>NW_020271560.1:6097035-6697035 GCF_002803265.2 Melanaphis sacchari | reverse complement strand
TTTCTTAAATGTTACATTCTGTAACTTTAATTAAAATATTTCCAAAAAAACATATAAAATTATCCTTTATTTGACAAAATCTCATGTTCCGGTAGCCTAACTGTGGACATATTTTTAAAGCATTACATGATTTATATATTTATTAATGCAATACAATTTACTTATTAGTTATTAGTTATTATAGATATCATAAAATAAACTATTGACTAATATAAAATGTTGAAAAAATTAAATATATATATTGACTAAGTTCTAACAAATATACATTCCAAATCATTAAATTTCCTTATCTTAAAATTAATATTTACATTTACAAACTACAGTATATACTAAAGATCTATTGAAAGACTTGATTAATAATTTTGACTTGTAATAGTTGTAAAATATTTTCATTATAATATGTTTGGGAATAAGTAATATAACTCTAAACCTTAACGTTTCAAACAAGTTATTATACTCAAATTATCATGTCAACCGAAAGCCTAAATATCTTTTAAAATTATGAACTTTAAAATCTAAGTATTTATTCACTATTTTAATTGTACTATTATCTAAAAAAGCCATGATATTCTTATCTTAATGAATAAATGTATTAAAATGTATTTAATACGTATAACTAATGCACAAAATACAAAAGTATAACACACTTATATAATATATTTAAATTAATTTATATTTCACAACACAATAGGTATATAGCCTAGAAATTGTTAAAATAATTTATAAAAAAAAAAAATGTTTAAATCCCTATAGCCTATGACGCTGCAGTCAATAATAAAAACAGTGATAAGTGGATATTTTTCTGCTGTACATTAGTTGTCGAACTATAATAGTCACTTCATTTGATGCGTTAAATTTGAGTTCAATCATATATCATTATATATGAACCGTACAAAAAGGTCTGATCGGAGACAGTTTTTCAGGCTATATCACAAAGTATGTTTTTTTGATTTCTCCATTAAAGTAATTTATTTTATAATTAGTAATATCGTAGGTTGATTTATTTTTTCTGAAAAAAATACATTTATCATATAATAATTAATATTTCATAATTATTAATTATACTATAATAATATATTATTGGTATTAACTTTTGGGTTAATACAAATTTACTATAAGTAATAACTTATAATAAATTAATTTACACATTATGAAAATGTTATTGCGTATAGTACAATTCATAACGTACATAAAAGTGTTATATTTCTTACATATATAATTTCGTTCAAATGTTAACTTAGTTTTGCGTAAAAATTACTATTTTTCGTTTTGTTTTCCTAATTATTTTTAAAAGTGTTGGGAATTTTTCACTTTTTATCCCCCATTAAATACAATATACTATCAAAAACTACCCCCTATGTTGAAAATCTAAGTATTTTTATTTCCCAAAAAATAATAACAGATATAAAAAAAACACATTAATATTAAATCAATAGATACATTCATCTTTGACCGTACTACCGTAAACATGTTCAACTATTTACTTTCTTTTTGACATTTTATTTTAATTGTTTAATATAAAACTGGTTATACATTGTTCTACTTTTATTCAAAATTTTGTTTTAATAATAATGAATAGAAATCTCGCATATTTTTTAAAAATTTTATTTCTTAATTTCTCTTTAAGTAATTGCAATGTTCAACAACAGTATCAATAATGAAAAAATCTCAACTATCAATTAAATATACATTCAGTTAAATAAAATACGAGATTTTCGAATTTTGCTTATTTAGGCTTAGGACCGATGAATTTGTTCTTTTTAAAATATTTCATAGCTTATCTAATTTATTTTTCTGTTTAAAAATAGTAATTATTTAATGTTGGTGGTACACTGGTACATAAAGTTTAACATTGAATAATTATAAAAAATTAGCTTAAATAAAACGGCAACAATATTTTTACAGAAATTAATTAAAACTTTAATTTCCATTTAACAGGTTTGGTCACTTACTGTGGCCGTTGCATGCCATAAGCTGGTTATCGCATTTTACGTCGGATTACAGATGCTTTCAGACAGGACAAAGCCATTACTAGCACACTGTTCAATATTGATTTTTGCTATCACGTCTCCGATAGGTATTGGCGTAGGCACTTTGGTCAGCAATCTCGAAGAAACAAACAGTGTGCTCCTATTTTCAATCGTTCTACAAGGATTAGCTACCGGCACGTTGATGTATGTGGTGTTCTTTGAAGTGCTCAAACCGTCCGCTGGAAATTTACAAATTAAACAAAGAATATTACGACTATTGTTTATAGCTATTGGTTTTGTTTCAATGCTTTCTATTCAATTGCTTATATCCGAACCCGAATAATATTTGTCAACTAATTTACATGAACCTAAACAGATAAATATGTATATATGACTATATTATGTCCATTTGTACATTTACCCATTTACCCACGCAATTACAAGTTGGACATAAGATATTATGTATAATTATATATCATAATACTATATATTTTTGATAATAAATAATAATATATCAATACATTACATACATTATGAAGGAAAATAAAATGTGAAGTTTGAGGTTAAAATAAGTATGATGAAATAATAAGTCGTATTATTAAAATTTACAAAATATAAAATTCACCCATACTTAACTAGAGAAGAATTTAAACTTGAAAAGATTGACCTCTTAAACTGTATTGATTAAATATGTATTTAATATTCAAATGATAAAGCAAGTATAATCAAAATTATATTGCATTAAAACAATCAATATTCGGTTTCCACTTTATCAGATTGATTCACATTTTTGTTCCACATGTTATTCAAATTTAATTTTTACGAAATTTTTCATAATAGTTTTCAATTGATTGGTCTCTTAATATTAGTCAGAGTATATCTAAAAATAGTTAGTCATAAACTCTTTTATTTGAGAGAATTGTTTCATCTCTAAGAGATAAGGTAGGTAGAAGATACGTTGTAAACGAAATTCAATTATTAACAAAATATTAAATTTAAAATGTATTAAAATTAAACAAACAAACAAATTTAGAATAATTAATTAATATATTATCGAAAAAATATGCAATGATATTATGACATATTATTTATAATAAATAAATGTATTTTCTTTTTTTTAATTGTCATAATTTAGAAGTAGTTATACAGTCTATACGCTATACAGTTTTATAGGCTTAAGTCAATGAGTATTGAATAATGTGTTTTTTAATTAAGCAATATAAAATTAAGTGTTATATTCATATAATATTCAATTGTATTATTTGTCTAATGATTACTATGTATTTTTATTTTAATTATATTCACTTACTTTTGTAATTTTTATCGATTGCCTACTTGATGTTTACAACAACGTTAGCAAATAAAAAAAATTCTGTAATGCGAGTTTTTTATAAGCACAAATTTTAATTATTAGGCAAATCAATAAGTATGGGGTGCCAACATATATAAAACGTTTAATGTATGGTATTAATGATTCTATACTTTTGTGTATTATTCTATTGCCAATTCACTGAGTAAATACTTAATTAATTAATATTAACTAAGAAATATATAAGACCATTTATTATTTAATTACAATAATATGACATGAGTGTTTTGTTTATGAAATGTTTTATTTGGGACTGTATACTAGGTATAATATATAAACAAATAAATAAAAATTACCATACAATACTAAACTAAATAGTATCTAGTTAATAATTATAGTTTATACAACGAAATTATATTATGACGTTGTATAACAATAATAATTTCTAATTACGTATGTAAAAATTGTGTTTTTATTTTAAATAAATGTTTGTTGATTTTTGGAAATTGCTTTTAATATTGTACGCCAGAACTGTAAAATACTGACTTATAAGCTACAATAATAGGTACTATGTAATTTTAAAATTCATTGAATACTATACTAATATACTATGCTACAATACAATTATTAGTTATTAATAAAGACTTATTACAGTTATACCATATAAAGTAATTATAAGTCCCACTTTGAGCTAAGAGTCCAACTGTCCCCAAAAAAACTCAAAAATATGGCACTTTGAAAAAATAGTGATCTGCAATAAATTGATTAAAAAAACAATAAACATTATTATTACTGAGTAATTGCTCATATCAGTTAATTAACTTTGTATACTCGTATATTGTTATGGATAAATTTAAAAAAAATCATTTAAATTTAAAAACCTTAATCTCACAATATTAAAAGTCAACTTTTTTCTACTAATTCATCTAATACTTGATTACTTTCAATGCGATCCTTCCAGTTGATAACATCTCTAATTTGTTTATTCTCTACTAAAGAAAGCAATACATTATTCAATTTTTTTGCAGCTTTAAAATATTTCATTATTTATCAACAATATTTTGCAATACTTCAGAAATAAACAAAACTAAAAAAAAATTGGGTTTTTTTAACCCCCAAGACCCCTCTTTCGTTAAATACGACATTTAATCAACTCACAAATTCCAATGATAACCATTATAAGTTATATTCGTCCATTTATAAAAATTAAATTAAAAAAAAAATCCGTCATACAAAATATAACATTTTTAAGAGATTCTCCAACACATTTTTTTATGTAAAAAAGAACAACAAATAGAAAAAATAAGTAGGTATCACCATAGAAAACAAAAGTCTCCTAAAATGATAAACAAATCAGAATTTAAATAAATTTTTTATTTTATTAATTGTGTCAACATATACCTAATGTTTTTATAATACGAGTAGTTGATTTAATAATAAAAGAGGAGTGATCGAGCATAGCTAATCACTGTGTTTAAAATACTTATTATAGTATAATATTACAATTGAAAAAGAATGATTTTGTATAATTTTAATTTATACTTTATGCTTTTACAATTTACAAACATTAAAATATTTACTTATTTATTTCTTTACTTTATTATTTATACATAATAAATAATCATAGTCATTAATATCTTATAACTCAATATCTATCTTTCTATTTTAGATTTATAATTCTGCAAAACATAAATTTTGGTAAGTTCTGCGTTTTTGTACTTGTGAGGAGCTATAAGACAATGTCTTTTTTATTATTGTTATTTGATATAATATTTTTTATTCGTCATCAAAACATTTGAAGGCCAACTGCTTCACTTAAACACGTGTATTTTCTGCATTATAAAAATACCTATCTATGAATAAAAAAAAAAAAACAAAAATTAATAAAAAAAAAAAGGGGGCAAGATGGATCTATTCCATAACCACACCCCTATCCGTAAATACACCATTATTTTATAGTATAAAATATAGTAAATATAGTAGATATATTTGGTAGGATAAAAGACCAACTAGAAAATAAAAATAACTACATTATTGTTATTAAAAATACAATAAACCAATGTGACTATACAATATTATACTATGTGTTATATATTTATAGCCACGTATACCTTTGTACCTCTAAGTTTATCGTATATGTAGTATATATATTATATACCTACTTACCTATGATGGCTGTAAATATATAATTAATCATTGTTATACAAAAAATAAGAAATTAACTATTAAAATCACTATCAACAAATTTACTATAGTCATAAAAACTACATATTACAAGGCGTACTAGTGTACCACATATTGTCATTACTCATTACTCATTATTAACAAACTATTAACATATTTCATACACTAATAACTAATAAGAAATACTTTTTTTTTATTCATTAATCATTAATTTCAAATACTTATAAAAATATTTGTGGAATTGAGCTAAACTTTCTTAATAATTCTTATAAAAATGTATACACGAGACAATACAAACTACTCGTAGATCCATTTGCTAACAGAACTCGTACAGTCGCACCCTTAAAATTCAAATTTATTGAGGTATTTTCACTACTCCAAAAGGTGATGAATGATGACAGACAAAAAAAAGGAACTCATCATTGTAAAATTAATCCGTTCATCAATTCGTTAGAATCTAAAATATATTAAATTAATGTGATTTTACAGTATTGGGTATACTATAAAAGGACAATATATTGTTATAAAAGTATTTATAGTACTTGTATAAAATTATATAAATAATATAATAGAAACTGCTCATTTTACATTTTTGTTGTAACTAAAGATTTCTTAAAATTCAGTACGAGTAGGGTTCGTGTCGTTCGTGACTTGTTACATTAATAATGTTTGAAATATGCATTTTCAATCAAAACATAAATGACAAAAGCTCAAAAATAAGCAGATAATTTATTTGTTATTTATTAATAACCCCTTAAAGTAAATAACACGCCCGTATAAATTGGTCTCTATCTAACATATATACAATATAACAAATTTTCGTTCAGTAGAATAAACTATTCTATAATCAATACTTTAACATACAAAATTATTATTCACGGCCATCGATATGTAAATTAATAATAGTTAAATTATAGACTTAAATTTAAAACATTTTTCATTTTTTTAGTTATTTAATTGATAAATAGCTTCATCCAAAGAAGATAGAAATTTCAAATAGAAAACTGTTACTGTTTACCATACAATGATTTTCGGAAATTTTTTTATACATTTTGATGGACAAATCTGATATGGAAAATGACTAAACTTTTGGTGCGAATAACTTTAAATAGCTGTGTGCCGGTGTAGACATTATTTTGCTTTTCTTTTGTAATTTTCTCTAAGAATCTATGTTTTTGTTTTTCCATTTGAATTTTGAATGTAAATGTGTTGTCTAAAAGTTTCAATTACATTATGTTTATCTAAACCTGACAATATTATTACTAAAAATTTGGTATTAATACACCTTCATTTCAAAAAATTATCTATTTTTACTCATCAATTAATTTATACTTGTGTACAAATTTACTAGAATCAATTGTTTTCCTCTTTCTGATAAAATATTTTTTATATTATTTATATTCATACCTAAAAGTAAAAAAGCAAAACTCTTTTCAACGCACTATATAATATAGCTAAGTGATAAAACACTCATTACCCATTAATCATTACACATAAACTAAATCATTTCTATAATAATTTTGGAACAGTTACCTATATCAATAATTTAAATGATCATTCCTCTGTGCTAAATATTTAAAACATTGCGTTTATAAAGTCAGCATCAATGGCATCGCGGATAAAACTAATATAATAGGTATTTATCATAATTGAATAAATTGAGTTTATTAATTTATTCATACATTGAAAATACACAATACACATAAAAATTAAAACTCTTGTCTACAGAATATTATTTTTATGATTTTATATTGAAACCAAAGTTATAAGCAACAATTTTCGTGGAATGGGCGTCGAATGCCGACGAACAATATTGTCAGCGATAGTTGATAAATATGAGATTTACGTATTGCACAGTGTAACTTATCATAAGCCCACACATTCTTTCGTATAACACACCTAACTAACATCTTTAAAAATGTATACAAATTATTGAACAATTTTTTTTTTTTTAGTATTAAAAAAAATTATTTGTTTATTCTAATAAAATATGGTAACCTTAGAATAGAAAAATCGAAATATAACATTCTCATAACACGCTACATACTATAATATAGCACTGTTTATTTAAAGTTTTCATACAGAGTTATTATAGAGTTAGAATTTTAATGACCTAAAAAACCTAAAAAAATAACTCTATAAGAAAAAATAATCTCATAAAATGCTCGAAAAATAATAATTATATTAATGAATTAATAAATAATAATTTATATTTTTAAATATACAAATAAATTCATCTCCTGGTATAATGGCCAACGTCATTTTTTCTGAAATAAATAAATTATGAAATAAAATAATAATATTGTAAAACTAAAATTTAAATTTAAACTTAACATAAATTTAATAATAAATTGATGAAGATAACACGTAATCTAACATTATTATTGGTTATTAATGTTATTCTTCGGTTAGTCCAACGAGTATATTTTATACTATACAAATAATTAGTATTTTGAAATATTAAATATTTTTTGAAAATATGTCTACGATTTTATTTTAATGTTGTATCTTTATATGTTTGTGCAATAATTTATAACGACTATTTAAAAAATCGATTTAAAAATTTATAAAAAATATTACCCAGATTCCATTTTAAAATATAAAAAAAATGTCCGTAAAACTAAAAAAATTACCTCAAATTAAAAAAGTGCAAAAAATGCAAAAAAATACAAAATAAAAACTATATATTTAAACTCGTAGATGACCAAATCACATTTTGTGCTTGAAAAGCTATATCTTGTAAATCCTAAAAAAAAATGCAAAATCTTTTACTATCCTAGCCTTAATAATGATAAATATTTTGTTGAAATGCAGCAATACATATATACTTATACAAGGCGGATAGACAGGGGAAGACTGCTATGTCATATTGGGTGGCAACTCTAGTTTGGGATAGCTTATAAGTTAAAAGTTATAATTATATTTTCAGTAGCATACGCAGATTTTTAGTTCGGTTAAGGTTTTCACTGTGGATTAATCAGACACCCGTGGAAACTCTGCCCCCACCACTCTATAGCTAAATTAATAAATATCACCAACATTTTATAGCACAAAATAATTCTTTCAAATTTATATTGTATTAATTGTCTCCTTTTAAAATATAAAATATTTAAAAATAACATATTATTTAATAATATATAACTATAAACAAAATAATACAATAACTAAATAATATTTATACAGTTAAAAAAGTAATAATTCTATAAATTATATTTATTTATATTATTATCTTAATTTTTAATAAATTATTGTTCAAAATATGAAAAAAAAAATTTTGTAGGATGAATTTTTGAAGGGGGGGGGGGGTATAACCTAGAGCCTTACCCTTGCGTACGCCACTGTATATCTTTACAAAAAATAATATATCTATCAGTAACTTATACTATTAGATGTTTAGGAGGTAGATAGGTACATACCATATAATGAGTGATTGTAAACTCCATCAGAATACAGGTCAAGATAAAAAGGTAATAAAAGGTCTAATGTAAACTCCGCCAGTTTTTTTTTTTGTTTACTTTCTCAGTGCTCACATAATTTTAATTTACATACAAGACAAAACTATATATTTTTAGATTATTAAGTATAACAAATATTTATTATGATTTTTTAGTATAATTTAAATATTTAATGTGAACAATATGATATTATACTTATTATATTATAAATTTTTCAATAATATATCATATTAAATTTATACTTCTACCTGATTTTTTTCAGTGGAGGAGTTTACATGAACCCAATTTTATCTTTTTTTTTTTCTGGCAGAGTTTACGGTAAAAAAAGGTACTGTGTCGGAGTTTACATGAGCGATGTTCCCCATATAATATGTAAATATATATGTATTATGAACATTAAGTAAGCAAAATACCAAATAATAACATAGACTAAGATTTATTATTATAAATGATAATATGATTATTAGTATTATAGAATTTATATACTGTATGAAATTCAATAAATATGGTTTTATTTTTATTTTTGGGTATGAATAATGCAGGGTGTACTCATTAAGTTATCACATAAATTATTAAGTATGCAGGTAGGTAAGAGGTAAAAAACGCAAAGTAAAATTTTTTAAGATTAAAAAGGTAAATTAAAATTTGAATATTTAAAACGTTTTTTTTAATAATTTATTTTGTGTTTAATTTTTCTCTTCAGTTTTGTAATCATTCCATTCATCATACACAGCTGCTTTAATCAGTGCACGGCATACGCCTACACGATCGCGTTGTTGGGTCACGTTATAAATAATCAATTATCGAGCTTAATAGTTAAAACAACGACTATACTTCTTAATACCTATGTGTGTATACAGCTGCTATTATTGTTATCATCGTCCAAAAAAACAAAGAACACACTCGTTACCATATTACAGTCTTCAAAACCTACGTGTGTGGTGTGTGCTTGCACTTTCATATCGCCGCTCCACTCACAACTAGTTGGTAGCTATAGAATAATCATTAATCTGATTAATCACAATTTTACGTCATCGTATACGTCACGAGTGCTATCACCGACTGGCGATGGTATCAACAGAAACAAATTCGTACTACCGTACCATTGGCACAGACCATAGCGATCTGTGCGCACCGGCGATGCCGGCAGCAAGGTAACCGATTCGCAACGCCGATCCACTCGAAAACGTTAATCCGGCGGCAGCTCGGCACCAGATTCGCATGATCCAAACTCTGTGATTACAACGCGGAAAAGTAAACAAACAAAACAACAAAACACGGAACGACGCGACACGACCGTCTGTAACAATACGAAACGCCGCAATACTTCAACGGTCATACTGGTGACGCGCTGCAGTCGACCTCGGGTGAATGTTTTTCCGTATTCAAGACGCGGTTGCCGGTCTACATTAAGTGCATCGGTGGTTTTAGTGCTACAAGTGCACCTTCTAAGGTAGGTACAGGCGTTTATTATGTCCCTGAAGGTATTCAAAGAGCACGCCGAGTTGTTTCCAATCCGCGACATACCCGCTGTAGTGGCAGTGTTCCGCAGAGAGCTGGAAAAAAAAGAACCCGACCTGTTGCTGCTGTCGCTGGTGGCTGGTGCCATCGAGAATACGATGACTTGCGTCCGACCGACCACCGAAGTGTCAATTGCTGTTACAGCTGAAACCAACTTTGACTTTGATCAAGTACCACTGAGGCTACCCGACGTAGAATTGCACATTGTAGAAGCACTTTACACAAAATTCTACTCGGTTATCAAGAGCAGCGTCGACCCACTGCATTTCGATGAACGAAATGGACACGCCAGCCGAGAACTCGTGAAAAAAGTATCTGACGTCATATGGAACACACTGACTAGAAGTTACTATAAGGACAGAGCACACTTACAAAGCATGTATAGCTATTTGACCGGTAAGTGAAAATCCTTTAAAACAGACACTGTCCCTGACATATACCTATGTTATTGTGTAACATTTTTGTTTAGGTTCAAAATTGGACTGTTTTGGTGTCGCGTTTGCTGTAGTAGCTGCTTGTCAAATACTCGGTTACAATGATGTTCATTTAGCTTTGTCTGAAGACCATGCATGGGTTGTATTTGGTCCAGATGGTAGGGAAAATGCAGAGGTTACGTGGCATGGTAATTTTTTTATTATACCGATATTTAATTTAGATATTTTGAAAAACATTATTCCTTTATATTATTCTTTAGTAAAGCATTGATAACTGATAAATTTTTATTGATGTAAAAGTAATTAAAAAATATCTTCTCAGTATAAATGAATATTTCATTTAAGGTTATAAGCTCAAAATAAAGTTCTATAATACTTCTCCACTGTCATATTTTTATGGACATTTTTAAGTTAAAAAATGTAATCTTCATTATTATCATACACGTGATAACACCACCAGACAATGGTTTAGTAGCAATTACTGATTTGTTTGTATGAATTATAAGTAGTAGTTTATATGATTATCTAGATGGCCTACACTATTATTTTATTTATAATTAAATATACTAGTTGGTCAGAAAATTACAACTATTCTGCTCAAACCGTTTTATTTGCAATTTTAATTTAATCTTTAGAAGTATAGTATGGTTTTTTTAACATCAAGTATAAATAATTTGATTAATTATTTTATTTCATTTCAGGAAAGGGAAATGAAGACAAACGTGGACAAAGAATTAAAGATTCACGACCTGGTCATAGATCATGGCTATATGTTAATAACAACCCAGTAGTTTGTAATAGGCATATGGAAGTATCAGCATTAGTTAGTTCTATTAACCCAAGTATTAATCAATCTAATGATGCTTTGGAAGTTGCTACTCTTCAAAAACATCTTTTGTGGCTTCTTTATGACGAAGGACACTTATCTAAATTTCCACTTGCTTTAGGTAATTATAATTTTTGAATTAATTGGTACAAAATTTAACAAAAATTGCTGTTTTTCAGGTAATTTGGGTGATTTAGAAGAGATAAATGCAACACCTGGAAGACCTCATTGTACAGCTTTATTTGAAGAAGCTATTTCAGCTGCTCGTCTACACTATAGTAATATGTTTGTCTATCCATATACTTACCAAGGTGGATATTTTTATAGACACAATATGATTAAAGATGCTTTTGCAAGTTGGGCCAATGCTAGTCATGTTATAGGCAAGTAAGTTTAATTACAAATATACCACTATTTTTTCCTTAATAGTTAATTAATTCAGTTGATTTTTTAATGATTTCATTTTAGATACAATTTTACTAAAGATGATGAAGAGTTATATAAAGAAATGATGGATATTGCTTATGAATTAATACCATACTCATTAAAAGAAATGACATGTGGCAAAAGTCGATCAATATTAAATAATCCACAATGTTATGCATATGTGTTATTAATTTATGATGGTCTCTGTCTTTGGGAAGAAGACGGAACAACCCCAGTATTACATATTAAATGGGCAAAGCATTTTATAAATTCCATTTCTAAGTTTGATGATAGCGTGAGAACAAGACTTATCATATTAGAACCAATAATAGTAAGGCATTTTTATTTTTCAAAGTTATCTAAATTATAATTATTTTGTAACAACAGAATTACATTTAAAAAAATATACATATTTAATTGTACTCAAACGGTTTTAGGATCCTGAAATTGATAGAAGTCGAATTCTAAATTATCATGATAATAACATGAATAATAATAATCGTCCACTACCTAAAGAAATTTTAAATACTATACCGGGTACAGATGAAGAAACTAAATCAGAACTCCATCCTGGCATTGAAGCACTAACTGCGGCTTGTAGTGAACGAATATTGAATCGAGAATTCTTAATACAAGGTGGTGGAGAACCTTTTGTTGGTAGTTCTGATCCATTAACTTCTCCTACTATTGGACTTCAAGCACCTATTTTAGAAACAACAATAAAAGATGATGAACCTGAAACTAAAATTGTGTTGAGAAGTAAAAAGATGAGGAGCATGAAAGATCTACTAATTGCAAAAAAATTGAATACACAAGCAATTAGTTTACAAATGAGTGCTCAGTCTCAAGGTGGAAAACGTCATGCACCTAGAGATACTGCAGAACCTATATCCAAGCGGAGTAGAAGAAATAACAACTAATTAAATGTATACTAAAAATACATTAAACGTAAGTGCAATTTTTTCTTTCAAAAAATAATTTATTTTACATTGAAAGACTATTATGTTAGTTATGTTTTAGGAGTTAAAATACTTTACAATGGCCCTTAGTTTAGCTCAGTATTTTATTAAGAATCTCTTAATTTAGATACTTAATCTATTTATAAATGTATATTTAAAAAAAAACTTAAGTATTAATAATATTAAACATTTTAATAATAATGTTAATAATTTAACAGAAAAATTAGTTGTTAATGATAAAATGTTGAATTTGACAAAGTGATTAATTAGTGTTACCATAAAAAAATTAATAAATATAAACAAAAATACTAAACTTAAAATTAGTAATATCCTAGACTTTTGTGATTTAAAATTAATTTTTTTACTTTGCATGACAAAATTATAAGTTTAAGGTATAGATAGTGCTATAGTATTGCCTATCATATACAAATTATACAGTAGTGCAACCAAGGAATGATGATTTTATATTATAATAATTTAATTGAAAAAATGTAAAACGGATAAAAAAATATTTATATAAAATTGAGATAAATTATAATTTAGAATAAATGAAAAAAGAGGTATACTAAAAATGTTTTCTTTTAGTAAATAGTTTGTAATTTAAACTTCAAATTATTTTTGTTGTGTAAATTTCAATAATTTACAATGTTTTTATGGTTTACATAATTTATATTTTATAAGCAAAATAACTAAAATAATTAAAATATAACATACCTTATTATTTATATAACTTCTATATATTTTTAAATAAATAGTACTTAATTCTATCAGATCCTTAAAAAAATTCTGGTTGCGCTACCTATACAAGGTCTAAATTTTCATATTGTATACTGTTATTAACTTTTAGTTACTTCTATTTAAATATCCTATAAGTTATGACTAAGTCACCATTTTAAAATTATAATCACATCTTAAATATTATAGAATACAGTATTATAATATCTTAAATTTCTGATTCTTTACAACTCCCGAACTGGGTATAAAATGTAATATTTAATACTTAAAAAAAAAATCTTATAAATAATATATTTAATTAATTATACAAGATAAAAATAATTTTATTACAATATTTATCCAACAATTCAGTATAGTAAAAAAAAAACCATTTCAATAAAAGCTTAAATTTATTATAAATTTTAAAGATTGAAGTGACTTAACTTCTAATTACCATACATTTTGCAATGAATAAATTAATCATCATTATTTATCTGAATTCAAAAGTTTGAAAACCTTAGATTATATTAAATTATAAATATATAAATGTAACAATTTTATGAAATTATTATTGTTTGTATTTACTTGCCAATAAGTTTTAATTTGTATAGTATAGTTATTTATAAATATAGTCATAGGCATAACTAAGAAACTACTTTTGATAAATTCTACCTAAGCTCTGACAAAATGTATTGATAAATAATTGACTTTTAGTATTCAAAAATAATTAATTGTAAATACTTCTTTGTCTAATAGTTAAATAATTACACCTTTAAATATAGGTAATGTGCATAATTACAAAAAATAATTTTAATCATTCCACATCCCAAATTAATATTAATATTACAGGGTTTGCACAATATTTTGAATTTACTATACTGAAAAAAAAGTGACATAACTGTTCAAGTTATGCTTACAACTTATGAGCAATCTTAATGTGATCCTTAGTTAATGGATGGATTATATGTTTGTAAGGATTTAGTAACCTGTGATAATGAAATAACCATTTTATAATTTGTATTTATAAATATTTTTACATTGTCCTACATATTATTCTTTAACCGAATGTAATTGTATACAATATCTCTTCATTTTGACATTTTTTTTTTCTTTAAAACCTTTTTTGTTAAATAATTTTTATCTTTCTATTTATTGTTTATTACTTATTTCTTTCTGTTATAATTATACTTGAAAAATAGTCTTGATCATAAATATATTTTTTTAATGTTTGAAAATAATTTATAATTTATTAATAGTATCTTAAGTTAATAGGAACTAGTCAAGTAGCATATTACAGTTTGATAATTAATCTGTAATTTTTTAATCCCCAAACTAGTTTTCAAGGGAATTTTATTACTCTCATTTTTTTGGAGAGATGAAGAGGGGAGATTTAAGATTCAATAATTTGGCTAATTTCACTATATATCCAAATCTAATAATATAAGAATAAAAATGTATAGGTATGATAAATAGACGAGTAGTCAATAATATTTTGTATTATATGCCAAGCATTATACATACTTACCACCATATTTCCTTTCGATAAAGAAATTGTTTTAAATTATGACTTGTAATTTTTAAATAATTTTATAATTATACCCAATATTTTGAATTATTTAAGATTTTTTATATAATTTAAAGAGTGTCCTATGGTTGTACAAACATAATTTTTTCTATTGAGTACTAACATTTTTTTGGTGTAAATTTGTATAAAGGCAGATTTTTTTTTCTTTTATATGTTGATATATCTAAATCAAAATCTTAAGTAGTTTTTGTCATTTTAGGTTATCAATATGTATGTACAAAGGATAATAGTCCCTAAAAATTGTTTTACAAAAATATAAAATTGGATCTAGTAATTATTATACTTACACAATTTTACAAATTATAAAATATTATTAAATCATTAATAATTACTATAATTTTCAAATCATTATGGTCTCTGTATCTTTCTTCCTCGGAAAAAAAAAAACAATTAAATTATACGAAAACCGCTTGTGCAAATTTTTATTTAGACAAATTAAAATGTTCAGAAATGTCTGCATTATAATTTATAGGAAATAATGGTAATTCTCATCTAGAAATAAATAATTTGTATCGCCACTGGACATTCCTTAAAAGATATATAAAAAAACTGATTTTTAAGCATACTCAATAACTCAAAAAAAAAGAAATAATAATAAATAAATAAATTGCTCATTAAAAGGAAAAAACAGGTGAGAATTGAATCACTCCTGTGTATCAACATATTATGTAATTGTTTATATTACTATTATGCATGTGGATAGTAAACTCAATGAACAGAAAATCAAACCAATTTAAAGCTATAAACCTTGCAGATTATTTTACTTATATCTTATTAGAATTATGATCTAAGCAAAATTATTGTATTCAAAAAAATCACCCCCTCTTAAACCCATTCTTACAATCTAGACTTTCTATATTTTTTTAGTTTTTATTTTATAATGCAAACAATTTAAACAATTTGATTCCTTATACTTACCCTTGAAGATATTGAAATTATTTTGTTCTTCAATGACAATATTGCACTCAATATTTTATTTATTGTATATTGTTTGGTGTATCATTGTTATGTTTTAACTTGTTTTTTTTTTTTAACAATAATACTTAATTTTAAATACATATATATATTTGTATGATGAAATTTTAAACCTAGTCCTTGCGATTAATATTTAACTGAACGTCCCAATTGTTTTGTTAACCAATATTTGTGAAACATTTATCATTACATTATTTAAAAAAATTTATTAAATATTTTTAAATGTTTTATTTCATGACAATAGTTATAGGTTATTAAAATCTAGTAATTTTTTATATTCTATGTAATTTAATAACAATTTTTACCATTAAAATAATAATGATAGTTGTTTATAATATATTGTAATCATTGATCTGTACTGATAAATAAATGTAAAATAATTAATATTAACATTAATTTAAAAGTAAATGGTATTTAAACTAAGCTTTGGTTTAGATTATTTTTATAGGTAAAAGGGAACGCATATCTTTATCATTAATATGTTTAGGTTTCATAATCTAATGAAAGTTATTTCTAATAGTTGACTCTTAAGTATTATATTAAATAATTTATCGATTATAATGTCAGTTCTTGCAACATTTATAAACTTAATACTAAAATAACGATTTGAAAAATGTTTGTGTTTAAAATTGATTTTTATATAGTTTTGTAATTATGCAGTAACTAAAAATAGTACAGACATGAGACCTCTTAAAATTCATTTTTAAATAGTATTAACCTACTTTTAAATTTTTTCTAAATTGTCTTTTAAATAAGTTTTATCAAACCTTTAAAATACTTGCTATGAAATATTCCTAAAAAGTAAATTATAAGTAATTATAAAGTTGGTGTATTACAGAAATTGTTCTTATGTTTAATAACTTATGTATTTTATCAAAAATAATTGTTACAGTTATTTGATCAGCTATAATAATAATAATAAACTACAATTAAAAATATCACAAGATGCAAACAAAAATATTTTCTGTGATGTAGATATTATGAGTAAACTACATAAACAATATTTCTGCTATAAGTAACTTATTATGTCATTATTCATTGAAAATTGGAATTCACTTAAAAATTTTCTACTTTTAAATGGAAAATTTAACTTTTTTCAAGTTTATTTATTTAACATAAAAAAAATAGTCAAGTGAATAATTATAAATGTAAGGTTCTTCATTTCATAAAATTATTTATTTTTTAAACTATCACTTTAAGAAAACTGTTGATAATATACATCACAATACATATTTAGTAACCAAATATTTAAATTTTAAAGGATTGATTAATTTATTTATACATAAATCACAAATTGCAATATTTCTTTTATCCTTGATTAACTACTGTCTGTTATTTAACATATAAACATCATATTGTACAGTATTTTTTTATAACATATTATATTGAATAATTAAAATTAAAATAAGTTTTAGTTGCGATTGTTAACAGCATTCAATATTTTAATTGTCTTCCCTGTATAATTTGTAAGTATTTAAAATATATTAAGTTGATAAAAATTGTTTATAACACATTTTTATTTCAATTAAACCAAGTTCTAGGTAACATTATAGTTAAAACTACAATATAAAAATATTATAGTACAGGTAATATTAACAATAAATGTTTTATATATTATAATATATTTGAAAAATATGTAACTTTTTTATGTTTAACTATACACATCACAATGTTAAACACCCTATTATTTATAAGAATTAATAATAATAAATTTAATTTCAGTTAATTTTCATTCATGATATATTAAAAACGATGGTATTTATGTTGCTTTTTGAGAATATTTTATTTTTCATAAATTACTTTGTTTCAGTATTTGGTTAAGTTTTCAGTATTATATGAAAACGTTATGTGAGTTATTTGTTATGAAAAATCTTGTCTATATTTAAGATTGGGTATTATTACTTCAATTAATTGTTCTTCATAATTTTATTGTATTTTATTTTTTGCTTTACTGTTTGTTGTATTATTGTTAAATAACATTAATTATACCTGTTCTTAATAAAATAAAATGTATGACATGCTTTGAAGTTGAATATATTTGTATTTTATTCCTAGTATAAATCTATCCTAAGTATAGTTATAAAAAGATAATTTTATTTTTTTTAAATAGTAACAACAAACTTAATATGTTTTATAATTAATTGTATTCACACTTCTTAACATAATTAAATCACATTAAATATTTCTATATAACAGTGTAATTAGTACTTCATTTTTCTCATTTTAGTATAGTTAAATAATGATTGTAAAACTATTAAAACATTATTAGTATTTAATACTAACTAATATTCAATCAAATAAAATAATTATTTATATCATAAAATTCTAGACTGATAAAATTCTGTTTCGATTCGTACACATAATTGAACTAAATTATCATAAGCTCTGACAGTTGCAGCAAAACGATTGTTTAATAATGGTGTTGTTATGATAGAAAATAAATGACCAAATACTAAAGCATCTAAATCAGTTGGCCTAAAAAAAATGTCATCAATAAAATAAATAGTTCATATATAAATAATTAATAGCATACTTTTCACCAAAAAAATATTTCTTGTCAGCCAAAAACTTTGACAATGATTCACAGATTCTTTCGACTTCTTTAAATACTTCATCCAAAGATTTTTTTTTCCAACCTAATACATCTAAATGTGATAAAATTTCACGGCGCTTATAATATGTAGCCCAGTGGTTCAATGGAAAAGGATAAACTGAGCTATACCTTGGCTTAGTGAGTTCTTTATAAGTAAGTTCATGATTCCATGCTACATAAATCTAAATATAATTAAAATTATCTAATTGTTTCAAAAATAATATGATGTAAACAAACCTCAGCATTTAAAAGAACATTATTTACTAGTGCCATGTATACTCTAAGGTCCCACTTTTGAGCTTCATCTAAATGTGTAGATAGAGAATAGCCCTAAATATAAATGTATCAACATTTAATTTAATTGAATACTTTAAATAATGTCTAATCTTACTTTAGATTGTGCAAAATTGACGATTGGTTCAAAGTCAGCAACTAAAAACTGGCCTGCTTTAATAAAAGGCACTTTACCTCGATGTGGTGACATATATTCGGCATTTTCTCTTGCTTCGACAATGAATTCCAATCCAGCCATTTTTAAAAATGTTTTAACCGATAAACATTTTGAGTTGTCAGGTAATAGGATTTGTTCTGTTTCATAAGGCTGGTATAATACTGTGTTTTTTGGCCACTCGCCTTCACCTGTAAAATAATGAATAGAATATACAAAAAAAGGCTAAAATAAAAAAATGTTTACCACAAATTTGTGTTCTTAAACACTCTTTTGTCAATATACTTGATGACATTTTGAAATCTGCCATTGTTGATTACTAATAAACATAAAAAAATATAAAATGTATTAGTAATAAATAACTAACAATTAACATAATTTTAGGTGCAATTTTAAAATACTTGACAATAATAATCATCAGCAATAAACATTAATTGTTTTAGTTTAATAAGTTATAATTAATTAGTGGGTAGAATACAATGTTTTTAGAAGATGTTATTTTATGGTATGTAGCATACTACAAGGGTACCTAATTTAGTAATATTAAACTTAATAGTTTTAGATTATTATTCATTCAATCTTAAATTTTTAGTAATATAAAAATCAAAAAATCATAACGATTTAAAGAAAATAAGTACCCATATAATAGACTAATAACTAAAGATTAAAAAACATTATATAATTTTATTTTTTATAAAATTAATTGTTGGCTAATATAAATAGTTTAAATATAAACAAAGTACCTCTGTAATATAAAATAAACATACAAAATATAATTCATGAAAACTGCTGCAAATATTGTTTAGAATATCATTATTTTATTCAGAGAAAATAACATTTCATAAAAATGTCAGACATAAGACAAAGTTGTAAAGGACATTTGAATAACTTAAAAACATGGAGAAATCATGTTAGAGTCAGACGTTTATGCAGAAACTTTGTATTGCCAAATAACAAACTACGAGAATTTATGAACCGAATAAGTTCCTGCATTGACGATGGTCTTGATAAAGAAAAACATTCAAAAGCAACAATCAAATGTTGGCAAACATATGTGCAAGACATGCCTACTGGTAATGAATGTGGAAAATACTTAGCTCTAGATTTGGGTGGTTCAAATTTCCGTGTACTCAATCTAGAATTAGGAGAAAATAAATACTTTAAAATGAATCAAAAGGTATATGAATGTTCTAAAGAGTTAATTAATGGATCGGGAACAATATTGTTTGATTACATAGCCAATTGTTTGAATGAATTTGTAAATACAGAAGGATTAAAGGACAATACCAAATTGCCTTTGGGTTTTACATTTAGTTTTCCAATGTCACAGTCAAACATTAATCAAGGAAAACTTGTAAGATGGACAAAAGGTTTTACATGTGAAGGCGTAGTTGGCCAAGATGTAGTACAGCTGTTGACAAATTCAATAAACAATATTCCAGACTTAAAAATTAACATTTGTGCAATTTTAAATGACACTGTTGGCACTTTAATGTCCTGTGCTTGGTTAAATCCAAAAACTAGAATAGGCTTGATTATTGGTACAGGCTGTAACTGTTGTTACTTAGAAAAAGTAAACTTAAAAAACTAAGGTATTTATATTTTTAACAACTAAATATAATAAAATTTATATTTTTAGGTAAAAAATATCCAGCTGTATAATGGGGACCAAACAAAAGATGAAATGATTATTAATCTTGAGTGGGGTGCATTTGGAGATAATAACGAACTTGAAGATTTTCATACTAAATATGATAAATCTGTTGATGAAATTTCTGAAAATCGTGGCCAACAAATTTTTGAAAAAATGATATCTGGACGCTACCTGGGAGAATTGTTAAGATTAGTATTAGTAGAAATGATTGAAAACGAATTAATATTTGATGGCATAAAACCATCAATACTTAATGTTCCTCAATCATTAACTAGTGATGTGATATCCCTAATTGAGAATGATCCACCTGGAACTTATACAGCTACTAGAAAATTCCTTCAAGGAATTGGTGTGGTCAATCCTACAGATGGTGACTGCATGAATATTAGATATGCAGCAGAGTGTATTTCGAGAAGATCTGCATATTTAGTTGCTGCTGGACTAACAGTCATATTGAACAGAATGAATGAAAAAGATGTGATAATTGGAGTGGATGGATCAGTATACAGATATCATCCATTTTATTATCAGTTGCTAGTAGACAAGATTAATGAGCTAGTTAATAGTGGTATAAAATTTGGTATTATGCTTTCTGAAGATGGAAGTGGAAGAGGTGCAGCTATCCTAGCATCTGCGGTTTGTCCACTATAATAATACACTTTGTTATATGACGTTCTTGTATAAATAAAATTATAATTTTATACATTGGTTGGTTTATTTTTTTTCTATTTGGTATAAAATAATTAATAATTCAACTATAATTAAAAATTGTCTTATATTTGGCAGGCAATTAGGTGATTGGAGTATGTGTTAAAAATATAAAAGGGTTAAATCAAGGTCTTATTACCTTACAATAGAAGATCATGAATCACAGGGTTAAAACAAAAAAATACATCTATAGTCTATACATACATTTAATTAAAGAAAATAATAAAATAATAATTAACAATTATTAGTAAACAAACATCCAAATATCATACACTGTTTATAGATTGTTATTTGTTAAATATAAACATAGGTAAATTTCTTATACGTAATATAATTTTATAAAAACGATTTTGATAATTTCGTATCAAAATAAAAAATACACACAGTATTTCAAAACCAAGGCCGAAGTTTATTAACAAAATTGTAATGAACAATTTTTGGAATTTGACGGTAATACCAATGATTATGTCCTATTATTGTACCTACCTATTTATAATTAATGGTAATACTTACCACTCGAAAACAGTATTAAAATTTAAAAAAAATGCGAAGATATAAGCACTGGAAATTTTGTTATGAATAATTTAATAAAAATATTTCAAAACTTCAAATTGTTGATTATATTTTTAAATAACTTTTTTAATTTGATTGCAATGTTATTTGCTGATACTGTGTTATCTGATAGTGATAAAACTACTGATTATAAATTTAGTGATTAACGAAAGAAAGAAGGGAGAACAAAATGCAACAGTGCTGCTCGCTAGCATATGACTTCAAGTAATACCATATTTTAACGTATGTGTTGTCTACCCCGATTCATGGTTGTGCGTGCCGCATTGACTACTTATTTGCTTATCGAACTTTTTGTTAAATGTTAATAAACAATAATCGTAAAATTATAATCACACACCTAAAGTCATACGATCACACGCGACTTACCTCTTCTTACAATCTCCATTACCCTCAAGCCAGCCATCCGTTTGATAGTTTTATTGAGCTTTTGTGCATTAAGTGTTGACGTTAATATTTTATTTGCTTTCAACTGAACTAACTATGGCCGAAGCAATGAGACAAACAGTAGCGTCGCTTTTGCAGGGCATTGAAAGGTATGTTATGTTATTTGAGCGCATTGTTGGTTGAATTCGCATCTTTTCGATTTCGTCGGTAAATTGCATGTGCGTTTAATTATCCACTTTCAGATACAATCCCCAGCATTTGTCTACCCTTGAACACTACGTGGAAGTACAGTCTCAAGAGAACACGTACGATCTAGAAGCGAACCTTGCTGTTCTCAAAATATATCAATTTCATCACGATTATAATTTGGATATCACCGTGCAGATCATGTTGAAGGCGATCACCAACTTTCCTCATTCTGATTTCGTGCTTTGCAAATGTCTGTTGAATGAAAAATTGGTAAGAAATATTTTTATTAGATTTATATTTTTATTTTCCTAGGTATATTGATTTAAAGTGTGTAGAATGCTTTTAGATTTTAAGGTTGATCAAATCATTCAAATTTTATTAATTTTTTGTTATTAATAAACAATTATCACTAATTTCTAAATAGAATACTACAATCTATAATCAGTTTAAGAATGCATTGATTGATGACTAAAAACTGGTGTTGTCAGGACATACAGTTCCCTCCAACTGCAATTGTATGCAAAAAATAATTTAATAAATAAATACATTTTTGATTGCTATCAAAGGTCTACTCAAAACTTATGTATTCCATTCACATTTAGAAGCAACTTGGGGGGCGATGACCAGTTTTTGTAGGAGGCTCACTAGTCACTCACATAAATATTTTCTTTGCTTAATCAATTACCAGTAATATAACTACAGAACAATGCCCTTGTGTGGAAAGTGGCGACCTAGATCACTTCTGAATGTGAATTAAGTAGACTACAATAAAATATAATAGACTTAATATTGATCATTCAATTAACATTTTAAGCTTTAAGAAAAAGTAAAAACTATATGTTCTTTTTAAACTTTTTATAGTACTAATTACTAAGTAATAATTTATGACACCTTTGTTAAAAATATGTTTATATAAAAAAAATTTTTGTTTTTATATACTAGCCATCCAATTGTTTTAAAGATTTATTTACTGAGTTTTTAAATAATTTAGTGTCAAGAAGCTCCATTAAGTCAAGTATTATTCTTGGCTGATCTATTGGAAAACTGCAACTTCAAAGAATTTTGGTATAATGTTCATACCATGCCTGAACTGTATGCTAAAGTCAATGGCTTTTTAGATTCTGTGCGCAAGTTTGTGTGCCATGTAATTGGTATAACATTTCAGTCTATTGAAAAACATTTTCTTATGGAATTACTGGGAGGGATTGACGGTGTGTAATAATCAATTATATTAAAATTTAATTTAGTATACTAATTAATAATCATACTTTTCAACAGATGCTGCTTTAAAACATTGGATACTAAAATATAATTGGAAGGAACTGGATAATAAATATGTGTTTGTAGCTAATCAAGACGAAAATATCAAAACCAAAAATATTACTGAAAAGATTGATTATGAAAATATTTTGGGTGTTATGGCAAGTTGTCGTTAATTTATAAAAGTTGTAAATTCAAATGCATTTTTATATCAATACATATGTTTATTAACAATAAATAATTGAAAGAATGCATTATTATATTTTTATTGGAATGATTTAAGTATGACTACACATCATGCAATAATTATTAAACTATCAGTATTAATTTAAAAATTAAGGTTATAACAACCTTTTACATTTTTAAACTATTTGAAAATTGGATAGTAAGAATAAATTAAATAACAATAATATATTAATCAATATACAAAATAATCTGAGTTGTCTATTTATCTTCAACTACTTATCGCAAGAAATTAGAAAATTTTCTTCTGGTTTTAAAAATTCTTCAATTATTCCTTTAACCATTTCTTTCAAGATACTTTTCAATTTTTTAAGATCACTAAAAATAAATTAAATTATAATAACATTATTAGTTAAATTATAAAAATATACATTAAATAAGACTTACGAAGAATTTTCAGGACCACTGCATAATTCAGCATAATATTTTATTTTGGGTTCAGTTCCACTTGTTCGTAATGTAGCGATTAAACCATTATCAAAATGAAATGTTATCATTTGAGACGATGTTGATACAGGCAATACAGGCTTATGATCTATTGTACTTGAATCATATCCAGTTGTCAGGTCTCGGACCGATTTGATTGAATATTGTCCTCCAAGAATGGATTTTGGATACTGTAAAAATTAAAAAAGAAATCAAAACTTTCATCATGTTAACACGTTAACCACCAGCAGTCATACAACAGATATTTGTTATACGCCAAACATATTTTTCAATGTTATTCAAATTTGTATATACTAATATTTAAAAAAAATTGAAAAGTTATATATTATAGGTACATTATTGTAGCACCATAGAAAAGTTAATAATATAAAACTGAATTCATTTATGGTCGCTGGCGTTAATGTGGCATGGTAGTAATGATGATTTGTTGGCGCTGGCGGTCACAAATTTATAAAATTTGAGAATTACAGATGACTACTGGCGGTCATATGGCGGTTAATGTGTTAAGAGTAACATAAAATTAACAGTTACATTGTTTGGCTGATTATTATTTTGTCTAATAGATTCAAATATTTTCTTTATCATCAAGCTATCGTAGCACATAAAATATGAGTTTATAGATAAATGCCAACCATATCTAAGAAAAATAAAAAATTTTATTTACAAATTAAATATTACATTTTAAATAAACTTACAGTTCATATACAAATTTTAAAGCTGAAGATAATGTATTATTTATGCTTTCTAAATATATAGCTAATTCTGAAATTTTAACAGCAGCAGATATTCCATCTTTATCCAAAACCTCACTGCTGCACATGTAACCGATAGACTCTTCGAATGCATAAATTACAGTATATCCTTCAGCAGAAAGCTGTTCAGCTCTATTACCCATCCACTTGAACCCAGTGAGTGTTTCCTTGGAGTTAATTTTAATATAATTTGTTTAGAACATGATTAAAGATAAACTAAATATATTAATTTCAGCTTGTAATTTAAAGGAATTACTTACTTCAAATCTGATTCCTTCAATTTCAGCCATAGATTTAAGTATTGCAGATGATACTGTGCTTGACATTATAACCAATTTAGGATGTGTTTTACCGTGTAATGTTTTGTAAGAATGTATTAACCACCACCCTAACAAAGCACCAACTTCGTTTCCAGTAAATATTTTCCAGCCCTTCTTTTTCATCCTAAAAATAAAATTAGCTTTATCATACATTTTAACTAAAAATATTTTAAAATAATTATATTTTCATATGTTACCGACGTTCAGCCACAGCCAATCTGTCAGCATCAGGATCATTAGCGAGTATAATACGACTATGGTTGTTATTAGCTGTTTCCATTGCTAATTTTAATGCACTTCCTTCTTCTGGGTTTGGGAATGGAACAGTTGGAAATTCTGGGTTCGGATCTTTTTGTTCCTCAACAACTACAACTGGCTAAATAGTGTGATTCAAATATTTTAATAACTACAACATAAACTTATTTATAAAAATATTATATTCATGATAAATGCATTGAATACAATTTTAGTAATTTCCATATAAACTCACATTAAATTTTGCATTTTCAAATACATCTTTTATGTAAGGATAACCTACACCATGCATAGGTGTATACGTAAAAATTATATCTGTTTTCTTTTTATCTAAATTGGGAAACAACATTTTGTCAATATAATTATTGTAATGTTTCAGCAGATCGATTAATGGATTTATTAACAACTTATTATTATAAATATCTTCAGTATTCCAGATATCTTCAGGCTCTAAATGTTCAGTTATGCTTTTTTCAATATTTTTATCAATTGGAGAAATGATCTGGAAATATATTTGAACATTTATTTAAGTTATAAAGTGATTAGTGAAAACAATAATATTCTTTAAAACTTACTTGAGCGCCATTTTTCCAGAATACTTTATAACCGTTATCATTTTTAGGATTGTGTGACGCAGTCACCATTACTCCACCACAACATTTATATAACTTAATCCCAAAAGCTACAAATGGAGTTGGGCAAACTTCATTCATAAGATATACTTTGACAGAATGTTTTAAGAAAACTTTTGATGTCAATTCTGCAAATCTAAAATGAATTACAACAATTAATAAAATTCTCATTAACAAAAAACACAATTAAGTTCCACAACCTTCTACTATTGTATCTTCCATCATATCCAATAATAATACCAGATGTTTTTAATGAATCCCCAAAGACACTAAACATGTAATACAAAAGCCCTTGAGCAGATTGTACGACTACCAGATCATTCATTCGTTTGAAACCAGGACTCATCTCTGCTCTCAGACCCGCTGTTCCAAATGACAGGCGACCATCAAACATATCTTTTATTTTATCCACATTTTTTTGTACCAGTATTTCTGCTAGTTCTACAGCATATTGTTTTGACTGAAAAACACGGCTATATAAAAACAAAATGCAATTTGTTCCACGGAAAAACTGTTCTAACAATAAAGTTTATACCTGATTCCATGAAAGCCAATTTTTTACCAGTAATTCCAAATATTCTGGCAGAAATGATGTATCCATTTTGATAATAATGCACGTTTTCTAAAAGTAATTTCAAAAGTAACAATTTTAAGCTATTGGTTGTAAGTCTTAACTTTTCATTGTTAATTTTTTTTAATTTGGTAATTTATTGTGTCATTTATAATGTGTATAGATAAAGAAAACAGTTGTTAGTGATAAATATTATTGTTTATTATCTTTTTTTACTATTAACAATTATTTATAAGCGTATTTAATAAACGTGTTAAATCTATTAAATATTATTATATAGTTTAAAACTAGTATAGTGCGGTCAGCGAGACTATTATAAAAGCTTGACCGTCAAGCGACAAGCACCTATTTTTATTATAGTAGCCGTTTTCGTGAAAATCAGCGACTCTAAATATTTTGGTTGTTTATGCAGCCGCGCGATCTATTTTCGAAATGAATATTTTTTATTACAGTGAGTATGTTAGGTTAGTTTTAAATTTTTATCTAAAGATGCAGGCAAGCGTTAAGGCTCTTATAGCTGTTTTATAGACAATTTTGAATACCCTCCGAAAATGTACAATAGGTAGCGTATAACGTATAATAGGAAATAGCCAGTTATAGTGTGACCGGGCGATTGTAAACTCCACCGATTTACAGGTAGTTGATTTTAGGGTTGGATTTATAACATGTAAATTCCACCGATACATTTTTTTTACCTGAAAAAAAAATGTAAACTCCACCGATACGTATCTTTTCGTCATTTAAGGCAAACAATATTACCAGTATACAATTCGTCAAAGCTGCATCTAAACATTATCAAACCAAATTTTAAAACCTAATTTTAAAACCAAACAAATTTTTTTAAAACCTAAATTTTCTTTGATTAATTATTTTTTATTCATTTATTTTAATTAACATTATTTTAACATCGAACTAGTGATCACTATTATTTATTATTATATCATTTATTTTAATATTGTGTAAAAAAAGATATAAGTATCTAAATATAATATATATAAATAATAAATTTTTATTTGATTTTTATGATTTTTTTTTTTTTAATTATTGTTAATTATTATTAATAATTATATATTTAATAAAAATATAATAAATCTGCACCCACATAAATTATGTAAACTTAATTAATCAGATTGGATTTGGATTACAATTTTAAAAAAAAACATACCAGTGGAGTTTACATTTTTTTTTCAGGTAAAAAAAACGTACCGGTGGAGTTTACATTTTTTTTTTCAGGTAAAAAAACGTACCGGTGGAGTTTACATGAAAAAAGGTCTAAAAAGGTCGCAATCGGTGGAGTTTACATGCGCCCGTGTGACTGTCGCATGTCAATACCTGTAAAATTTAATACAAATCTAACCATTAAACCATCTTCTATATAATCTGTATGTTAGACACTAGACATCTTTGCTTCGTGTATGCTGATTGTTATAATTTGAACTGAGTTTGTTACGAATTTCTTATATATAGCTGTTACATATTGTTTATTTGTACATTTTTGTTTTTGCGGTTTTTCTCTATTTTTTTGGGTATATTGTTTAATTAAAATGTCGATCCGGCCAGATATTCATTCACAAACCAAAAAAACCATATACAATGTGTATAATTATTTTAAAATGTTAGCTAGTAAAGAAGAACAGCCGGAAGTGGCAAATTTTTTCCGACGATGTCAAGGAAGGACGGCAGATGCTTGTGTGGTGAGTCGGTCTACTGTCTACTGTACAGGATTTGTACGGAATACAAAACTATATCTATTGGTGTTGAAAAAGAGATTGGTGTCGGAAGTTCTACAGATATTAAATTTCGATCCCCTAGAAAACGTTATAGTCGTGAAAAACCTGTCATCGATCTTGACGATTTCGTCAGCGAAGTGGTCAGAAGGGTCCATAGTTTTTATGACAAGAGAGAATTTCCCACTAGTGCATATATTTAAGCGGCATTGCGAGAAAAATTTGATTACCGGGGGTCAAAATCATCAGTAAAAATAATTTTGAAAAAACTTAATTTTAAATATAAAAGATGTAATGACGGTCGTAAGTTTCTCATGGAGCGATCGGACATAGTAGCTGCGCGCGTAACATTTTTACGTAAAATGAACGAATTTCGTACAAATGGTAATACTCGACCAATAGTCTATTTAGACATGACTTGTGTTAACCAAAATCATACTCGGGGACATATTTGACAAAACCACGAAAATACAGAGGGCTTTAAAGTACTTGGGAGAGGCAGTTGGCTTATAATTTATCATGCTTTGTCTCCTTCCTTTGGTTTTGTCAAAGATGCAAAATTAATTTTTCGCTGTAACTCTGGCAATACCAAAGATTATCATTCACAAATAAATGCTTCAATTTTTGAAAATGCTAATGAACTTGGAAGAGCCCAGTATTATTGTTACGGACAACGTATCTTATCATTCTGCATTACTTGAGGACTACCCAAAATCAAGTAGTAGGAAGGCGGATGTTCAGCAATGGTTGCGCGAAAAAAATATAGAGTTTTCTCCCGTAGAAACACTTGATGAACTACGGGCGAAATTCAAACTTGCGATGCCGCGTGGAAAAATTTATAAGTTGGATCAATTGACACACCAAATGGGACATGAAGTGGTAAGACTTCCACCTTACCACTGGTAGTATAATCCTATAGAGTTAATTTGTGCACAATTCAAAGGGAGTGGCTGAAAAAAATTCCACATTTAAAATTGCTGACTTTGAGGCACTTGTCCATAAAGAAATTGACGCGATAACTGCTGATGATTGGGCCAAATGTGGTGAACATTGTGTGAAAATTCAGGAGGAAGATTTCCATAAAGCAGGACTGAGGGACGAAATATTAGAGCCGATATTATGAACAATTTATCCAGATGACAGAAGTTCGAGCGACGATGACGACGTAATTTATTAAAATTCAAAAACAATTGTAAATATTTTAAATGTTGCTGTTATTATTTTATGTTTGATAATGTGATAATAAGTTAGTAAAACATGTGTACTATAGAAATATAAAATGTTATGTCTTAATATTAAATGCCCATTTCATGTATACGATACCCGTGCGTATTATACGGAACCGTTGAATAGCTGTGAAACAGATCTGTATAACAAGTATATAAGTGTTTAAAATTATTTTACGCGGTAAACCATCTTTCGTAGTTCTAATAAAAAACAGCCACCAGGAGCGTGACGGTCAAGCTTCTAGTTTTGCTGGTCGCACTATATCAGACATCAATCTGAAGTTAACAAAACATTTGACTTTTTATTTTTAACTTTGGTCTTTGGTTACCTATTATTCTTTAGTTCTTTACCTAAACCTATAATAAGTAGATTGAAGACGCGATGAATGGGGTAATGCAGTTATCGTTAACTGTTTTACTAATAAGAATTGATAATCGTTAAGACATTAATTTCATAGAACATTCGGGTAACTCATAAGATATACCTGCTAAACTCTGAAATCGTGTGATGAACAAAGTATAAAACCTCATAAAGGGCAATTTGAAAGCCTAACGTTGTATAAATATGCATCTAATAACCTGTAAAATACAGGATATGGTTTGCATGCAAGGAAGAGCCGAAATTATCGAAGTCTTTGATATTTGCAGTAGATGCGTTTCAATTAAGTCGATATATAAACTTTTAAAGTTATAGAAGAATTTAAGCGACTCTCAGTTTCACCAAATAATCAGTTCAAATCTACTAATAGAAATACAGCAGGTTGATTTTTTGCAAAAACATTACATTGTTAATCATTGAAATAATTTGCATTAAATATTTAATGAGTCAATACAAATTTACCAAAGAAGTGTGAAAAGATTAATGATTTAAATAGGCAATAAGATAAATTTAATCTAAATATTTAAAAAATGGCACAGCATAAAGTAATAATAAAATTATTAAATTTATACTTACTGAAAGAAGTTGAACAGTCCTCCAGAAATATTTTAAATTGCAACAAAATGACAAGTAAAATATTTAATTATCTAAATTTGAATTTATAATTTCTATTAATACCTCATAAGTATTCAGAATTATATTAATAATTTATATTCATAAAACACTTATAGAAAAGAACTCGAAACTATTTTATCTTTGTTGTTATTGTTATTCTGTTCAATGACAAATAAAATATCCTTTTTTTTTTAAATTAGCCGAGATTCTCATTTTTCCTCAATTCAAAATACAGTTCCTATTAGAAAATTTTCAGAAGTCAAAAATTATATCGTATTATCTATTTAAAATTAAGTAAAAACAAGAGTTATTGTAAAATAAATTAATTTATCACTCAATATAGAATCTAAAAATATATTAATTGTTTAATATATTTTCAATTGCATATACCCTAAAAATTAGTCCAAAAATATAATACACACACACAAAATATATATATTAGCCATTAAATAACCAAATACCCATCATAATCTTTATTCTACGAATACAAACTTCAAGAATTAAAAAATATATATATATATTATATGTAATATAAAAATAATTTTATTTGTGTATAAAGTTAGAGAAATGTATAAAATACAAGTAATATTTCATGTTCAACATAGCAATGAATTAAGGCTTAATCTCAAAAATGTGAACTTATTAAGAGTGAAGATTTTTTTAAATTATTTATTTGTAAAACAAGTAGTGATTACACATGAGGTTGATTTAAAAACTATTACAACAATTTACTGTTGTTTACATTCAGCTGGGTTGACTTGTTTATTTATCAGTTTATCTTGACGTGGATTATATTCAGGATCATTACTAGTTCCTTCATCTTCATCTTCATCTTCATCTTCATCATCATTTTCAGACTCTTCCTCGTCATCATCTTCATCAAAATCATTTTCATCCAATAATGCTTCACCTATCATAATATGATTAAAAATCAGAAATTTATAAATATTAAGAAAAATAATATATCGATTCATACCTGTATAATACAGAACAGCTCTAGGAATAATCCTTTCGCGAATGTAATGGCCAATTTCAAAATCTGTTGTTAACAAATTATCAATTTCTTCATCAACTTCAGTTTCTGGATCATCTGGCACTAAAATAATATAATAATGTAATTACAACTTTTTTTTTAGTTATCTTATTTTAAGCTAGTAACTAGGGCCATTAGCTGTGGATAAGAACAGTAGATTTTTTTTTTTGTAGGGTTTGTTTGTAAGGTTGGAGCACATGTGTGCACCATGAATTTGTCACTACTAAAAATTCGGGTGATCACCTATCCCAGAGGAAGCAATGCTGGCCAAAAATTATAAATTACAAAAAATGTTAATTTCCATAATTCAATCAACTTTTATTTTATATGTAGGCTCAATTAAAGCCACAATTACATTATTCGTCAAAGTGGTAGTTGTTGAAGCCAGTTTATATCAGCATTAAGAAAGGACAAATAACTCATATTAAATAATTTGTCAAAATCAATTTTAAATGCTTTTATTAATAAAAAAACATTGGTTATTGAAACAAAATATCATACATAAACAAATTTTAATTAATATTTATGTATCCTAACTGTATTGTCTACTTTAATTTTTTTAAGTATTAACTCACCAGTAGGAGGACTGAAGAAATGAAAGAAAGATACATTTTGTACAGTCTTGTTGACAAAGCGAACAGCACCCTTTACCTTATGTTTTTGTTTCTTTTTAACTACTTTCACCGTTACATTCTTTCCTTTATTCCATTGAATAGTACAACCCTATATTTATATCGTTAGTACAATCAAAAATTTTCTTAATAGTTTAAATATAAATACATACTTTACACTTGAAAATTTCAGGTCCTTCAAAACTTAATGGATTGTTCTTATCAGGTATACATTTCATTTCATATTCCTTGGTTAATACAGTATTGGTAAACCATTCATTAGGAGAAAAATGAAATTCCAAAGCAAAACCCTAAAATAATAATAAAAATAAATAAATAAACATATAAAATTAGAAGTGCCAAAAAAATATACCATAGGTTCTTCTAACAGATAAACTTTGATATCTGTCAAGTGACTAAGAATAGGTTCATCATGGGTTTGAATCATATCACTGATGAGACTTGTATTCTTTAAAATAGTTAGCCAAAAGTCTGGAATGCCTTTGAATTGGTCGTTAGTACCGTCTACTACAGCATCATTACTGTAAAAAAATTATTTACAATTTTTTATAGAACTTAGAAATTGCAATAAATGAATATAAATACGCTTTAGATTCTTCAAGTTTAACTTTTCCTTCCATATCTACAGAGAGATCTTTGACATCGTCTTCTTCATCTGAAGGAAAATCACATTCTTCCTCAGTAGGCTCATAGTTTCCTTGAACTATATCACTTCGCTAAAATATTAAATATAGTATATTAGACTAAAATATTAAGTATTTATTATCGTGTATTTTACCTTATTATAATATTTCAAATACTCTTTATGGTATTTACATTCAAGAATATGAAGTTCAGTATAGAATTTAGTATCAACATCAGTCTGCTCTACGAGTAACTTTTTCAAGGCCTTAACACGTTTCTTGATTATCGGTGGAAGAGACTAAATAATAAGTATCAATATTAGTATTTATTGCATAAATAAATATGTAATATATATATCAAATAAAACTTAATGAAAATAAATAAGCATTTATTAAAAAAATATTTCTGAATTAGATTTAAATTTTTAATTTTAATTGGTACTTTTCTGTTATTCCTACTACCGCGACTCTTAATTCTGTTATCTCGACTACTATAATACTATCCAGATATTCCGTATTTTAATACATAATACACGCCATGAATTGCCATTTATATTTTAATGTATATTAGTATAACGTTTATTATGAGTAATCACGTAAATTATCACAGTAGTGGAGAGTTTTAGTATAAAACATAAAATCATCAAAATTATCACAAAACGTCAAATTACGATATTACAAAAATATAAATAAATTATCACAGTTACAGTCGCTAAAGTCATCAAAATTATAGGTACATTCCACAGATTCATAATTATTTTAAAATTAATAAATACAATGATGGATTATTTTAAAATAATACAACTGTCGGCAACTAGTAATCGAGCAAACTGTAGTCCAGTAGTTGCGGCATTAGCGAGGTAGTAGGGATAAGAGAAAAGTACCCTTTAATTTATTTACAAAATAATTTAAACAGACTCAGAGAACAAAAGATTAGACAAAATTAAATGACAGTCAATCAGATATCTGATACATGTACCTATATGTTGATTTGGAGGGAAATAAAAAAAAATTTCTTCCTGTAATTAAAATTTTTGTAAAAATACAATATTATATTAATTATTAATACTAATAAAAACAAAAATTAAATTAAAAATAAACAAAATCAAAGATCTTACAAGCATTATGTCATCTCCTTCTCCTTTAAAACCAAATTTATGCCTTAGTGGAGTGTCCTGTTCCATTTCGGAACCAGAGGATGAAGAATCAGCATTGTCATTTTCTGCTGACATTCTGTTAAAAATAATATTAAGTTTAAAATATCAGTTGATTAAATGGAGTATATTAATGACTAATTTAAACAAGGTCACAAGCAGTATAATTATGGATCAACTAAATGAATCATAACTCAAAGTCTACTATGCCCAGTATATTCAACTATAAAAAAATAGTATCCAATCTCCTTTAACGATTTTTAAACTATTATAGTATATAAAATAAAAAACCATAAAGTTAGATAATATAATATTTGTTAACTATTGAATTTCAATATTTTTCACACATTATGCGCAATGCGTTAAACGACAATACTATTAAAATTTATAATTTATAAATAACAATATAAAACGTAATAAACGATATTGATGGAGGTTAAAATAGATAGAAAATACTACGTCTTATTGATAACCTCAATTAAGTCAATAATAGGTGTTGTTTAACGGAAAATTCGTAATCACGCGATGAATTTTCGTAATTTAGTACGAAAAACACGAATATTTAAGTGGGAAATTCGAAAACGGAGGGGAAATCTTCGTTTGATCGTGGGCCGGCATAGTATTGTCGATGGTCGAACAGCCAGCCTAACCTCTCATTACCTTATCACTGCGTCACGCCGAAAAAACGGCTTAGAATCGTCGATCTCACGCCCATATTATAAACTAATCGAAAATACAGAAACAGCTACGTAATTATAATTCGGCAGTTTTACGTTGACATATCATTTGACAGATCGGGAATTGTTCGTAAGCACATGGTCATCGAAATTAATATTATAACTAATAACCGGGCAAAAAATGTGTTCTTACCTGAGTGTCGAGAGAACTGTCTGAGAAGAATTGCTGATCGTCAAATAAAAAACCGTGGGTACACACTGATGGTTCGGTTTACCAGGCACAGACAGCGGACAGAAATTCGGTAGTCGCACAATGTCGTGCACACACCACACTGTATGCTACTTCGAAACAACGAAAATTTAACGATGTGCGGCGTACAAGAGGCGCGGGATCGAAGTGAATGACAGAAACGTAACCTTAACGACTGTTAGTTCGTTTTCTACGGTTTCCGTCGATAACAATGGACGTGTATCAGCCAATGGCGTGACGACTGCTGCTCTGCTACCAAAGAGGTTAAGCACTGCGTGCCATTCGTAACGTCCGTGACACAACCAAGATCAGTCGCGCAATTTTTATTTAAAAAAAAAAAACTTTAGGTAATCTAAGACCTAACACAATATATTAATATAATACTATAGTCATACAAAGATTATTAAAATTTCCAAGTAATATGTATTAGTAATAATATTGTATTTTACAATTATTACCATTGATGGTTAAACCACTTAATAAAAAATTCAAGTAAATATACACAGTAAACACCAGTACAATATTGCAAATATAACTTTGGAGACTGCACACTCATTAATATATTTGATTAAAACTATAATAAAGTCAGGATATTTCCCATTCTAAGAAATATACCTACAATATAATTATTGAAACAAATAAATTACTACTGTGCTTGAAAATTAGTTATTAAACTTTACTAACATTTTAGATTTTAATTGTATACATTTTGAAATTAGTTTAAATTTAATGAATTTCTGAACATGAAGTGTTATAAATTTACTAATACCTGAAGTTCCAAGATGCATTTTAATAAGTCATTATTGGATATTATCTTTATATTTCAGCAATAAAATATTTCAGAATGTAATATTGAAAAATGTTAAGACCAAAAAAAAAATTTAGTTTTAATAACTATGTCTCAGATCTTTCTATATATAAATGTAATTTACAGTATTATAGTGTACAGGCTAATAATTTAATGACTTTTTAACTATATCAAGTAGCTTAAATTTATTGTATCTACAAAAAATATAATTTACATTATAAAACAGTCATAACTTTTAAGATAATTATTTGTAATATAACATAAAACTATTAAATAACCGCCACTTAAATGATTTTTATTTCTATTTTATGAATTTATGATAAATTTTTAAGAAATATAGAAAAAAATCAAACTATGTATGCTAAATAAAATCAAAAAACAAAATTATTGCCAGTGAAGCAGTGAACCATTTTTTTTTAAACAATATTTTAAAATATTAATTATTCTTATGTATTAAGAGTGTTACGATATATTATGAATTATGATATATTCATAGGCGTGTGCAGACTTCTGAGTCAGGCATGGCTAAATCCAATCTAACCCCCCCCCCCCCTCATATCCGTAATGGTCACATGAGATAAAAATTATACCTATGGGCAACCAGTTTATTTTTAATCATGTAAATGTCTATAATTTTAATTTATTTTGTTATCAATCTCTATGGATAAAACACCTTATTACTTTTTTAGGTACAAAGTACCTATCCATTCACATATTAAAAAAAAGGCTCAGGTTCCCATCTAAAGCCTAATCAGTTCTACCAATGCACATGTCAATAGATATATATTTAATAAATAATTACATTGTTTAAATATTCTTATTTGATTAATGATTATAAACACATTTATAAAATATATAGAAAATAGTAAAATTTTGAATTTTGAATATTAATTAAATTATATTGCTTGATATACTTTTTAAAATATAACATGAAATATTTTAAAAACTGATAGTGTGTTATAAGTTATAAGTAAATGGTTAAATAATTTGAAATTTAAGTTTTATAATTTAAAGGTTATAATAAGTTATTAATTTTTATCAAATAATTAATTTACTTTTTTCTACATTGGTTGTTATTATTTAATGAGACAATTGAAAAAAAATTGTATTAATGAATATGTTTAGTTATTTTTATGTCGTAAAAACCTTTCATAAATATTATTTTAAAATTTTTTATACTATAAGGATTTTAAAACTTCTTAATTATAATCTTGAATTTAAAAAAATGATTAATTATATATTTTGGTATACATAGTAACAATCATCAAAGTATAATTCTATACAATTAAGAATGGAACTTAAAATTAGTTACTTAATAATCAAAACAATGTCTTTAAATAACTTGTGTTTACTTAAAAATGTGAACACTTATAAATTGTATTATTACATTCATTATTGCAGTTAATTGTCTAATAAAGTTTTTACATTGTTCAGTCCTATGAATAATGTTCTTGAGTTCAACAATCTTATCAAAAGGGTTAATAAAAAATACATAATATAAATATATATTTCCTTGTCTTTATAAATTAAGTACCATTTAACAGCTCTAAGTACTTTTAAGGCACCTTCTATAAAATGTATCAATTAAAATTAACAATTAATTTACACATATTATAACATTATTAAAAATTATTAAAACAATAATTGGAATTACTTGTTTTGTGCATAATTCAATCTAAAACTAGATACATATAAATAAATATGTATAATACATTAAAATAACAAATAATTAATCACTTATATTCAACATTCCTAAATCACGTTTATCACAATCATTATTATATACAAGCAACATATACAAAGGAATGAGCAGAATCATGATTTTTGTTTAGATGATTTTATCGCCTTATTATTATTTACATTAGGGTTTTCTGAGTTTTGATAGGATTTAGCTGCTTTACTTTTAGCAGACAAAAATATTGGGAATAATTTGTGACGTTTAATGCGTTTTACAGACATTTCACTAGGTGTTGGAGATACTAAGACAATATCTGAACGGCTAGATACTCTTGATATCTTTCGATGTTTTGGATCTAAACTAGATTCTGAATTTGAATGGCGGAACGTATCAGGAACGACCTATAACATAAATATTAAATGTTTTTAATTGTTATAAATTATAACTTATAAATATTAGAATATATCATTTTTCAAAAATGTATTTAATATTTAAAATTAATTATACAAAATTAACAAAGATGAATATATTATATATTTTTTTTAATAAATTAACATTTTTAGATTCAAAATGATAAATGGAACTAGGAATCTTTATTGGTTTTATGTTGGCATACTCATTACATTATTAAGTTTAGAATTTTAACTAGAATTAAAATTATTATTATTTATTTATTTATTTTTTTTTTTGATTGCTAATGTATTGCTTGATTGAGATATATAGTTTTAGAATATTACGACCAAAAACAAGGAATTATATTAGAATTAAGTATTTAGACATTAAATTCTTTTATTCTAAAATTGTGAATGGTAAAAATAATTATTTATTTCAGGAAACATATAATATAATATTGAAATAATAGTCTTACAACTTGCTCAGATATGAATTGGTTGCTATCAACATTAGGTGATTTTATCTTTGGGTCTGTTGTTTGAACAGATTGCTGTGGTTGTTTCAAATCACATATGTCTTCGCCGAGTATGAAACAAGGTTTTGTATCCGAGGAATGGGTTTGTTGCTCTTCGTCCACGCATTCTAATTGATCGCTCCCTGAAGAATCCTGGCCGTTGTCCCGCCATTGTCCGGAATTTTCACAAACACCAAGGTCTTGATACGACGTCCCTGTAAATATATTAATGAAAATTAAAAAAGATAAAAAGTTGTTGAAAATGTTTATTAAAACACACAAGCAAATGAAAGTATTAATATTCTATGATATATATATATATAATATATATACATATACATTTATATATATACTAAATTAAATAAAACTACATTTATTAGATAAATTTGAGTTAAGTCACATGTATTTATGAGTATCAGAACAATACAATAAAATTTAATTTAAATTATGTTTATGTTTATAATTATTATAAATATTAAAAATATCAATTAACATTTTATTTTTTGGAAAAGATAACATTTATAAATATTATTTAATTTTACAATACCTTATACTTAATAATAATTCTAAATTGTATTAGATTATACAAATTAATATATTCTATAAGATAATTTTGTTTGTTACTTTTACAAATATATTATAATCAAGCATGACCTCCTATGAAGATTTTCTATGAAACTTTTTTTTTATACAAACAATTTGTTTAAAATTTAAATAGAAAAAATATTAAATTAACTTTAAAAAAATAATATTTAGTATTGTAAGTGTACACATAATGATGAAAGTAAATGTTATTGCCAATTTGACTAGAATTTTCCTTTTTATTGTCTTAACACCAGTAGTTTTGTTTTGAAATAATATTATTGTTACATTTTGCTTACCACAAAAACTCATCTTCATGCAGCATTAAAAATAAAAATTAATTAAATTATTTAAATGCACCAAGTAATAATATCTTAACATATTAATGTATAGGCCAAATAATATCTAATGCTTCAAAATTAAAACAACTAATAACTTTTAAAACTAAAAATATGAATTAAAATAAAACTAAAAAAACAAATACACATAAGACGAGGTAAGCAAATAATAAGTGGTAATATAAATAAAAATCATACAAGCCATATTTAAACTTAAAATATCAAATTAAATATAAGCTATCTCAATTATTACAGATTAAAATTTCAAAAATATTCCAACAAAACAAATTATCTTTTTAAATATTTCAATGATAAAAATTAGTATAACATTTCTTAATTTCATTGGTATAATACATTTACAACATAGTTGATTTAAATTAAGTTATACTATAATTAATAATAGAATGACTTGTTCATTTCATTGTTAAATAAATTGTAAAACTTTAATATTTATAATAATAATTCAAGTAATAAAAAATAATGTTCATTAGCTTTATTCTATAATTAATGTAATAATGGATTACAATAAAATACTTTCTTTTTTTTAATAGTAGATAATATAAAAATAATTATATAGATAACATAATAATTTATCAATTTAATACAGTTATAATATTAAAAGACATGATGGTATTTTTGTTAAAACGCATTGAATTAAATCAAATTCTAATGTAAGAGAATAAATAATGAAAATATCTAGTAAATAACAAGAAAAATTGTATTTATTTCAAATTAATTGAACAATAATTAAATATTATTGCAAGCAATAGAAAACACTCGAAGAAACAGTATAAGACAAACAAGCAGTGGTAAATTTCAACCAATAGATTCATCGTCCCTTCCCTTACCTGGACCCACGCAAACTGAATACTGGCTAGAATCGTCTTCGAGGTCATCTTGGCTACTCATGCGCCCTGAAATAAAAATAAATATTATAATAATCAATTATAATTAATACCTAAAAATTGCACAAACCTCGCAGTGAGAAGTTTCGCCCATTCACTACATTTCTATACAACGTGTTTTCTAAATGAGACAGACCATTGTTATTTATGATATTGAATCCGCATAATATTTCAATTTGTTTCCATCGATGCACTCTTTCTGCAAGTTCTTGAGTAACTTCATTTAATGATGTTCTAAAATACAAAATAAATATTAATTTATACAATTTATACATTGGTGTATTAATGTATTACCTTGCTTCAACAATACTACGGTCAACATCATCAATTGATTTTCCATGAGTTGACACAAATGCACCTACTAAACTGGATCTTTTTTTACGTAATTTTTCACACTGGAAGAAAAATTGTATATGTGAAATGTTACAATATTATATTCATTATCATTATTTGAACTCTGTACTAAATAAATTATTACCGCTTCTCTTGCTTGCTGTAACTGTTTTTCAGCGCTTAATTTCTTTTTAATATAAGATTTATTTTCAATTTCATGTGTTAGTTGTAACCATTGCTGTAATCCATGTGGAGGTGTCCAACAACGGTCATCTAATTCACCTTCTGCTCTTGCTAATTCTCCTCTTAATGACTAAAAATTTTAATTATTATTTGTAACTATTAAAAACATATTTCATATATTTCATATTACTTCAATTTCTGTTTTAAGTTGAGAAATTTCCAAATTAGAATAAGATGATTTCAGTTCTGATGAATTTTCATCTTTAGTTTGTTGTTCTTGTAACTGTTTTTCTAAATTTGCTTTTTCAGTAATAACATACTCTTGTACTTGTTTTGCTTTTTCTAGTTCTTTCTAAAATTAAATTATTAAAAATATAATAAAACAAACAATTTAACAAGTTATATAATATATAAAATTTATACCTGTAAATCTTCATAAGCAGTTTCTGCTTTTTGCAAACCTTCCATATCTCTCATCATGCGTTTTAAATGTAGTGTTGAACTTTTATTTTGGTTGTAAACATACCAAAAACCAATTAATGCTCCCAACAATAATGTTATTAAAACTAAATCTTTCAAATGTGTGACTGATTCTATAAATAAAATTAAAATATTTAAAAATAAAATCTAGAATATTTTAAAATAAAAAGTTTATCATGATATTTATTATTTCTACTTGTATAAATTAATTTCTAACCTTTAGGAGGTCCAAATAAAACTACATCCATAGCTTTCAATGCAATTTTTTGTTTATGAATAGGATCCTTGATTCCAAGTACATTATTCAAAAGTTGCATATTAGTAACTGCTAATCTAAAATTATAAACATTATAATGTACCAATGATTATTATTAATTTGTAATAACTAAGCATCATTAAAAATAACTTTGAAATGGACCGCAAACTCATATTCAATAAATAAACATCAAGGTGTTAAAAATAAAATTTTAAAATAATACACTCAAAATATAAAAGACTATACAATAAAATAAACATATAAACATACAAACTAACTAAAATGACACTCAAAATTCAAAATTAGAAATCTAATAAATACAATTTATGAATTATAACAAAATAGTTTTGTTTTTTATTTTTTTTTTTTTTTAGAGTTTTAGTTGTAATATGAATTACTTATGACTTATGAACAATGTTGTATTAGTTTTCAAATTTTAGGAATTTTTAACTACAAAACGATTTTTTAATTTTTGTGAATTCAACGAAATTTGCTAAAGATTCTTTAATTTCAAGCGCTTATAAATATTATTTATGGATTTACACTCAATTTTTTTTATTACTATAAATAAAAACTATGATGAACCTTGTATTAATTTTTAAATCTTTTAGACAGATTAAATAATTTTTATAAAATAAAAACTAATAAGAAAAAATCTTTAATTTTAATCGTCTATAAATAGCTCAAAAAAAGTCAAAATATTTTGAAAATTATTACACTTGAAAAATGATTATATTAATAGGTATTTATTAAAATTTTAAGTCTCTAAAACTATAACAAAATAAAATAAAAATTTTGTCAAAAACATTTTTACATAAAACTCTCGTTTTACCTTAATTTTTTGTTTTCCCTGATTATTAAGAAAAATACCGGAAAATGTTTTATTTTTAGCCCCCAGAGTAAAACTACAACCTATTTTCTACCAAAAAACATCTTCAAGTTCAAAAATGTATAATTTAGCAAAAAAAAAAAAACCATATCATTGTAAAATAAATACATTCATCGTTTCGCTCAGAATCTAAAAAACTATATATTTTTTTTACTATTTTCAAGTTTTTTAAATTTTTTATGCGATAATATACATTTTTAATTTAATATTTCGAAGCAGAAAATTATTCGATATATTCGATATGTATAAATCAAATTTTAGACGATTAGTTTATGAATTATAAGTATTTCAAGTTTAAAACGGAATAGTGGACCAACATTTTTTTAGGGATACGCCTATATCACACAACAAACTTTGTTTTTTTTATTACTTACAATTATGTAAAAAAGTATTTTCTAAACGTTTATAGTTTTTAAAATATTGAATGATTCATGACAAAAAATTACCCGGTAAATTAGAATTTAATTACATTTTTATTGATGAATAAGATAAAATAATTATTATATATTATTATCGCTAATATGGTGACACAATATAGTAAATAATCTACAAGATCATAATGAAAACATTGATATAGATACCTAAGTACTTATGAAATTAATTTTTTAATTTTTTGTAGAAATAGATTACAATTATAATTAAATAAACGAATTTTTATCACATTTTATAGTAGTGCTTTAAGATGCTTAACTTTTATGTGATTCTACATTCCTATCGATACATATCAACTAAGAATAATTTCTGCATTTAATAATGTTTTGATTTTGTTTTTGTTATTGGTACCAAAAGCAAAATGAAAGCCAAAACAGTATGTTTATAGAATTTTCCTAAAATGTTAAAAATCAATACAAACCACTTGATTATAATTTAATAACCATAAGTCAGGTTATCTCTTGATCAGGAATAACCTAAAACTTCGATAAAAATTATTGACACCTAATAAATAATTATTATTAATTCATTCGTGAAAATATTAGTTTATTATACAGGTTTTCCGGTATTGAATTTCTTATAATAAACTAACCAATAACCATTATAACTATAACCATCAAAATACTAGTATGGATACAATATATACAATATACCTACTGCATTTTATCATGACAAATAAACAAACGATAGACTACGAAAAAATTGATTTTCTAATACCTACGTAACTACGTAACTATAGGCATATGCTTCCCCGACTCAATAAAATGTGTTAACTATGCTTTAAAATAAGGCCTTGTGATTTTCATATTCATATTATGTTTATTAATTTCCCCTCCCTTCACAAGCCAAACTCTATATACAAATGCCTAAAAATTCGTATAGTATACTGTATATTCAATATATACATAACATAGGCAATAATTGTACAATTGTTACTAACCTAGGTAGATGGGCTCCGGTCACTCTATGTTGTATAAAATTAGGAACATATTGGGGCAATTCTACTGATGTAGAAAGCCAATCACAAGTTTGTTCGACAGTCCAATTGTGTACCTAAAATATAATATACAAATAAACTATATTCATGAACTTCAATATTATATTTAAGTTTTTATATAGATGTATAAAATTATGATTTATATTATTATTGTGAACAAAAAACTAATACTTACTTCAGACTTTACCCAAGCATCCCACAAGTCTTTAACAGATATATACATATCATCATTTTGATGAAATGCTTTTTGACGTTTTTCTGCACCTTTTTCATATTTTAATTCTTCGCGAAGAAACTGTAGAATAAAAAACACAAAATTCCAATTAAAATAAAATTTTATTATTAGTAAAATTTAAAAATGTCGACATAAATTTGGAATTATATGCAATTTAGTTCAGTTTTAATCATATTAACTAAAATATTTTATAAGAAACAAAATGTGTGAACAATGGACATTCAATCTTTTTCTTCAAAAGATCATAAAAAAAAAAATGAAAAATATGAACTTTATAAATTAAATAATAAGTTCTTTCTTTGGTAATGTAATCTCTTGTTGAATCGATACATTTTTGTTGATAGTTATAGTTTGCAATAGCCGCATGGTTTAGATTAACCTAGTAAAACCAAACGTATTACATACAGAAGATTGTATATTGATCAACTATTATTAAATTACTCAAGTATCAACCTTGGCCTACCATGACATGTAGAATATAGATACAATAGGATCTTCATCTTAACGTGTCATTCAGTTTATTGCAATGCACCAAAATCAAAAAGTAGCAAAGGTCATCATTAAAGATGTACTATAAAATTATAAAAACTTATTCAGTAATCGGAGATACATTATTTGGAATAAAAATTTTATCATTCTTGTTAATATTTTATTAGAGACAAGTAAGTTTGCAGATTTTAAGTATTATAGACAGAAACAAAAACTTTTGAGTGTTGACTATTGAAAAGCACTTTCAAGCTTTTTCTATAATATTCAATAGAATATTTAAGAAAAAAAAACACAGCAAAAATATAAAAATGTTATAAATTAATATTACAATTTTCTTTAATAATAAATAATAATATAACAATACTTTTACATATCAACTAAACAATTTTGGGCATTTTTAAAATAATAATATAGTCATTATAAGAATCAAATAATTTGTAATCGATTTTAAATTATATATCCTTTAACTATATTATTGCAAAATTTCACAATAATAAACGCGTTTTAAAAAATCTACTTTTATAAAAGTTTTTTTACGAAAATATTCCACAGATCTAATGGCAAAAATTAGCAATACATTTGAAAATCTTTAATAAACCATTGCATTAAAATAATAATTTTGATAGGAATTCAGTTCACAAAAATTGCCAATATATTTTTTTAAAGCTGGTGGCACATAATACATGTCGAGTTATATACCTTTTTCTCAATTTTCGATTGTAAATTCTAAATCATGATCAAATTTTGAAAATTCCTCATACAAAATATTGACAGTGATAAATACTCGTGTTTATTCACCTACATCAAATCTCACTAATGAAGTTGATACAGAAGAAGTATTAAACAAATTCACTTAATTATTTTTTACTATAGTGAAATATTAAAGTAAAATACAGACTATAATATAGTACCTATTACTAATTAGTTATTAATTATTAGATTTTAAAAGTTAATAAGTAGTAAAATAAAAATATATTATATTAATTATGCATCAATAGTGTACATTATTATATTTTGAGTAAATCTACAGAAGAAATATATCGAAAAACATCATTTTAAATTTAAACGCTCCCACAAATCGTTTTGAAATACAACAAATGAACTATACTACAGTTATAACCAAAACAATATTTTATATAATTAGTGATTTATGATTAATATTATAGTACTACACTAATATAGTAATATCTAACTAATAATTAATGAACTGTAATGATCAATTTTAAATCAATATTGTTAAAAATAATTAAAAAAAATACTATCATCACCCTTAATATTTTATTTGATACCTACCTACGTCAATTTAATTATATTGTAAACATATAATTTAAATGAATAATAAGCATAGTAACAAATTTATTAACACAATTTATATTCTGATTTATGACTTAAAATGAGACGTAATCTTTAATATATTTTTTTAAATGCTTTCCGCAAACACGCTCAATTGTATTTTTTTATGTATTCACGTAAGAATGTTTTAAGTGCCAAATTCGTTCAACACACTATTTATAAAAAATACAAAAAAATGGTCCACCTATAATATTCCTAGGAGCAAACTGCCAAAATTTAGGTTGCCTGGGAGTATAATTTTAATTTGAAACGGAAATATTCAGTACTTTTTTCGCACAACCATATGTATAAATAAACTACTAACAATATTGTGAGGGGGGAATATAAATTAATTTGTAACTTATTTTCGTTGATCCTATTAATATTGACTCAATTGGGAAACATTATACTTAGAAACGTCACTAAAACTCCCAAATGCATTATATGATTAATAACAATATTTCACCATCTACTAAAGTAATTATACAATTATTTACAAAAAATTTAAGTTTCTAAATGAGGCAAATTTCGTCACATCAAAACATTGGTAAACATAATAATTTAAAACTAATAAGATTTAATTATAACACATTTTAACTAATAAATTATTAATAATTTAAACTCTAATTTAATTTTTGATTTTATAAATTCATATTTTATTAAAGAGAAAATTATTTTTTAAATAGTTAAGACTGCATTATGGATTTATTGGTAAATTCAATGTTAATAAAACACCAGACACCAACATGTAGCAATAATAAAAACTAAAGATAAATATTTATACATATTAGGTAGCTTAAAAATTATAATTATTTAATATTTATCATATAATATGTAAGCCGTAGGGTTTACGTTTACATGATCATTACAGAAAAAATGTATGTTTAAAATATTTACAGACAGGGACGGATCCAAGGGGGGCCTAGCGGATCAGCCTCCTTCCCAAACATTATTTCTCAATTTTTTTTTTTATAATTTTACAGATCCTGACATTACTATTTTTCAAATCACATATACGTCTGATAATATAATATATTATATACAAGGTGGATATAATATATATATCGGGAAAAATATAAATGTAAATATAGACATTTAAATTTTATTATTTAATTTATAAATATTATATTATATTAAATAATCATTAATTAATTTATTAAATTGATTACCTATAGCTACTATTATGACAAAAATTTTAAATTATGAATAAAGTACCTATAAAAAAATTGTTTGCCTTCCCTCACCCCGAGATCTTTTCTCTGGATCTGTGCCTGCAGTTACAGATATTACCCATATGCAAAAATTATTTATTTAGTTTTTAAGCCGAGGAGTTTTCACACTACACTGTTTCTTGTAAGGTAGAATTTAATAAGTAGGTAATATATTACCAACGTTTTGTTGCCTGCGTATTAATATATTAAATATATAAAACACGACACAGCATAGTATGAACCCGGAATTAAACAGGCAAGTAAATTAATAAACTAAAATTTCACATATTTTCTTTACTACCCTTTCTTCGAACAGCTTTACTTCCACTTAACGTACATTCTCTTCTACTACAATATTAACCCTAACATGTCTAAATATTTTCGTAATACTTAGAAAAATCTCAATAAATCAGTGACTTCTTTTTATCTTTACTCCCAACCCAGTAATTAACAAACTTTTTCGCTTATTTTTATCCCGGATATATCATTATTAATGACAAAGTGTAAAAATATACCTAAATGTTAAAAATGTCAATACATCTATTACATTTATATTTGAATAAATAATCAAGCATTACCTAACTGTAATATAACTTTAAAAAAAACTACAACTGTGTGAAGTGTATATTAAAGATAACCTTTTATTGAGTATATTTACGTATTTTCCGTGTTTTGGGAATTCGAATAATAATAAATAATAATTATGTGGATACACAAAATATAGTTAAATATAGGTATAAAATTATAATAATACAATGTATTTTATAATGAACTTTTAAAAAGTGAATGTTTAAATCAAATTACCGCGCAGTAGCTGTATCCTAATATCAATATACTATTGTATTGAGGTAGTACTGTGCACAGTGCAATAATTTAAGCATTTAAATGAGTTAAAATAAAATAATATATTATATTATATTGAAATACATACTGAGTACATTACTCATCTACTTGTAAGAAAAATATAAAATATAATACATTAAAATACTGCTTTTAAACAGTTTTGATCAACTTTAGTACATAATAAATAAAAAAAAAAAAATTAAATATTATTTATATAATATTTATTAATGTTTATTATTGGAATATGATGTATTTGCACGAGGTCATTGACATAGAATATCCAATATACACGAACGAGTATAGTGTTCAATTTAATTAATAACCTCAAATTGTTTAGTCAGTAGCACAATAATTAAGTTCATCTCCAATACTACAATAATTAATGATAAATCATGTTACATTTTTTTATGCGCAATAAACTGATAAAACTAAATACACTAAGCTATAATGTTGTTAAGAAGACATCACACTCACATGTGTTGTCTCCGTCTTACAAACATACAATATTGCAAATTTTACATTTAAAATAATCTATTTTACTCAATAATTTTAAAAATTAAATTTAATTAATTTATCATAAAATTTCAAGGGAATATTATCGAAGGAATTTCGGAAGTGTTTATTGATTTATGAAAAAAATTACGAGCATTTTAAAACTGTACATTTTTTGAATATTAAAATCCAGACATACAAATGAACCATTAATATTTATTTCACTATCTCAAGCCATTTTCTGTTTTTAGGAAAGATAAAAGTATTGTATTGTCTCCATAAATAATGGGGCCTAACCTAAAAAAAAAATGTAAAATATTTGATGATACAACAAAACTTTAGTACCAAATATAATAGACCACCAAATTAACACACACCATTAAAAAATTAAAAACTAAGGATAGTTAAAAATCTTTTATCAATATACTTTAAAAATCTTTTAGAATATAGTTTTAAGCTAAACATATTACAATATCACCTGACTTGTTTAAGATCTTTAAAATAGAAGTTTTTAATTAATCTTATTTAGATTTAAAATTGTTAGTATTTAATAGTTAAAACTTTAAGATATTTATATGCTTAATATTCATAAAAAGTACCATAAAACTAATTAACCAACTTCAGTGAAAAAATCATCAACATTAAATTATAATTCTTCTAAGTATTCAATTTTTCATAATCATAGTATATAAATAAAGTTTATGTATGCTAAATTTGTGTAAATTTTTCCATTTAATAAAAAAACCTCTTTTTTTATAAAATTACTTATTTACTTATTTGATCCTATTTATTGAGGAAATATTCTTTATGTAGAAGATATACATAACACATTATTTGGTTAATAATTTAAACAGTAAAAATACAAGGTACAAATAAAATTAAGGAAATTATTGCATAATGAAAATATTTCTATTATGATTTATTATACTTAAATGTAATGTGATTTATATAATGATCAAATAACTTTGAGACGTCAAAATATTTTGAAACTATTTTTGACATTTATTTACTTCCTGCTTAAAGATGGAATCCAATTCTTTTTAAATAAAATAAGAATTAATTGTGACGAAAATTAAAAATACAATTTTCTAAATAATTAAATATTTAAAATAATTGTTTAACATATCTTTAAGTGAAATGAGTCAACAGACTGTCATAATTTTATATCGTCCATGAAAGTGAAGGCCATTTTAAACTTGTAGGTATTTAGTTTTTACTTTTTTTTAAGCAGTTATAGTAATACATAAAAAACATAATAGAATAGTTAAACAAATGTAGGCAGCAATTTAATATTTTTATCAATATAGTTATTAATTATTATAATAAACATTACTTCATCAAAATATTATAGTTAATTATTTATAAATAATTTTTTTATGATAAAAATACATTAATTTATACTTTTATATAGGTTCTACCAGTTTGAAAATATATTTTTATGATACATGAATTAAATTTTTATCTATGTCTTAAATATATTTTGAAATAACTAAAAAAATGTTTGTTATAAAAATAATTTTATATTAAATATAGACAAACCCTACTTTTTATGTATAAGAAATTTAGAATATATTTTTTTATATTAACTTTATACTACTTAAGTGTGATTACTAACTATAAATTCCACATTAGGGGTGAAGATGAATATAGGATATAAGATTCTGTCATTAATAATACTAAAAACATTAGAGGGACTTGCTGAAGAAATCGAAGGAGAATACCAAAGTAGATTCAGGAAAGGAAGATCAACCACAGACCATATTTTTGTAGTCAGACAATTGATGGAAAAACACTATGAGCATGCAAAGGAGCTGCATAATATGGTGTTTATGGATTATAAGCAGGCCTATGATAGCATAAACAGGGAAAAACTGTGGGAGGCACTCAGAATACTTGGCATCCCTATGAAAATTATCAAAATGATACAACTATGCAACAGTAAAACATATAATAGAGTAAAACTTGGGAATGAAGTGTCTATGACTTTTGAAATCAAAAGTGGACTATGATAGGGAGGAGATACCATGTCACCTGTACTTTTTAACATAATATTGGAACGTATGATTCAAAACATGTCAGACAGGGAAACCTCATCACTAAATAAAGGATTACTGTTTGTATATGCTGATGACATCATAATTATTAGAAACAAGCGAGAAGAAATTCAAATGAATCTGAAGAATTTAATGAAGGCAAGTAAAAACATGGGTCTAGTAGTAAATTTAGAGAAGACAAAATACATGGTAGTTACAAGAGGATCAGAAGATAGTTCCAACTTTAAAGTAGAAAATAAAGAATTCAAACAAGTAAAATAATTTAGATAACATCGAAATGACTCTAAGCCAGTGCTTCTCAAACTGGGGGCTGTGGCTATATGACTGGTGAACTGTGAAATATTTATTTTTTTAGTTATTATGTCATTTTAGTACATAATTAAAAAAAAATAAATAATGATTTTGATTAAGAAGGCCTTAACGTTAACAGTTTTACATTAAATTTAGGGGGGCCCATGAAAAAAAGTTTGAGAAACGCTGCTCTAAACAACAAAAATATTAATTTTGATATGATAAATGTGAGACTGAAGGCAGCAAATCGATATAACTTCGCAATAAAAAATCTCTTTAAATCAAAACAATATCAAAAAATGTCAAAGAAAAACTATATAAGACCAGTATTGACTTAAGCGTGTGCCACATGATACACAACCAAAGGTGACGAAGAAAAACTTAAAAGATTTGAAAGGAAGATCCTAAGAATACATGGCTCAGTATTTAATACCGAAACACAACAATGAGAATTGAGAAAAAACACACAGCTAAAAGACGTATATAGAAGGGAAGATACTGTACAATTTACTAAAAGTATAAGAATGCAATGGACGAGATACGCGTGGCGAGCAGACAGTTAAAAATATATTATACAATATGTATTTTAAAAAATAAATGTTTTAATATCTATGGTTTGTGGTTTTAAATAGTCATTATTGAGGAATATATAGTAATATATATTACCATCATTATTCAATGATCAATTATAACCATATTATGTCTATAAAATTTAGTATTCAAATATTACTTTATTGAATAATATTAATAATATACAGAAGTCAAATTAATAAGTATGGTCAATATTAATAACTTTTTTTAAAGTAACTCATAACTATTTTTTTTTAAATGTTCCTCTTTTAAACGGTAAAATCATGACCACACTACCTATGTTCGTTCAACTGATAATAATTCACAATACAAATGATATAAATTTAAATATTTTATTAGGTATTAGCTACACTTAATTTCTATACCATAACATACAAACACTGTTTAAATATTTTTTTTTACTTTTATATTAGTAAAAAATTATAATTTTAGAATCTTCCCCTTTTTTTATTTATATACTCTATTATGTTGTAAGTGATACCAATAAAGTTTTATCTTTCACATTTTAAGAGGGTATTCTGGTATTAAAACTTAGAATAATAAATAATAATACATCAGTTTACTCAAAAAATTGTACTAATATAAACATTATGTTAAAAATATGTACAAAAAACACAGGCTTTGTTCCAACACAAAAGTATAATATAAGTTATCAACTGTGTCATTAAAAAATCAATTATTACTAAAAATTCACTAATGTGACAACTGTTGTACATATCTGGCAATTTGCCCTGTCTTTAATTTCATAAAATAAGACAAGGTAGTCATCACCTCAATATTTTTAGAAATAATATCACTTAACATTAAGTATAAAACTAAAGTGGCTCAATATTTGCATTACTTTTTAATATGTAATTGTTAATAATGATAATCTCTATTAACCAATTACTAATAAATTATTAAAAATAATTTATTTTTAAAATTTTCAAATATTATTATAATACTTCTTTATTTAAGATAAACTTACATCATCAGATTCTGAAAGATCAATAGCACCATCTGCATCATCATCTAGTTGTCGATGTAAAGATCGAATTGCTTCTAAACCCAACCTATCTTGGGTAGCCATTGTCAAACATGCAATATCATCGTTACATGAATCATTAACACCTCCTTAAAATAAAAGATCAAAATGTGATTTATAAGAAATTAAACTAATTATAAGATTTTATGTAGGTATTAAAGAATAATATTGAAGAAAAATTAATTTATATTAATGAATATATAAATTTAAAATCATTCTCTTTCTTACATAATTACAAACTAAGTAATCCTAATAAACATTATTCTTAAATTCAATCTTCATAGTTAAGAGTAAGTAGCATAAATTAAAAAATAAAAAATATAATAATTCATAGTAAACAGTTATTTATCTAAACATATGAGTATTTTGCATATTTTATACTATAAAAATTGCATGTAATTTTTCAAGAATTAAGTAATAATTGAAATGTAAAGTATCTAATTTTGGAAAATAAGCAGTTTAAATAACACTAAGCATTTATCCTAATAGAAATAAATACTGCAAAGAATTATCAAATGATAATTTAAAAAACACAAGGACACATAAAAATCATTATTATAAGGTTAAAATCAAACATAAGCAATTGCTTAGGCTTACAACTCACTGAAATTTTAATATAAATTAGTTATTTTTGATAGGTTAAATTACCAGTTAGAATAATTTATACATCATTTTAATAGCTAATAGGTAAGTTAAATAGTTAGATACCATTATTTAACAATTGAAAGAGAATATGTGTCTGGAACATTACATCTATTTATCTATCTCTTGGCTAGCAATACAATTAAATAAGTATACAATGTACCAAATGCATTATTTATTTAAAATGTTTATTTTTTAATTAATTTTTTATTCTATTTTAAAATTTAAATATCTATTAAATATTTTAAAAATAATTTTAAAACTAGGTATTTGTTATTAACTTAATCAAACTTAAAAATAAATTAAGTACTCAGTATTGTTTAAAAACAGAAATAAGAAGTGAAAAATATTTATGAATGTAAAAATTTAAATTCTCTTATTAAGTATTGTATATATTTTAATCTTGCATCAGTTTTAATGTGTAAACAAATTAAACATTCTATGTACCTAAATAACATCAATAAACTATGGTGATTATTGATTATGTACATAGTAAATAAATTTAATATAATTTTGTTAACTATAAATTCAAAATAAGCTTTAAAATAGAAATATTCATAATAATAATCATTAACTGGGAGTTGAGAAAAAATGCAATTCTACTAAACCTAATTGTGGTTTGGTATTTATCTGGACAATTAAATATATTAAATTAAAAGTAATTATTGTGACAAATAATAATAATAAACAGAGAATATAAAATTAGGATCAAAATTAAACAAAAAACCTTCACAACGATTTTGTAAATAATTTAAATAAAAAACAAAAATGTATGTAATACAGAATACTTGTGTTTGATAAATAGGTACTTACAAGACTTCACTTATACTCTATTGTACAGTTTTTAAGTAAAATTTATCAAAAATTGAAATACCTACCCACCATAGAACTTTTACAATATTTTTCAATTACTAGTTAAACATAAATTTAGGCATTAATTTTCATAAACATTTATACTGTGAAATAGTATTTTTTTTTTTTTACAATACAGTAAAGGGGCATTGGATAACAATAAAATAATAAATAACAAACATGTATAATTCATATTATGATTTTCTGATTAGGTAGTAACATATGATTCACTTACCAGAATCGGTTGGTTCCGTGATCCGGACTTTGGCCGAATTAAAACTAGATTCACCGAGTACATCACAGAATGCAGGAAGCACAAATGTTAACATTGCACTACTCCATAGTAACATAAGAAGCAACGATTTTGAGCACATGATTGGAAAACGGAAGCTATAGGACGATTTTTATTTTTTTCTGTGAGAAATTTCTGAGGCGGTTTTCTGTTGTGAATCTCGTTCGATTGCTGTAAGGATTTTGCGATTACATCACAACACTACCAAGTCTATTCGCTTAATTCACAGAAAAGTGCGATTATTATTAATGTCGAAGCCCCGGCGTGCGATATATTAAAAATAATACGTTTGTTATAACATACGAAAACGGATAGAAGAGTAAAAAATAACCTAAATTCTTGAACGTAAAAAAAAATGTTTAATACAAGAGTATAGTATATTAGTATACGACAAATAACAATTGTAGGAAATCGAGACGAAGCGATATCACAATTATGAAAACGGAATGGACACTGTCACACTGATAAGAATTCACGGCTCTCCCCATAAAAAAGAGATTCGCGCACAACCAAATAGTAAGTAGGGTTTCGGTCATCCTTGCCACAATTTTGATTGGTTGAATTCGCAGCAGCTGATGACTGCTGATATAAATTGCAGCGCTGTTCCTCGACAATGGTCAAGGCGATTTTTAATCATCATAACATTCATAACATTACTACATTAGCCATTAGGTACCTATATAGTAATAGTACCTACTTAATAATATTATTTATCATGTCCAGCGTGGCAGCGTCTATTGACTTATTTCATGAAGTAACACAGAGGTTCTTTTTATTTTTCATTTAAGTAATATCGATTTTAATACATAAACGTATTGTTTTATCATTATTAATATATTTATTTAAATTAAGTTGTAATTAGTTTAGTAAATATCTTGCATATTATTCACTGCTACACATCAAATAAAAATTACGCGACTGAGTGTTTACACTTAATTCCAAACACTGGGAACTAAATTATGACGTTTGATTAATAAGTATCTACTCAACTCGACATGTTTTTAAAATTATATTATCTACACGTAAATATCGATGTAAACTGTTTTAGAGCCATATAAAGGGTGTACCTACACATCTATAAGTTAGTATAATATATAGGTCAGGTGAAAGTCAAGGACGACCCACAATAATTAGCTGTCTTTCATGCTACTTTTGAGAGATTCAGTAAAATGTTCTAGTAACAGATCAGCGGTCAAGGTTATTGTATATGCACATTTGCGAATAAGCTTATGCAGCCTCTGTTTTCTGATGAATCAAATGAAATTTGTGTCATCTAAATAATAGCACTCTTTGATGACAGAGGCCAACGGTGAATTGACCACTAACTCAAGCCGTTGTGAGATGTGGACGACAGCCACAAAAATGCCATCAGGTTATCAATGTATCCCACAAATATAGGTACCAGATGTTTGGATTTGGAACTGATTCAAGTAACCATATATTATAGAACCTCTGCACAAAGGTTCACCCTGAAAATCTCTACACTGTGTCATATAATGTATAAAGACCAAAAAGTTAATGGTCTAAAATTCGGCTAGTCAGGTTAGGGTCACTTCTTAAGTATCGTCATTCGTCCTTAATTTCATTAACTAAGAATGCTAACACTGCTAACCGTTTAACATAATCAACGACTATTTAAACGCATTAATTTTGTAGCGTTTTTGCTATATTTTTGGTTACCTGAGCGTCCTGAGCCCTGAAAGGTTTTTTATTGAGTCCTTTGCTGGCACCAGTACGAGTATCAATGAATATTGGATAGGTCCCTACGACCCTACATAAACGTAATGTGGAGTGACAAGAGGGGGATAATTTTTATCATGGAAATAAATATTTAAATTTACCTCTTTCCATATTTTATTCTAATCATTGAATATTATTACTCATATATGTATATGTATGGTAATCAGTAATTACTATAAAAAAAAAAAATAAATAAACATTTAATGAACCTGCAATGGTGAGCTAATGGTCCCTTAAAAATAATCAAGTGATCTGTGACTGGTTCATTAAATTAATCAATTTTACGAGAAACCCAACATTAATCTTTTAATCTTTATAACATAACTTGGAGGGGGGAGATTTAGAAGAGTTTCCGTAAAGATTCAATACGCGTAAGTAACAATTAGGCGCCCCTGGAACGACGTTGTTAAACACTTGATAACATCACGTCACAACCAACAGTTTCTTAAAACTACAATGCTAGAAGATGTTTTTATTTTCAAATTAAAAACAGTCCTCTTCAGAATCTTCTATGATAACAACCATAACACGTATTAGCAAAAATTTCTCTGTAATCAAATAGACTGATATTCTCGCTAGAATACATATAAAAAACATAAATGCGATGTTTTGTGTACCTATCACATATTTAAATCACAAAATAGATCGAAATTTTTATCAGAAACTAACTACAAACTTGAAAATCTAGGTATTTTTTCAACTACTTATCGAATTTACAGACACAAAAAACATTAAAACATTATTGTAAAATTAATTTACTAGTTTATTATTATTCAGCTCAGAATAAAAACAATGACTTCAAGTTAAACCACAGCAGAGTCAGCCGTCAGACCTGTGCGTAAGAAAAAGGATTTAGAATTATTCGGTTTAGGGGTTTCAACCTACTTACTTAAAAAGTAATATAAATATGATACTTTTTAGCATCTATATAATACTTATTGTTTAGAACCCCTTCTATAAAGAAACCTTACGCACAGGCTTGAACAGAGTACCTAAAAAGTAACTTACTTATAAGTTATACTTCTCTAATATATTATGCATATTATTGAATATAAAACTAAATTTTTTTGCAAAAATAAATAATATTAATAGGTTTTTTTTTTTTTTTGATTCCTTAAAATTACAAGTAAATCAAATTTAATTATTTAGATATCACCAACGTAGTAACATATAACAGCCATATACGGTACTCCATATTTGGGTGTTTTGCAACTTGCATAATTGCTTGATAATATTATTTATTACTAATTGTTTAAATATAAATCATAACTCATAAATAATAGTATCTATAAATATAATATAGATAAAGGTAATATACATTTTTAATTAATTTGCATAGTGATTTAAATTAATAAAATGAATAATAATAATTTATATTGTTAAAGGCTTTCTGAAATATATTACCCATACCAATCTAATTTAAAGTTTAAATACGTACTAACATCTTAAAAATGACTATAGGATAACTGCGAAGATTAGTTTAATACCTACTTTAAAACAATCATTATCAATATATATGGTAATGATGTGATGGTCAACGCTATAGGCGTAAACGATTGATATGTACATAAAAACCTAAACCTAATTACTTATATTGTTAGCATTAAAGCATTCAAAACATATATGAATAAATAATAGTAATTTATGGATTACTTGAATTAGATATACACAAATACCTGATTATTGCAGATAAATGTAAGTATTTTAGTATTCAAAATTGATTTAGGTATGTAATTTGTGATTTGTAATATTATTAATATACTAGCTGCTGTTTTTAGCTATTTCCTAATATCTAACAAGTATTTCTAGTATCTACTCTCTTAGGTGATCAAGAGAAAAAGTTTGTTTTTATTTTAATTTAGGCACAGTTTATAATATTTTAGAATTTCATAACTTTTTTTTTAGCAAATAACTTAAAAGTATTTTTAGCTTCTCTTATTACTATACTAAACAAAACATTTTAATATTACATTAACCTAATTTTTTTCAGACTTGGCTGCACACAATAATATCGTTGTGCCGAGAATAATAATATAAACCTAGTTATCTAATACAAACATAAATAGTAAATTATAAATTGATTATTTATACCTAATACCTATCATATTATGATGAATATGGTTTGTATAACACAATATATCTATAACTACTAAAAACTGAAAACTGATAAATATCTGTTTTATCTTACACTATTTTCTTATGTAACAGTAAATAGGTAGGTACCTACTAATCCATACTAAGGTACTTGTATCTAATATACAATACACATATTATCAATAATTATAGCTGTAAAATACCATAACAGTACATAACAGCATTAAATTATTTAAATATCTACAATTTTAATTAGTATCGAATATATTTGTTTAATATATTTATATTGAATATTAAAATAATACGTTAGCGTTAAATAAAAAACAAAAATATTGTCTGTATAAAATTGCAAACTATATACTGTAAGTAGTTAAAAAAAAAAAAAATTAGTTGATGGAGTTTTATAAAATGTAGTATGTATAAAATAAAAATAATTTCCACACAACATGATCAATACAATTGTTATGTAATTTAAAAGCTTAACAAAAACTAGCAGTTTTTGTTAATATTAAAGATAGGTATCTAGATAAGTATGCTAACGTTACTGGTGAGTACAATAAAAGCCAATGGGTGGGTAGTGAGTACCTATCCATAAATGCAGTTTGGGTGAAATGTATAGGTACTTTATGTATTTCTGTAAATCAAAGTGACTGATAAGAGGTTTCGCCTTCCATTCTCCTCACCATAGACAAAATATTATAATTATTTATATTAAAATTATTATTATTATTAATTGATCATACCTACTAAAAAATCTACATCGGGTATGTATTAGTAGAAACTCGTTTAACCGTCAGTATCGGGACCGGGACAATGACAGTTAATCGAATAGACGGTTAACAGAAATTTTTCAATAAACGTATATAAATTATAATACGATTTGCAGACAAAAATAATATGCAATAAATAATAAATACTAATAATATAGGTCTATATTATTGAGGCGCGAGTTTTTTGAGCAGACATGTATCGTATTTTACGAAGTAAGACCTCTTGTACTTCAAACCAATCAATGCATTTTGATAACATTGCTTCTGCTTTTGAGTGGCTATATAATTAGCGGTTTTAAGACCGTTGTTCGACACAAACTAACGGAACGCGTTATGTAACTTTTGAATAAAACTTTTAAGGTGTCTATTAGTGACTTTGGTGGGACCAAGTATCTTTTAATGTGACAATTTTATTGTGCGTTTGTGTTTTCATTAAATAATGCTATACCTAGCCTATAGGATGTTTTTATTAACTTTCACGTCACAAATTTTTATTCCATTTTCCAGTACCTACCTAACCTTGGATAAATGATCATATCATATTAAGTATATAAAAATTTATAATTTTTTTATTATCACTTAAATTTATTCATAATTTTGTTAATATTTTGTCACGTCAAACCAGACGTGGTTATGTTCACTAATAAATGTTTTGATTAGATATTTATCCCTTCGACACTTTCATTCAGTCTAATAATTAAATTAACGGGAGAGTTTGAGATATGAATGGGTGCTATACTACCATTAACCATTATGTTTTTAAATAGATATTTGTATTTACAACTATTAAATTATATAAAACATTGAGCTATATAATTCATAAATAATTACAGATAATATGATTTATTAACAGATGTCATCTCATCATCTTTAGAAACTAAAAAACATTGTGAAAGCGTATTTGTCGATGTCGCACAGACGTTCAGTCGTATGTGGTCTGAGCCGTCTAAGGGACTCCTTAATAACCTTCGCTTTCTTTCAGTTCCTTTATTGCTCATGTTAATATCATTCTTATCACAACGCACCTTTGCCATACGTTGCAATTATGAAACATTCAACATTCATCCTATTAATGCAGGTATACCTCAAGGAAGCATTCTAACTTCAACTGTATATAATACGTTTATTTACTTCCAACATATCTCACTCAAATACTACACATCTCGCTACAATTGCAGAGGACACTGCTATATTATCCTCTAATCCAGACTTAAAAACTGGTTCAAATTACGGAGAATAAAAATTAATTTACTCTCCGATCTATCAACGGCCTTCTTTATTGATCAATTATAGCAATATAATTCACCAAAATTATAACACTAAATATTTAGGCATTTACCTAGACAAAAAACTTAACCGGGCCTGTCACATTAAAAACAAATGCAAATTATTAAACTATGTCTTCATTTCCTGAGACATCTCCGTTTTAAAATATCACTAAATATAAAACTAGGCACTAATATACAAACAAATTATACGCCCAACTATGTCTTACGGTATTCAACTTTGGTGATCAGCGAAAAAATCAAATATTTCTATCCTACAATCTTTCCAACCAATTAACCTACGAATAATAACAAGTACTCCATGTCTCCATGGTAAATCAGTAACCACATCCTTTACAAAGACCTAGAAATTTCAACACTTTCCGAACTCGCATCTTACTACCTTAAAAAATTCCACAGTGACACATAAAATTATTCTTATTCCTTAATATCTAGTCTTTATAATTCCTCTAATCCTAATAATCCCTTACACCGACTTAAAAGAAAATGAGCTAGAGACCTTCCCTAACTCAGTTTAGCATACTACCTATTTCATTTTTTTTTTTTTTTTGAAAGGGAGTTAATAGACTCCTTCTCACACGATATTTATGCGCTGTATTATATTGTCTAAAATAATTTACTTACTGTGTAAAGTATACAGATTGTAATATTTTCTTAATAAAAATAATGGTAAAAAAAAAATATGATTATAATTATATATTAATTGTTGTTACCGAAAACCTATAGATTTTATTTTATACTGTACACAGCACACATTTCTCGCACACACATAGTTCTGAGACCAGAAAGTCATATACCAATACTAAGTATATACTTAATCATATAGTAATAGGTATTTTTTCTAAAACCTCAGTAGTTCTATATGTATTATTTATTTCTGTATTTAATTATACTAATTTTAAAAACTAGTCAATTAGCATTTCACATGATTTTCGTAGTTTAATAAGTAGGGCTGTGAATTTAATGCACTAAAAAACCTTAAAAAATGCATTAAAAATGCAAAAAAAGGAATATAAAATGCCAAAAATTATAGTAAACAATTCGTTAAAAATGGTTTTTAATTTAATTTTTATATTTATATTAATATTAGGTACAGGATATTAAACATTAGTACAAAAAAGTGTTTATTTAATAAAAAAGTTGATTGAATATGAATTAAATTAATGCTATTCACCTGAAACATTTTTAAAAAATTTTTTTTGTATTTATTTTGTTAAAATAATAAAACAAACTCAAAGATATTTATTTCCGGGTACCTTATTCATCTTTAGTATTTACTGTTGCATTAGACAATAAGTGCTCGTTTGATGTTCTCAAATAAAAATGACTGCCGATTGTCTGTCAACAAATTTTTAAATGCCGAAAAACTCCTTTCAACATCTTCACACGTAATAGGAGCATATCACATAAAAGCCATGTCATCAAACTATCAAAGCTGAGGTCATCTGGGAGAGACGTTCTGGATAGTTCAGTTCCCTCGAAAATTTTCGATATATTGCAAATTGTATTAAATCCCGTATCGTTATTTTTACCTAACCCGTATATACAGCTTGTGACTTGTGTAAAATATTATTTAATAAAATATAAATTTGACATAATATAATACAGCCTGTGTAAAATAGTAAAGTTTTCTAACATGTCAATTGACAGAAATTGGTTAAAAATACTAAAAAATGAACTAAAAAAGCAAAATATGACCTAAAAATGCGAAAAAATGACCTAAAAAATTAAAAACGTCAAAAAATGCAAAAATATGCAAAATAAAAGTTTCATAGATGGATTCGTAATTACATAATTCAAATTATGTACTTACAAAGTTATGTTTTACAATCGCCAAAAAAAAATGCACTTTCCTATTAATTCACAGCCTTGTTAATAAGCAATAGTAACACATATAATAATTAAACAATTTTAGGATTATTTATTTATTTAGATTTTACGTACGAAAAATAAAAATTATAATGTTATTATAAAATAATGTCATTATGTATCCAGGAAAATATTATGTTCAATGTTGGTATATTATCAATATTATCATTTTAAATTTTAAACCAACATAATTTTATAACGCTTATCAATATATAAGGAATAAAGGAAATGTAAATAATTGATATACTATCTATCCTACCTTGGTTAAATACTTTAGCGTGATTTAACCATGCTATCTACTATCATAATCACGAGCAATCAGGAGACATGATATGAGTATACAATAATTATTAATTATTAATTATTTTATTTTTAGTTTAACACACAATTCTATAATAACCATTATATTAAAATTTAAGATATAAGTCGAGTATAAATCGTTGTTTCATGTTAAAAGTGTATATAGCCACAACGTTTGTTCTATATAATGTCTATCATATCGTTTAAAGGATTTAGTTATGCTGGTAAAATTGTTAAAGTACCGATTATTCAGTGTTTTTTGGCACGAAATGCATCCATCAAAAATGAAGTCCAAGATGTTGATATTGTAACAACTACTGTGGAAAATACTTTGTCAGAAAAGGAAGTGAAAGCAATTTGTGACAAATCTCGCTTGAACCGTGGACATCGCAACTTGGTAAATGGTCGATTACCTTATGATGAGCCTGTGCATAGATACCATAATACAGTAAAATATAAAAGAAGAATGTATGGCCGGTATGGTGATGTCAGTAATGTTTATCCAGGCTTGGCATGGCCAACAGCTGAAGACTTGGAGGATATAAGAGAGTATGAAAGTTTAGCCTATCCATTCACCATTCAAGAAATGCAACAAAATGCAATGAAGATTATAGAATGTGAACGTCAAGAAATTCAATTGAATCAGCAAAAAATTGATAACAATATGAAAAAATTAAATGGTTGGTTAAATGAAGTCAAAGAAAAGGCAACAAAAAAATTACTAGAGGCACAACAAGCTAAAGAAAAGAAAGAAAAACTCATTGAAGAAGTGAAAAAACATTTTGGGTATAAGATAGATCCAAAAGATGATAGATTTAAAGAAATGCTGGTCAAAAGGGAAAAAGAAGAGAAGAAGAAAGTCAGAGAAGAAAAGAAAAAAATCCGCGAAGAAAAACTTCTAAATTATTTAGACTCAAAAGGAAAATAAGATAATAATGATATTATTTTTTAATATTTTAAATGTAAATAAAATTAAAAATTAAATAGGTAAGGAATATTGTTTTTATTATTTTTTTTAATAGCTTCCAACATTAATGGATGAACTCACAGATGATCTAAATATCAACATTCTACAATTAAATAATTTGGGAATTTTTCATTTCATAAAATTATATCAATTTTCAATCCAAAGATATTTTTTATCATAATCTTTGGAAACTAATTGTTTTCCCACATTTTATGATGTTTAAAATTAATGATTGGCCAAACTTCATATATATATCATACATTTTTAACAAATTTTCTGTTGTGTAGAAACCTTAAAATAGTATAATATACTAACTGGATTTAATAGATTCAAATTATGTAATTTATTAGGGACAACTGTTATTAACCAAACCTTTGTTAATAGTTCGTTTAGATTTGAGTTCAAATTAGTTTTTTAAACTTTTTTATATAAAATACTAAGTGACAATTCACTTTTATTTTATCTCCAAAAATTAAATAACTATTAACAAATATTAATTTAATTTTAAGGAAATATTATCACACTAAAATAGAATAAATACTTACAATTAGAAAATAATCACTTCTAATACATTAAAAAAATGGTATTAATGCATATAAATTACAATAAATTTTTTTTTATATTTATTTTAACACACTTATATGTAGTCAACAGTTTAATTGGTAATTATAGCAAAATTTAAGTATAGCCATTTTTTAATTTAAAATACAAGTCATTAGGTTATAAAATAATGTTAATTCTCACAAATGTTAATGTTACTTAATTTTCTAATATTTAAAGTATTTAATAAAAATTAAAGGTTATAAGTGATTAAATTTTTTTTAATAAATTTCAGTTCTTTTAAATACTGAACATAATACTTTGTAAGATGTCATTCCATTAAAATGTATTATGATATTACATTACAAATTACAATTAATAATAATACATACTATTTTTATTCTTTGAAAAGATTAGAATTCAGCTTCAACAATAAAAGAGTATCTTTTCACCTGCTAGACAATAAAAATACCAGTGGTTGTAATTGTATCACTATAATTGTCTCCATATTTATCTATAATTTGCCTAGAAAGCGTATATGCTGAATTTAAGTATAAATCAGTTTATTGGCACTTCACTAAGTAATACCTTAAATTAAATCTATTTCAAAAGCGAGGTGTTAAGTGGAGATAAGCAGAATCTAAGTCTTCTAGCTATAAAATAAATTGTCTTTCAGGTGTTTTTGTCCCTATTTAAATATAGTACCCTAGTACCCACAATTTTTTTTCATTTGTAGTGGGAATTTCCATTAAACAAAACTACTAAATTATGACATTAATATTTAAAGTCAATTGGTTAATTTATTTTCTATGAACAAATGAAAAATAATTGTAACTTTAAGTCAATTATGGTATTTATTTATCTCATAAATTTAAAAAACATTAATTTTAACATACAAATGTGATCTAAATAATGTATTTAACATGTGTATAACACATATTAATTAGAATAGGAATTTTAATTTCATAATGTACCATTCCATTGATAATTAATTTCATTCCTGTAAAACCACTTTGTGTATGATAAAATTTTATCGATATCTATTATAAGAAAATGTATATAATTAATAAATCATATTATTAAACATAATAATCACAAAATAATAATATATTTTAAACATTTGAATGATGTAGTATTATTATTATTTCCAATTCAGTATGATAAATGTTAAAATATGTACAAAATTAAACCAATAGTCTCTCAATTTCAGTCTGAACTTGTTGTATTTGAGGCCGTAATTGTGAACCTTCATCAGTGGTAATGGAACACGCTATGACTGGTCTTGAAACACCACAAGCTCGGCCTAATGCTGTAAAGTTAAAATACATGTGAATTCAATAAATGCTTACAAATGATTAATTTAAAATACTAACCTTGTTTTGATCTGATAAAAACATATGGCACATTTTTGTCCTCGCATAACAAAGGCAAGTGTAGCAAAATTTCTAAAGGTTCTGCATCTGCTGCACAAACTATGAATTCAGAAATACCTCTATTTAAAGTTTTAGTGGCTGAAATTTATAACACTGTTAGTATATTATCAATTAAAAATACTTATTACAATATTAACCTTCATTTGCTCCTTTACGTAGTTGTTTATAGTTCATTGCTTGTTGAACCAAGTTTAAAATTTTTGTGGTCATCTGCTGGTCAGCCAAAGGATATGCTTTAGGGTTAACATCTAATGTGATGCTTTGGTCGTCCATCTTTAAATGTAATACAAATATTATATTATTCAAAAGTTTAATACAACACTAACTTGTGACAGTTGAAATTAAAATTTGCAGAAATATTGAGCATATTAATTTTGATTCTGAACAAAGACTCAAAAACTTAGTAATACAATTCCATTTTATATTTGTTTAAACAAACAAATAATAAAAAAGTTCCAATCTCAGATTATACTATGCTGGTATTTTATAATACATAAAATAAAAACCATCTACTTTGTTAAGAAAGGTGAAAACTGAGCAAAGCGTCTCTAGAAGAACCTCATATTAACAGAAATAGAGTTTTCAATTAACTTTTAACCGTTTTAATCGACATCAAACACACAAAAACTACCAGAACACGCCCGTCTCATACTGCGTGAATCATGTGATTGGAACGAGTCAGGCGCTCGAGGCAACGAAATTTGGACACTGTGGACGGACGGTTGTCGCCACAACAGACGCTCCGACATAAAAACAAGCAACTAAACCAGTAATGTTGTATAACTAACAACACGTGCGTTTCGTTCGCACATGAAAGTCGAAATTTTACCAATTGATCGAAGTTAATCTTGATGTCGAACATTAAATGTGGGAAAGCAGGGTTTGAATATGTACTTACTTTGAAAAAATTGAGTTCGGAGATTAATAATGTCAGGAATCGAATCGGACGTCAATATTATTGAAACGGCAAATAATGTTTACAATTACGAATATCGCGCTAACAAAACGAGTAATGTTAACGTATATTAGGTTAGGTTAAATGTCTACAAGGTAATGTTGTTTACTGCATGCCGACGATGGCTAAACATCATGGTATATTATGGTATGCCAATAATTTGAATGAGAATGAAACACTTTGAGCAATCATGGAGTAAAATAAAATTCATCATTTATGCCAAGAAATATTTACCTCCATTCTGTGTTCTCGACGTTCTCGTTAATATTTATTACCTATCTATGTTGAAATTTCACATTCTGCAATTCTGCAATATTCATTACAAAATTATGATGTAAATAATGTAATAAATTCATTAATTAATAACTAATATGTATGATTGAATATTTGAGACTGAGTATGAATAGCTTAACTTATCGTTATTATATTTATTTAATATTTTTAATAATTATCTTATACATTTGTATCATACTACATACAATTTTTATTTTTGTTGAACTAAATAATTAAATGTAATACAGAATATTATAGATTATTTAAATTATAATGTTCATGTTTATTATAAAAACTATTTTTAATACATACTTAATAGTTAATCATAACTACAATTCATAACTACGAAAAACGACTGTACAATGGACTGTGCAGTTTTAAATTGTACCTACAAGTAGCCAATATAATGTCTATTAGGAAATAGAATTGTTAGTTAGGTCTTTATAAGATTTGACAAGTATTAACATAAGGATTTAAAAATCTAAATTGGGGGGCTACATTTTTTTAGAAAAATTAAATTTTTATTATAATATAATATATTTTTTGTGTAAATATTATAAATAACTTTATAGATGAGATTTGACAACAATACTTTTTTTTAAGTTGTATATTTTTTTTTTATTATTATTTTATAAAGAATAATTAAAATCTGTAAACATTATTATATTATTAATACAATAAGAAATTTAAAATAACTATAAGGTATTGACAAGTAAGCTTGATTGAAAGAGGTGTCTACTGACACTATTTCAATAAAAAAAATTAATTAGAAAAAGTTGATTCTTCAATTGAAACTTTTAAATATGATTATATGCACCTATGTTCCCTAACATTAAATTACTTAAAAATTCTTAGTGTCATACCTATCGCAACAATAAGTACTCAAAGGTCATTTAGTTCTATAAAAAAGATTAAAACTTACCAACGATCGACAATGGACCAGGAAAGACTTAACGGCTAAGCAATATTATATATAAATAAAGAAATTCAAGTAAAACCAGAAAAAGTACATGTTTGCTAAAAAACATACCCATACGGATACTTCAATTCGACCTACAAGGCTATAAAGTATAAGAACCTATAAACAATTTTACTTATTAATGACTACATTTATAATAACTTACTGTATAAGTATAATATTATAAATAATATAAATTATTATTTTGGTATGTGATGTTATGTAATCAGCATAACATTATAACATTATTGTTTAAAAATTATAGTAGGTAGGTAGGTATGTACGTTATTATTATTAATTATAATTCAAATTATACAATTTATATTATCCTCCTATCAAAATAATTATGATCCGCCTCAGTATATGGTGTACATTAATGCTTTATTGACTATTGTGCTTAAACAGAGTTTTCCTAATCTAAACAAAATTTCCCATCGTAATTTTTATTTATAAGTATGAAAATATGTTTGCATATACTTTATGTATTATAAAATATATACATATAATAAACTGTACGGTATAATTTTAATATTTTTAATTATGTATAATAGTTATTAATTTGCCAGGTTAAAGTTAGGATAAAAAATTACAAAAATGATATTATGATTTATGGACAATTTTATTTCTATCGATTATTTAGACTATTACTAGTAACAACTATATAATAACTAATACTATTCTAAGTCATCATACAAATTGAAAATTTCACATACCTGAATTTTTCAATTTTCCCGACAAGTTTTCCAATTTTTCTTTCCTTAAAAACCTTATTTGGACCATTACAAAAATACTAACAAAAAATAAGCCCAATCGGTCAATTTATTTTAAAATTATGTAGTCACCAACAGACAAGGTATATTGAAGTATAAAATTTACAACTAGCTAATGCCTCTTAGATTTAGTTCCTCCTTTTAGAGATACACATGTATAGGTTTCCCTAATAGAAAGATTTACAAACTTGCCCATGGTTATATTTTATTATGTAGAATGGATTTTAGTTAACGTGAATTTGGTAGATTTGAACCTTAATTATTTTTATGAGAGCACATCCTTTTTATTTAAGTAAATGATTAATTTTGAAAATATTAGTATTAATAATTGTATATTATAGAAAGAATATATTCTCTTTACTGTAAGAGTTTTCAATTTTTTCTGCTATAAAATGTCTACAAATATGGTCACTTTATTATCTACATTTAAATGTATTGTAAACATGTATGTATCATCATTATTAATATTTAGTATTTACTATCAACCTTAGAGGAGTTGAAAAAAAAAAATTAGCGAAGTTAATTGCAACAGATACACAGAAGCAACTATTAGATGTTGGATGAATTTACTATCAATTAAATATCAACATGTTGCTTGTGTAATTAAGTAAACTAACTTTTGTATTCTATTATTTTATTTAATATATAAATTTACCTAAATTAAGAACTTAAAATATATAATTTTTTGAAGTCAAAGAAATATTGATTATTAAATAAAATAATTATGAAACAAATTTCAATATGCATTTTTTAACCCTCACAGATTATGATTTTATGATATTTAAATGTAATCTAGTAATTCTATATAAATTACAGATATTTTTAGACAATGAAGTAAATTGTAGAATAAATATGCATATAGTTTATTTAAGTTAAAAAATACAGTTGGTGGCAATCAGTTTTCCTTATTATAGAGTCAACCATTTATACGCCAACTATGTAGTTTAGTAAAGTCTCTGTGCACTGATCAGTCATAGACTGTATTTCATAACTTGAACAGAGTATAATCAAGAAATATTTTATGATATAGTAAAGAAACTATTATAGCTTCTTTAGTCGTGATTGTAATCAGTGTTGAAACCAGGTATACTTGAATACTTTAGAGGTCAAATGCTCCTCTCCTGAAATTTCTTTGGCACCTTCTAACAAATACAACTTTCAACCAAATGTACCTACTTATTAAATGCACAAATGCACAATACTCATTACTCGTTACCATTACCTCGCCTAATGGTGTTCAATAAAATGCAATTTATTTTGTTCGATGTTTTTATACTGTACTGTCAGTATAGGTACTATCTAATAACTTTTGCAAAATGTCTAAATTGTAAATTGTAATAACTAATAATAGGTATAATTCATAATGCCAAAATCTACCAACGTTCACAAATGAAAAAATAATGAGCCCCCCTCCCTAAGAATTTGTCTGGAATTAACACTGACTGTAATCATAGTTAAAAATTATGTAAAAACAATGTGTTTATTATAATTAATAAATATTACATATTTTATCTTAACCACCTAGGAATACTTAAAGTAGACAAGACAGAGATAATAATATAGTGCAAATAAAATACAATGTATAATATATTTTAATCAAAATATTTAATTAAATTTGAGAAACATTCATATTTCATCAGTACTTAATACAAAAAGGACTATAAAAAAAATAGTTACAAAATTCGTTAATATGCATATCATTAATTGTATAACAAGCTAATAAATATCTTGTATAACTTTTAATAAATGTTTTTAGTTTTTCAAGGTGATTCATTCCATGTTATAGGCTTGCGTTCATTTGCCGATGAATCACTAGTTATACCACTCGGTCCAGCCACAGGAGATTCCTCGCAGACAGCTTCATTATCTTTGCTGGGAGAAGAGGTGACTGAAATTATTTCCTGATCTTGATCTTGGTCAGGATTATCATCATTCTGAGTTTCTTCAATATCTAATCAATGAAATAAATAATGAAGTCAATTTTCTTATAAAGTATAGATTTAGATTTTAGTACCATGAATTGATTTAATTTCAACAGTTTCTTCTTCATTTTCAGATGATAAAATTTCAACTGTTTCTTGTTCTAAATAATGAATTTATTATTATTTTTAATTTATAAATACATATTTTTTAGAAATTAAATGCAAAATAATACATTATGGTTCATAATTAATACAAACAATTATAAGGTTATTAAAAAAAGTTTATCAATTTTTAATCAAATAAAATAAACATAAAAGCTAAAAATTACCTAAATCAAGTGTGTCTGTTTCAGCAGTTTCAGTTGATTGAGAAACTCCAACTGTATCCAAGGCATCGCTTGAGGGTCCTTCATAAAAAAAAATCAACAAGATTTAGTATGTTAATTAATAATAAAATTGTGTTGTATCATTGGTTATGAGCAGGGCTCGAGACTTCTAGCATTTGCATATTTATTTATAGTACATTAAAATATAGCAGAGTAAGCTACAAATTCGTTTCATACTAAAATGAACGCAGCTTTAAAAGTTTTTAGTGCATATTTTTGCATATTTAAGTGTTTTTGCATTATTTTTGCTATTTTTATAAGTATCATGCTATTTTTGCCTATAATTTGTTAATCTGAAAAAAATTAAGTTGTTTTGATGTTTGTACCTAGTCAACGGTAAGTGTCGCTTTATTAAATTCCTATTTTACAAAAGTAAATGTAAAAATGTATAAAGCCGCGTTTACATTAGGACTATTTAGTGTGGACGCCAATTCGGTCTGAAAACTATTTTGTTCGTTTGTTCGCTTTTATAATGTAAACGCGGCTTTACACAGCAAATAGGTTCACCTAATGTAAGTTTATCGGCACCACGCGTCCACGCTGCCTATAACCTATTATAGATAAAATATAAAAATATTCCAGTAATATAGGAGATATAATGTTTATTGACAATAAACATTATACGATATGATACAAAATACAATAAATTATTGTATTTCGTATCTTAATTGTTTCTTAAAGACGTAGTGTATTCTGTAAAGTCCTTATTAGTTATCGTACATTTAGTATTTAGTAAGTCTTGGTACGTCGAATAGTGATTGTGACCGTTTGCGTGTAACCGTGCGTGTTATTTTAACTTGTACTATATTCTTTCATTGACTGCTGTTTGATTTTTATATACGTTTTTAAATTATGCCTAAAGAAAAAATATCGTTAGGTCAACGTTTAAGAAGCTATGTACGTGAATTTGGTGCGGATACGTTTTCATATGATTCGTCAATGCTTTTTTGTAAATACTGCGAAATTAAAGTTAACTGTGAAAAAAGATTCAACGTAACACAGCATCTGAAAACGGAAAAACATACCAAAACAATTAAACGCCGACAGGAAAAAACAGAAAAAACACAACAACTTCTTATGAATTCAAGTAAAAAATCATCTTTCAACAAAGATTTATGTCATGCTCTATTATCTGCTAATATACCTTTAAATAAACTTTCAAACAATACATTTCGTAATTTCTTGGAAACTTATATGGGAAAAGAAATTCCAACGGAAGCTACTTTAAGGCAAGGCTATGTCGATGATTTATACGATGAAACAGTTGAAAAAATAAAATCGGAAATTTTAAATAAAAAAGTATGGGTTAGCATTGACGAGACAACAGACATTGAGGGACGTTACATAGCGAATGTTGTAGTGGGAACTTTGGAACTAGATAAACCAGGGAAACAATTTTTAGTAAACTGTAAAGAACTAGAAAAAACCAACTTCTCAACAATAAGTAAACTTTTCGATGATTCTATACAGTTAATGGGTATTCAGCGTGATAACGTGTTACTATTTTTATCAGACGCAGCGCCATACATGGTAAAATCAGGTGAAATGCTTAAAGCCCTATACTCTAAAATGATCCATGTTACGTGTGCTGCTCATGGTTTACATCGAGTGGCAGAAGAAATAAGAGGTCAATTTAAATCAGTCGATAAGCTCATAGCTAGCGTTAAAAAAACTTTCAGAAAAGCTCCGAGTCGCGTTCAAATTTTTAAATCCAAAGTCCCTGAAATAAGTCTACCTCCAGAGCCTGTAATTACCCGTTGGGGTACGTGGATCAATGCAGCGAATTATTACTGTGATAATTTGAGCACAATTCGTTCTATTTTTGAATTACTCGACAATGACGATGCAGTCAGCATCAAAGTAGCAAAAAAATATATCAATAAAAACGGAATAGACGCAGATCTTATTTTCATAAAATCAAATTTTTTATCTCTTACTACATCTTTAAAAAAATTACAAACACAAGGGTTGTTATTGTCTGACTATATTGAAATTATTAACGATGTGGAAAAATCATTTGAAACTCTACGAGGTCCAATAGGATTGAAAATACAGTCAAAATTAAAATGTGTTTTAGAAAAAAATAATGGTCTATTACTTTTGAAAAAAATGTCCAGCATTTTATTGGGTATAAGAGATATCGGAGAATTAGATGGGTTACCAGATGATATTTCTAGTAGTGATGTTCCATACTTAAAGTTCGCCACTATCACATCGGTCGACGTAGAACGTACATTTTCAACGTACAAAACATTTCTGACCAATAATAGGAGATCGTTCAAATTTGAAAATATTCACAAACATATAATTATACAATGCAATTTTCAAGGTATAAACTAAAATTTATAATTTATAATATTTACTTACTTACTGATTTATTAAATTTATCTAATTATTATGTTTACAGAATAAAGAAATTATACATGTACAACAATGGTCGATAAAAAGAACAATCGATTTTTTTTAGAATTATAGATTATAAATAAATATTTTTAGAATTAGAATTAAACAAAATAATTTTTTTATTGAGCATATTATAGTGCATATTTTACCATTTTTTAAGTCATATTATAGCGCATATTTCATAGTTTTTTAGTGCTAGAAGTCTCGAGCCCTGGTTATGAGTAATACACTAAATCCTATAACAGCTTATTCCCTTAAACTTTAAGTTAATGACCTCATTAAAAAATTTATTTGACCGAAATTGTTAACTTATAATGAGGTATGGTGGCATGCATTTATCACTTATACTTCTATTCCCTTTTAGACTTAAATGACTAAATGGTTTGTATATTCTAGCCTGATTCAGTCCATTCAGAAAAGATGTCATTAATGACTCAATGGTATGCAGCTTAGAACAAACCTCAAAAGCCAAATGTAAAACAATGGCAAAGAAAATTACAACACGGTTGTACCCAGTTGTTATGGTCAGAAACACATTACACTAAAACACTATTTGAGGTCCAAGTGACACTCGTACGTCTTTCTACCTACAATCTTTAAATATACGGCAGCAGTTGTATTCAGCACAATTTGCTTTATAGACTTAATCTATATTAGTGACTTACATGCTATGACCTAAATTGTGTAAATAGTATATAGTATATAAATGTTCATTTTCATCTATAGTATACAACTATTGAAATAATAAATTATCAACATTACAGATAAATAATGTTACAAATACATTTAACATACCAGCTTGAGGTTCAATTGGAGTTGAATCACTTTCATGCTGTCTTGATTCTGCATCCGATGTTACATTATTAGTAGTCTTAGTCTCTTCGCAACTCTATGAAATAATTATTATTAATCAGAAAAAAATTAAACTATTTAAAAATAACAAATTATTACCGCTGAAGAAACAGGCGTGTTTTGAAATTCTTGAAAATGAATAATTTCTGGGGAGTCTTCTTCAATAATAGCCATAGCAGTGGCTTCAGCATTTGATGAATGTTCTGGTGTATTTTCTCCTGTAACTAAAAAATAAAATACCATATTTATTTTATAGGCGATAAATCTAATATAGTACAATACATTATTGATTATAGATAAATAAAATAATAAATAAATATATAATAGTAATTACATTAATAATAAATTACAGAAATAAATTTAACTAGGTAAATGGAAATAAAAATGTAATGCACAATTTTTTTAACAAATTGTTGCTTTATAATTAGAAGAATGAGCAGGTATAATAAAAATAATTTGGAACTCTATGAAACAGTAAAAAGCTTAAAAGATTTGGAAAACAAAGAATATAATAAAATAATCTATAAATCTAACCATCAATATAAGTAAAAATACTAAGTTAGATTTTTATAGAATAGACACTATAAATACTTAATAAAATTAAAAAGGTACTTTGTTCTGTTTCTTCATTTTGAATATCATTTGTTTCATTCATATTATTTGTGTCAGCAGTACATTCTTGACTTGTTAAATCAACCTCATTGTTATCATGGGTTGCCTCACTTGTAACTTCCATATCTGTGCTTGCCTCAACTTCCTACAACATGAATAATAATGTAAATAATTAATGTTCAATTCTAGGTTATATTAAAAGACCCAAAAATCAAATGTTTTATGTGTTAAATAACATAGCAATTTTTTCATAAATAAATTATGAAATTTGAAAGTTTTATTTTAAAAAGTGTATGATATATAAATTGTAATTATAAATTAACTTGCTGAAAAATAAATGTTTGTATATATTTTATAAATAGACTCTTACTATTTTCATTTATATAAAAATAATCAATAAAATAAAATCCATCTTTCATCAATTTAAGATTGTTTTTTTTTTTTTTTAGTTAATATTATTATAAGAAACTAATACATTATCAAAAAATAAGAAGTGCGCATACTTTATTATTATCTTGTGGATTACTCTCTGGGCCAATATATGAATTGCTAACTTCTGAATCTCTTTGAGAGGATGTTGGTGCTTCATATTCCATTTCTCTACGATTTTCTTCTCTAGGCATAAAAGACTTTGATCTCTTCATCTAAAATAAAAAATAAATTGTATAGTATAGCAGTGCATTGTACTAAGTTAAATTTATATAATATTAAATATATAGAACCCACATACAAAAAGGTATGGTGTCAAAATTAATTAGGCAATTAACGACACAAACAGGCTAAGTAGAGTATAGTACTTATTATACTATTTTAATAAAACAATTAATTGTACACCAAGTCTCTAAGAGAAAAAATCAAACTCAAAATCAACCAAAAATAAATGGATTACCTAAAAAATCATACTATTGTGACCATTACAATCCTACTTAGTATAACTATTATGACAATAACCATCACTCTTGTTGATAATATAAAATACAAAAAAGTCTAATACAATAATTGGTCAGATAATGATATCAAAAACTTAGAAGCAGGAAGTAAAACCATAAAAACATAGTCTTAGATAATAGATAATAAACTCAGAATTTGATTGTAATAGTACTCGATGTTTCAAAAATTAAACTTAAACCTTAACAAGTATTAATTGAATAAATATATATTATTGGGCTAATTGGACTAATTAAAAGTATTCATATCCATGGAGAGATATAAATCAAGTGTTGAATCATAACAACTGTATAATATATGTTAGGCAATAAATCAACAAGTAAAAATATTCAATCAGTATAAAATGCTTTACTTCACATAAATAAATTTAATTGTCATTCAGTGTTATAGAATAATCCTAACATTTATTCCTATAAAATTATATTTTTATTTTTTTAAGTCCAAATTAATTTGTAATACTCAATTAAATATTAACATATAACAGATTTTAAAAAGTAGTTATTGATTTCCTAGAAGTATGAAAGTTTATTAATTAATATTTACATAAGAAGTAACAAGGAGATCAGCTTTTCGTTTCCTTTGAGTACTGTTAGAGTGTGTTGTAGTGTCTAGAGAGGAACAGCTAGGTCCACTAGTACAAGCAGTAACAACAGATGGTTCTGATTCTGTTGAAGGACCCGGGGCTGAAGAACTAGCAATATTACTGTTACTACTTTCCATTGCTTGACCATTTTCATTTTGCACACTGTATCTAAAATATATTATTACATTAAATTAAATTCAATATACATCTTTATAATTATAAAATATCTTTCACCTGTCTATTTGACTTTGTGAAGGAGATACTGTTGATACAGATACTGTAGTTGGTTGTGACACAGTTGTTTGCACCTGTTCCCTGCCTTGTGGTACTACTAAAGCTATACTGATGGCTGGACTTGCTTGTGCTGCAGTAACACTTGGAGCTGCTGCACTTCCTATTAATTGTTGCAGCGGTAAGATTGAAGGGGGAGTAGCAGCAGTTGTTTCGTTAGAATCAGAAACTGTTGGTGTTGATTCAGACCCCTAAATTATTCAAAATTATCAAATGTAAAATATATACATATGTATGAGTTATTGTATCATATTTTATTAAATAAGCAACATACTTCAACATGTTGTACTAAAGTACTGCTTGTTAAATGACGGCTTTGTGCTGTGCTATTAGCTTCTGAAGAATCTAAAGCATTACCACCACTGCTACTGATATCAACAGACTGAGGTTGTTGTGGGTGAACAGTAATAGTTGTACTACTACTTGTTCCACTTATTGAACTGTAATATTGAAATTTTATTTTTATATTATGTGTAAGTCACACACTCACACCTATGACATAAGTTTTTAATTACTGATAAATGTAACATAAAACTAAGAAAGTGAAATTAAGTATGTTAAATATTTGCAATAAATTAAAGAATGTTGACATTTTATAGATAATAAGGTGAAATTAAAACATGTTTTAAATGTATTATAATTAATTATGTATGAACTCTCTAAATTTAATATTAATATGTTTATATTTATGTTAACTGTACTTTTGCCCTTCGTAGGCGAAACTATTAAATAAATAAATAAATATAAATTAATTAAATAATAAATTATGATCATTTTCTAAAAAAGAACTTTAATAATAATAATAAATTATACTTTTGACTTGACGTGGACGATGTTTGACTAGTAGGCAGTACTACTACACTTCTAGGTTGCATTGTCATAGGCTTAATACTAGCCAATGGGGTTTCTGCAGCTGCAGATCGCCATGGATTAACTGTAACAGACTGATGTACCTGAAAATAATTTATGCAAGTTTAATGCATTGGTAATATTTAATTTTAAAATAAAATATTAAGTAATTATTACTTACAGTTTGTGGTTTATTAACTGCAGGCCCTAAGGGTTTAATATTAGCTGTAGGAGGTTCAACGGCAAGTTTATCAGGGCCAGTACTAGTAGATGGTTTTACCTAGATCAAAAAGATTCCATTAACTAGGTATAAAATACTCAATGAATGAATAATATTTTTTTTAAAAACCAAAACTATAAAATATAAAAATAATAATTACATAAGCTAAAATAAATTAAAAATTAACTAATTACAGAATACAATATATATAATATACCTGTTGATTTGAAAATTGTCTCATTAAAGCTGTAACTCTATGATTTAACATTTGTATATCATGAGACAAGCGATCTTTTTCTGCAGTAATCTGTTCTTTTTCAGCAATTAATTTACGATTTTCTGCTTCTATACGAGAGATTTGAACTTGAAATTCCTGGATTCGACCACCTAAAATTAACATAAAATTAGTATTTAAAATGGAATGTTAAAATACAACATAACTTAGAAATATTATAAATGTATAATGTAATGAAAGGTTTTTACCACTTTCTGCTTGTTCTAATCGGGTTATTAAACCATCACGTTGTTTTTTAGTAGTATCAAGTTCTCTAGTAAGATTTTGAATCCTACTTCTAACATGTTGTAAAAGTTGTTTCGCACGCATTTCTTTATCTTCACTTTTAGCTTTTGTATCTTTCACCTCTGATCTTGCAGCATTTAAACCAGCTTCAGCTTCTAGAACCTATAAAAATATATCTATTAATATGGGATCTGTTTTAATAAATGCTAAAGACTCAAATTAAAAATAATAAACATTAAAACTATTTAGTACTACTAACTACAAGGAATAAGTCAGTAGCAACTCAATAAAGAATGATATCCTATCTTTCATGCATTCACATACTATATTATCTTTCTTTATTACACGCTTCTTGCTATCAATTCTTTAATGTCTTCCACCAAAATCAAATAAAATTACCCTTATTTTACTCTAAATACATCCATTCATTCTCAATTTTCTCGTTCAGTCATTTATAAACTTCTACTAAGATTTTCAACACAATAACTAAAATGTAATCGTCAGTAGTCATAGTATATGGTTTATCAGCACATCAAATATATTACTAGTTTGATATTCTATTGTATTTGTAAAAATATTTTAAAAATAAATAAATAAATAAGATAATATGTTTATTGCATTTAATGGATCATAATTAATAATTATTTCTACTATGCCACCGTACATTTTCTAGAACATTAAAGTAAAACCATACAAAAATTAAGTCAAGTTGCTCAAAATTTTAATTACCTAGATTTATACCTGGATCTTACATTGACTGCCCACATACCCAACAAATGTCTAATTCTTAAAAATCGCCATAGACAACTTTGTCTTTTTCTCACATTCAAACATGTCATGCTGCATAATAAAATTCTCCTCTTCAAATCTAGAAACCCAAAATGTTAGCTCCGAGGGTCAACCAAAGTCTCAATAAACCGAGTCCAAGCAAGATCTAATACTTCTAGCAGTAACTAATCTCCACTTTATGTATCAAATGATATTGTCCCCAGGGACCTCCTTGTTCTGAAATTTAAAATTGTGGCTAAAACACTATACAAACGCTTTCACTTTTAACACTGAAACCCCATCATCCTAAGCCTTACTTCCTACACAATCCCAGTTAACACTGATAGCAATTTAAAGCATAAATGATGCAGAGACCTACAAGTTAATTAACAACTACCACTTACGTCATAAAGTACTACTACTAAATAGTTTCTTTAATCAAAACAATTAAGATCATTTATTTATCCTTCCATCTACTGTGATCATTATTACAATAATTAAACAGATTGTATAAATTATAACTGTGTAAGAGAAAATAAAAAGTGAGTTAATAATTTAAAACCATATTTATTTATAGATACCAACAGCATGATGGTAATGATAAATTATTATAGATGCCAAATTACAAAAATATATAATTTTAAAACTACAGGTAATTGCATTAAATCATTTGAAAAAATTAATATTATGAACCATGGCACTTTTATAACCCAGATTAATTATTAAAGAGAAGTAGTAACTGCTCAACACTAAACGCAGGTTTGCTCCAACTTTTAAAATAAAATCAATCGTTTCTCGAACTTCATACATTTCACATAAATTCTTAATAATTATTTTTCTTAAGGTTCACCACAACACCTCTCTCAGAACTCATACGCATTATATAAATCTATAAATACAATAAACATTTTTTATCTTTTCTCTGTACTATTCAACCTAGCCTAACCCTGTTTATCTTCAATCTCTGCTTCATACAAAACATCTATTAAATTAATAATTATACATTATTTTTCTTAAAAAAAATAATTAAATGTAATAGAAATGTGAACGATATAAATATGTTAGTGAGTTACATAGATAAATATTATTATATCGAGATCCAAAATATTTATAAATACATTTTATATAACTTAATAAATTATTATAAATGTATACAAAAAATTAAAATTCATAATAATGTTAGTAAGTTTTAATTTTAAAAATAAGATGGTTACTGTAATTTATTCACCTCTAGTATAATACATAAATTAACATAAATTATTAAATAACTTATGACTTAAAACACTAACTTTAGCTTTATGTTCATTTATGATAGATTCATATTCAGCTTTTTGTTCTTGCTTCCCTTGTTCTATTAGTTTTTGTCGTTCCTCGAGATCAAGAGATATTTTACTTCCACCTTGCTGTAGTTCATCAAATTTAGTCTGCCACGAGCTTCTTTCTGTACTTAGAGCATTATTTAATTCCTCGCTTTGGTGTTTATAACGTCTAGCCAATACCTTTACCTAAATAATTGATTGGAAATGTTTAAGTACAAAAACTCGAAATAAAATAAATACAACTTTTAAATATTTACTTTATTTATTTCTGATGCAACATCTGATAACTTTTGTCTGTAGGATTTAATAATATTTTTAAACGTCTCCATAGCTTTATTAGTTGAAACAATTTTAGTTTTTAATTTAAGTATTTCTTGTTTTGCAATATTTATTTCTTCTGAATGATCAGTTTCTAATTTTTTTAACTAAACATACAGAGTAAAATTATTATCATGATATTAATAAATGTTTTTTTTTTTCATGTGAATTATTTAGCAAATTACCAATTCTTCAAGACATGATTTATCTGATTTCATAGATTTTAATTGATCAAGAGCAGTAGTCATTTTCCCTTTTTCTCGTTCTAAAGTATTTAACAATTGTTTAAACTCTGCATCAGAATGAGTACCATTTGATCGTTCTTTCCACCTTGACAAGTTTTTAGTTACAGATAAGACCTAAGTAAAAAATAAAACTACTTTTTAATTCATTCAAAGAAAAATAGTTTTACTAAGATTTATATATTTTTTAGGTAAAATGATAAGGATTGTTCAAATTCTTAGAATAAAAAAGCAATTCAACAGTTGATTTTGAAAAATTTGAGCACTGGAAATTGATAGATGAAGTTCAATTGCTTAAGTATTATTAGCATCAGGATTCATTCATTCTCAGTATTATACTATTTTTAGACAATGCAAGACACTTATAAAATATGTATATTCAAAATATTTAAAAAGCATGCAAACTGATTTCAATTACTGCCAAATAATAATTGCTGTGAACAAAGTCTATTTTTTAACAACATAACTAGTAATAAAAAATATCTTAGTTCTTTAAGAATCAATGATGTGAAACTGTTTGAGATCTCTGCAAATCTGTTAGTACTTTAAAAAAAAATATCTACTCACACTAAATATTAACAAATATCCATTTCTGAGTTATAACATAAAAAAATATATAAAACATATAAATGCATTTAAAGTGATTAGTACCTCTGAAGTTTTTTGATCAATTTCACTTTGCATTCCCGACATGTCATCTTTTAAAGCACAAATCTCAGCAGTTTTTTTTGCATTTAATTCTTGTGCTTCTTTAAGTTGGTTGGATAATAATAAATTTTTTTCTTCTAAGATCTTACTTTTTTCTTCTATTTGATTGCACAGCTCTATCTAAAAATGTAAAAATTGAAAATTAAACCAAAAATATATTTTAATTAAAATATAATTTAATATGTTTATTAAATAAACAAATGACATAAAATATTAATTACACTTAAACATACCTTCTCTAGAATTTTTGTATGATCATTATTCATAACTAAACCAGATGTATGCAACTCTCTTAGTTCTTTCATTTGGGTTTGCATGTCATCAATAACTTTAGATTTGTAATTCAAATCAGATTTCAATCTATATTTTTATTAATAAAACATAAGAATTTATAATAATTAAGCAGTAATAATAAAAGAGCATTACTTATTGCATTCGGCAATTGTTTCATTAAACTCTAAAATGATTGAATTTTTTTCATCTTTTAAGATATTAATCAAATTGGCCATTTTCATAAACTGTTTATCAATACTTTTTGTGCCTAAAGAAGTGTTGTCAAAACTATCATCTTTATCTGATATTTTACTGTTATTCTATAAATAAATTATATTTAATTAGTTTAATTTAAAGTATAATTTGGTTTATTTTATTACCAATCGTTCCTGGTTCATAAGTTCAAAAGTTATTGTTTTAAATTGTTCTGATAATAGTTCATTTTCAAATTGCCAACGTTTAATAGTTTCTTTTAGAGAATTTATTTCATCATCTAATTTTTTTAATTGTAAGTTATGCATCTCTTTTATTTCTTCAATAGACTTTTCCATGGCAATTTTTTGATTTTTTAAGTGATCTATTTCTGCAGATTTAGTTGTATTCAACAATTCTAATGCATCCAATCTCTGAAAATAAATAAAAAACAATGATGGAATGAATTAGAAATATTTTATTATCATGCGTTACAACTACTAACTTCTAATTTATATTTATAATGTGCTAATTTATGGTTAAGGCCTTTTTCCAATCTATCTTTATCATTAATAGACTTTTTCAATTCTTCTTCAAGTGTCAAAATGGTATTATTTTGTTTTGAAATATTTTTTAACAGTTCATCACTATGGTCTTTTGCTGTTTCCAATTCTTCTAAAATTTTACTATGTTTCATCTCATACTCTAATAATTGTGTTTGTAATTTATTGATGTTATCATTTTGAGATAAGTTAAACTTGCTTAATTCTTGCATACTATAATAAAACGTTAAACAACATTAAATTTATTAAAAAAAATAAAATTATAAATAATACTTATGTACGCAGTCTAATTACATCAAGCAATGACTGGTATTACTTTAACTATCAAATATTAATATGAATGGTGTATAGAAAGAAAGTATTTTAAATAACTAATTTAAACAACGATTGCATTCAGAAATTCTTTAAAAAATGTTTAATTTTAAAAATTAACATAATAATAAAATTTACAACCAACAGTGCTAATAGTAATCATAGATCTAATTTTATCCCAAACATAACTAATCTAACACCATTTAATATTTTTTTTAATTCAAATATAATGAATAGAAACAAACTTTAATGTATTATATTATTAAGTTTTTTATTTTCTGTGAAGTATATAGAATGATAGAATACACAGATTTTAAATGTAATTAATTTAATAGTATAGCAAAGTAATATAATTCAAATAATTCAACTTAATTTCTCATAAATAGTTAAAAATGTAGATTATACATAATATTCAAAAGATAACTTCAGCTTGGTGATTTTATTTATTAAAGTAAAGGAGTTTATATAAAAGTAAATATGTATAATTAAGAAACTTACGCGTGACTTAATTGTTGATCTTTTTCTAAGTATTCTTTCTTTTTTATTTCACGTTCATTTTCTAATTGTGAAGAATACTCACTCATTTTTTTTAAATTTTCCTCTAAAGATTTGTACAGTTGTTTGGTCACATTTAATTCAGATTTTAACTGATTTTTCAATTGGTCTAAAAAAAAAAGAGGAACAATTTACAGATATATAATAAGAAAGTTTAACTGAGAACTATACAATAGAATTAGAATCCATAACAAGCTTTGTTAAAGGACAAAATTACAATAATTAGGACATATAATAAGATGAGAATATTAAATAATAGTAGCAATAGAATAGAAAGGAATATAATGTAAATTTCAAGATTATCTTCAAGGCAGATAAAAAAAAGATAGATTAATATAATAAAAGAATTAAGAAGTTAAAGAGTTGGGAACAGTAGTTAATTTAAAATAGAAAAGTTACAAATTATGGATATACAAATAAATATACAATAATTACCACTTTCATTAAGTTTTGATTTTAAAGTTTTTACTTCATGCTCAAGCTTATTAACAACACTCTGGAAATTAGATCGTTCATCCGTACATAAGCTGAATGAATTTGTTCTAGATCGAGACATTTCTTTGAATGTACTTGAGTCATCTATGGCTTCCAATTTTAGAAGTAAAGTATCTCTAACATCCTTTAATATTTTAAGTTTACATAAAATATACGAATTAAATATTAAACATTCTTAAAATAAAATACCTTTAATGTTTTTGTCAATTTTTTATATTCTTCTTTGAACTTAACTTTATCATAATCAGTTTCAGCAATATATGCTAATGTTAAATTCCAATTAATGATTAGTGAATCTAATTGAGAGGTTAAAGTTTTCTCAAATTCTTTTTGTAACTCTGTTTTTTGTCTCAATTCACGGGAATAATTCATGTTGGAAATATACATACTATCATTATCTTTTTTTAAAACATTACATTGACTTTTTATTTTGTCTATTTCAATTTTCACTTCATGATTTTCCTAGTATTTACAAATATTGTTAATAATTATAAATAGTTTTAACCATTATTATAGTTAAAAATTAAAAGTAGCTTACTGTTTCTAAAGATATAATTTTTTCCTGTAAGTTGTTTATGTTTTCTAAATTTTCAGAATGTTTAATATTGGAGGTTTTTATTTTTTCTAATAACTCATTTATTTGAAGATTTAACTCTTGTACATGTTGGTCCAACCTCATACGAGCAACATTATTAGATTCAAGTTTTTCGTTAAGTTGTTTAATCGTAAATTTGGCAGCATCAAGTTCACGAACTACAGAGAAATATTCTATATTTTCCTCTAATCTAACAGATATTTCATCATTGTCTGCTGTTTTGGCCTAAGAAATAATTTATATTTTTTATTAAGTTAAAAAAAGGATTATTTATTAATAATTGTTTCTAAGAAATGTTTTTTTTTTTACTTACAGGACTTTGAACTTTTTTTTGTTCCTCATTATTCAGTTGTATAGTTAATTTAGAATTTGATTCCGACGATTGCATTTTCAATATTTTTTCCTGAAAATTAAACAATACATTTAAATTAAATTGCAAAGAATTTAAATAAATCAGAGTAATTTTTTACTATTTTTAATTTTAATAATTTATTCTATTAAAAAAATTGTATTATAAAGAAATAAAATAGTTTATTATTAACCTTTTGTTGGTTGATCAATTGTTCTTGTGTTTCTAATTTATCTTCTAAGTCCTGAATTTTGTCCTAAATCATAAATTTTATAAATAACTTACATAAAAGTGCACAAATTATTTTAATTAATATTATTATTAGTAAGTACCTCTACCTTTAAATCTTTTATTAATTTTATATCTCGTTCGTCATTAGCTTTAGACAAAGAACGAAGAACTTCTAGTAATTTCTTGTTTTGGTTTTGTAATCCTTGTATATTTGCAAATGTTACATAATTATTTGAAATAATCTAAAAAAAAATTATTTATTGTAACCCTATATATTATTAACTATAGTTTAGCAATACATACTGATTGGGGACTCATATCCTTCCCAACATTACGATTTTCAAAACGGGTATGACATTGGTTATTTCGTAATAAGAAACATACCTAAGAAAATTAAAAACAAAATGAGGATAAAATATTAAAGTATTAATAATAAATCAATATTTAAATCATACTTGTTTGCTCAAATCTTCTTCAATGCCATGAAGTTTTTCATTATCTTTAGATAACTGATCACATTTAGTATTAGACAATTCCAATTGAGTACTTACATCCTTCAATTTCAACTCTAATCTTGAAATAGTATCACATAATTGTTTAACTTTTTCATTTGATTCAATTAATTCTTTTTCCATTTTATCAACTTCAGGTGCAGCATTTCTAATTTGCTACAACACATTTTATAATCATTGTATTTAGTACAATTAAAAAGTGAATTAAAAACAAAATTTAATTTAAACTAGAATTTTTACTTCTTCTAAAATATTGAAATTTCTTTTGCAGTGTTCAAGTTCTAGTGTAGTATCTTGTAAATTTAAGCAAGTCTCCTTATAGATAGCATAAACATCAGTTATTGTAGTTCCTTTCTGTATAAGATAATTTGGATTATCTGGATCAACTAAAACATAATTATTCTATATTGTTAACTTAGAGATTACAAACTTTATAAAATACACTACAAAACATCTTGCGATTTTTAACTGACATTAATCAACTGAATTCAAGTGACGCATAAGTAGCATTAAATATTTTTATACACTTAAAAGATCATTCACTAGTTATCTTTTAATACATAAACATCATGTCCTAGTCTTAGTTATTATTCATAGAATGATAGAAAAAAAAAAATATTTTTTAAATAGCTCTCTATTAAATTATAAAATAGATTAAGCAAATTAATGTTGATATAGATTTAATAATATACAAGAAAACAAATTATTATTTAAATTTTTAATTTTAGAAAATTGAGTTAATGATAAATAAAAATTAATTACCAGGAAGTAATTGCTTCACAATTTCTTCTGAAGCATTTAACTTGTTTTTTAATATATATATTGTATGCTCCGAGGCAACTTTGTATTGTTGATGATCATTTGAAATTGTTGAGAATTTTTTTTCAAGATCATTTAAAGATGATGTCAATGTACTCACATAATCTCTATTCTCTAATATATCAATTGTTAGTTTTTTTGTTTGTTCTAGTTCATTTTCATAACATTCTAAAAAATAAATAATAACAAAGTAAAAAATATTTGGCATTATTTTAAAAAATATTACCCTTATAATGATTTAATAAACATTGATTATTAGACAACTCTTTTTTAATTTGTTCCACTTCATTTTTATGTATATGGTTTAAATCTTCGATTTCACGCTTCATTATATTTATAGTATCTTCTTGATTTTTAGATTTTATTTGTAATAAATTAACATCATTTTTTAACATCAAAACCTTAAACATTTACATCATGAATTACATATAATCTTATAAACTAACATAAAAATATTATAATTTTAAAAATGAATCTTTGCAAAGTTATTATTATCAATAATTTCAAACTACATAACACAATCTAAAATATATGTTTATTTTACCTCTGCTTTTTTTCCATCTAATTCTGGTTTTAATTCGTTAATTTCTTTATGATACTTAGAATGGAGATTTGAGAATTTATTCGTGCATTTTAATAAACTTTCAGTTAAAGCATCAATTTTTAGTTGTAATAATCCGTCATCCATTTTAGTCATTCTTTCTCTAAAAACCAATATCCGAAATAATAATAAAAAATTTTCAGGAGCACTTTTATTATATCTTACTTAATTTCTGCTTCATGTAAATTTTTTAAAAGTGAATCGTTGTGTAACATCAAATCATGTTTTTGTTTCAATGTATTTTGAAACTGTTCATTAACTGCCTCAATTTCTTTTTGTAACTCCAAAAACTTAGCTTCTCGAATACTAGTACTGTTGTTGAGCAAATCAAAATCAATTTCAGGTTGATTTCTAGTTTCTGGTTCACAAATCAGATGTTAACTTAAAACTATCTTTTTAATTAAACTAAGAATAAACCTAAAATATTTACCACATGAAGTATTTGTCCCAATTTCATTGCGGCTTGTAGTAGGATTGCGTAAATACTGCTCAAACTTGCTTTTGGTATCATCGGACAATCCGTTGTAGCCATCATCTGCCAAAATAGAGTTCACTAGACTAGCTACGTTCACCATCATGAATCGATTCTTAACTAACCAAACGTATTATGAACGCTAATCAAGTACCGCCAACTTCAAACAATAATGCATGAATACAATTTTAAAATATTCTTTAAATTGTTTAACGACTAGGTTTGCTTTCGCGGTTCTGCGGTAGGGATGTCGATGTATACACCATGCACAAAGATACGTTTATAGCATATTGAAAAAACTAAAAAATAGTAAACAGTTCACAGTTATACGTTGACAAGTCGATTTATACTCCACAAAAATCGAAAACTGATTAGTGATTACAATTTGTACAAAATACGGTAGAACAACAACGGCCAATCACGGAAAAGATTATAAGAAAACGTGAATATCGCACTGAGTTAGGGCAGTCATCAGAAAAAATGTTAATAACTGCTTACTAGCGCTTCTAGTGACAACGTGACTCATCACTTGGCGCCAAATGAAGAGTTTCTTATATCATAATAATAACTATTTAAACAATAGGCATAACAAATAACAATATGTATCATAAATTTATACACATAAATAAACTAATAATAAAATATATGTAGGTATAAACGATATTTAATAATAACTCTTGGTTATTTCTATGTATTACTTATGTTTTATGTACTATGATTTTAGATAATCGATTATAAATTATAATAAAATTAGTACGATTAAGATATTTTTGATTCTAAACGGAAATATAAATGTATTATTTGTATAATATTGAATGTTTTCAATTTATTTTTAATACATATTTTTTTTTGCGTTTATATATAAGGAGTGCAACATGATTGCGAACGTTTTACCTTTTTTTTTTTTTTTTTAAATAAAATGACTTTATTTTGAATATTACAATCTATACAGGGGTGTACAATAAGTAATAATTATGGTGAGAGAAAGAAAAACTATGAACTAATGATAACAAGGTAGGAAATCCCTCATTAGGGACACCTAGTGGCTTTACAATAACATTTACAATTTATACAATAATATTTAATTTAAATAATTTATAAAATTTTTAAGTCGCGGCACCAGTTCCGCTTGAGTCGTCTAGTTGGATTTCCGGGTAGTGCTGGTGTAGCAAGGTCCCTGATGAGCTGGTTGGAATTGGGTTGAAGTTTTGCGTGGAAGTGTTTGTAGTATATGGTAGCAGTTTCGTTAACAGAGCAGATTCTTAGGTCGGAGTTAATTGCATTGTTGGAGATATACCAGGGTGCTCCAGTTATTATACGACAGCAGATATTCTGGAAGGCTTGGATAATTCTCTTGTTAGATTGTTTAGCAGAACCCCAGATTACTACCCCATACACCCAGAGAGGTTGCAGAAGAGTTTTATATAGTATGAGTTTAAGTGGTAATGCTAGATTTGAGCGTAGGAGTGGCCTTAGCAGATGAAGTCTTGAGTTTAACTTTTTACGTTTGTCTTTTAGATGAGAAGACCATGTAAGACGTCTGTCGAATATTAAGCCGAGGTATTTCACTTCGTTTGAGTGAGGAATGATGGTGTTATTCATTGAAATAGGAGGGCAGTTATGGGGCCTGAGAGCAAATGTGACGAAGGAAGACTTCGATTCGTTGACTTTAATTTTCCATTTAGTGAACCATTGAGAAAGAGTATCAATGTGTAATTGTAGTTGAAGGCTTGCAGTGATATGATAATTAGCCGTAGATAAAAGCGCAGTATTGTCTGCATAAGTTCCGATGGTTGTTTTTTCTGAGGTGGGTAGATCTGATGTGTAAATTATGTACAGAAAAGGTGCTATGTCACTGCCTTGCGGGACCCCAGCAACAATGCTAAATTGTTTTGAATGTTGAAGGTTGTGGCGAACCTTGAATGTGCGGTTGTCCAAGTACGATTTTAAGAGGAGATAGTAAGGTGCGGGGAATAAAGTTTTAATTTGAAGAGTAATCCCTCGTGCCAGACGGTGTCGAAAGCTTTGGCAACGTCCAAGAATACTCCAGCGCAGTATTTTTTTGTTTCCAAAGCAGTAGAGATTGTGTCGGCGACTCGGTGTAGCTGGTGGGTTGTAGAATGATTTGCACGAAAACCAAATTGGAAGTTAGGCAAGTTTTTGTTTTCATTGGCAATGATAGAGACACGCTTTAGTAATATTTTTTCCAAAACTTTTCCAAGAACTGATAGAAGACTTATGGGTCTGTATGAGGATGGATTTTCTGGTGGTTTGTCAGGTTTAAGTATTGTTACGATTTTTACCTTTTTTATAACACGATTGTGAACGAATGTTGCTTTTTAAAAAATTTGTTTTATTTAAAGAAAAACGAACGATTACAGACATTTTTGTAAACCAATCTTACAATTCCTAAATATGTGTTATTTTTTTAGGGAATTCAATTAAAATTTTTTTTTAATAAAACTATAATTCCATCTTAATAATACAATATTACATTATAACTATACGTTACAAACTAAAATAAAATTATATAAAATAATATGAAGTGTTTAAAATGTTGATTAATTAAAACAATTTTGGAGTGTAAATATTAATAATAATGCTACATAATGTTTAATGAATTAGAAAATTTACATCGTATCTACTTATCGCCAGTGTAATAGTAGAAAATCTCTTAAATTATTTGATTATTTTAAAAATTATTATTTAAAAATTTGACTAACACCAAATCTAGCAACAATGCACTATTAAAGACAGGTAAAAACGTTCGCAATAATCGCAATCGTGTTACTGGAAAAGATTCGTTTGCAATCGTTTACACCCGTAACTAAGATAAGTATATTAGTAGAAAAAATGAATAAGTTTGAGGGTGATTTTAGATAAATTTAATATAGTTTGTAATTTATATATTTTCAATAAAAATTATAATTTTAAAATATTTTAATTCTTTTGAGTTATTAATAAGTATTTAACGCATAACATTTCAAATTTATTTTAGTTTTTTTTTTAAATTTCAATGAAATTATACGCTGAATGAAATACTTGAAAAAATATTGAAAGTTTTCCTATATTATAGTATTCATTTACCTGTGATGATATTTTAACGTTATTACATATAAATTATAAATATCAAAATTTTTAAAGTATTAATATTTTTGAGCAAGCATTAAAAAGTAGAATTTTGACAAAATTCATCAAAATTAAAGAAATTATATCTAAAATTTAAAAATGTAATGAACAATTCCACATTAACTTTTTTACCTTTATCAAAAAAAAAAGTAAGCTAAAATGTCACCTATATTTCTATGATTTATGTTCGAAGTTCATTTTTTATAACATTGGGTAGGTATCCAATTCTTGACAAAATCAATTTTAAATTTTTGGGTAATTCGAAAACGAATAATCAAAGATGCTTGAATTTTTCACGTTAGTATATAATAATTTTCTAACTACGATAAAATATTCAAAATATTTCTATTTAGTTTAAGCCATTTTTAGGCAAGAGAATTTTTAATTGTTTTTTAGTTGGATCAAAAATTTGAAAATTTAATCCAAAATCTCACAAAATTGATTCTTTTATTTACAAAAAAAAAAAATATTAAAAATACATAGACATAAATTTTTTATATACATTTGAAGATAAAATTTTTATGAAATTTTTCAAAATCGCAAAAAATGCGAAATATTTTATAATTAGAAACTTAAAAGAATTAAGAACTAGCTTTTTATATCTTTTATTAGTAAATTTATACTGGAACCAAAAAATCTAAAAAATATACAAAAAATATTATTTTTTATGGATAAATGTAGACGAAATTACTTATTTAAACGTTAAAATATCGTTGATACCTAATTATTTTGTTATAATTTAAAAACATTATTAGAGGAAATATTAAATTTTTACACATATTATATTATATTATCATTATTTTTAATAATAGCAATGACATTTTTGATTTAGATATTATCCAATTATTCTATATGATTATATGAACCTATTGTTACTGTATTACGGAATTTACAAAAATATTAAATTTTAAGTAATCCAAATTGATACAATATATTATAAATACCTATTATTATAATAATTAAGTACTAAGAATATAACAAATGCAATATTTTCGAAAAAAACTATATAAATAAAATTAATGAATTTAATACCTATAAAAATTAATACCTATGTATATAAAAAAAAATGTGAAGCAAACGCAACCCAAAAGCACAAAAATAAATATTCCATAAGCACAAATAAACTTTATAAAAATAAAGTGTATTTTATAAGTTGGATTTAAGTTTATATTGCATAGGTATAATGACTATAATGACATAATGTATAGTTATCTTAAATGATTATTAACCCTTATCGTAATTCGTTACGATAAAATACGATACCTACGATAATACTAAACTTCAATGTCTTCAACTGAATTCGATCACTGATCAAATTTTTAAATTATAAAAATAGTATAAATTTAATAATTAATAATTTTAAAACAAAACTTATAGTGTTATGGGAAAAATATTTATTTTTACGCTTTTATCCCACTACTAAAGTACAAAAGCGCAAAATGAATTAGCGCTTTTGGGTTTCACTGAAAAAAATATACCATGAAGTATACTTAATAGTTAATGATGTAGGTAAGCTAATAGTCCGTCTCCGCTCAGAATCGTTTTTTGTATACAATTTATCATTGAATTCAAGTAAAATGTAATGACCCACTCGATCCTTATTTACAGCAAACTCAGTAGTGGTATCAACTTACCTACATTTTTTATAACTATGATTTGAAAATGTATCAAAATTTACAATGTTCCTCTTAAGTAAACTTAATTATTTCAATTGGAACAAAATAACTGAGTTTATCTACATGGTCTGTCGTCTGTGTAGTTTAAATTTTAATGTGAAGATCTATCTACATGATTATTCAAAATACTATAAGTAATAGTGTAATACAAGTACTATAGATATTAGGTAATATCATAGTAATTTAAGTTTCACTTTGTTTTTTAATGGTTTTTCATTTACCTCACTACATTTTTTTCAATATTATAATTAGATATAAATTATAATTATACATTTCTGTAAAAAGTTCTAAATTCTAATAGATGGTAGCCGGTAAGTAATCACTAAAATGACTAAGAAAACCTCGACAGCGGTTTGTTTAGATTTGTGTAGGTACTGGAACATCTAAACCGTAATAAGTTATTTATTATTACGTTTGTATTATTTCAAAAAACTAATTCAAAAATTCAAAATAAAATAAAATGTATACATTACTTTACACTTTATTTTTACAAGTATTTAAATATTCTTGAAGAAAATTCTTGCAAACTTAACGGACGTCCAATAATATTTATGTAGTACATAAGCCCATACAAAATTATAATAATTAAGGTAAATTTTTTCTTTTTATGCTTAAATTATAATACATTACTGTACATTGCATTGGTTATTGAATAATCAAATTCATTTTCATTTTACGTTTAAAATTCTAACACTTAATATTTTTACGACTAGTTTTGTATTTAAACTTAACACCTTACAAGGCTAACACTTGATTTTTTTCTTATGAAAACATCCGACTAAGATTTAACTAGGTACATAAGTACATTTTATACTAACTAAAGGATTTCAATGATCAATCGTTCACATTAGGTATTTCATTAACATATGAATAAATTCCAATGACCGAAGTTGAATTTTACGGTATCTATGGAGTCATCATAAATTTGATAACAACTTTAATCAGTAGTATTATCTATCTTATTTCCCTATCTATCATCTAAATTTCAGTTTATACTTATTTTTAAAATATAAATAGTTCAAAATAATACAACATTATTATTTATTAGATATATGTGATAGGCAGTAGGCACCGTATTAAAAACGATCGTCGACCATCCAAGAGTAGTGATTAAACGATTCAAAAATACAAAGACTCTAAGTCAACAACAATTTAAAAATAATTTTATAATTATTGTTTATAATAGTTAATTTCCCTCGTTTCATGGACATCATTCATTCATTCCAAATAATTCATATTAGATTATAAACATTTTGACTATTTTGAGATCAAGAATTCATTGTTTTCAAAATAAACGAGATATCATTAGAAAGAATCATTCGATTATAATATAATCGAGATAATTTTCATAATCGATATAATTTTAAATAATCGAAATACCTCGATTATGCCCATCACTACTTATTTATTTTAGGTTCTAAGCTGAGTGATTAATGCATTAATTTTAAAATGTATGAATGTAAAATATTGCAAACGTATAAATGTATATTTATTTTTATTTTGTAAATTTTTAATAACATACATATATGTTGACACATAAAAGTATAAAAAAAATATGTTAAAAATATATTGTCTCATAACCATTTGGACAGTAAAAAACTAATATTTATATTGAAAGTTTACTTTTATGAGAATTATGACTAGGTATTGACTATGTACGATAAATTATAATATTATATGTATGATATAATAGTATATTTAACTTCAAATACCAATATTTAATTGTTAATAGTACTTCATTTGCCAGAAATTCTTTTGTGACTTTTTTTTTTTAGATTAATTTCATTAAGTATATAGTGGAAAAATTTCAGAATGAACCTGCAATAGTAAGATATCATTTTAAAAAAATGATAAATTACATATTTCTATCATAATTTATGATTATTATATTTTGGATTTAAATTTAATGAAGAATGGTTATACAAAGATGTGTATTTTAATATTTTGTAAACATTAAGATAACTTGAATGAGTTTAAGGAATTTAAAACATTTTTATTTTCATTAAATAAGTTAACAATGATTGAAAAATGCTTATGATTTGATTATTTTTATCATGTATAAATTAATAATTAATTGAAAATAGTTCATAATATTGTATAATAAATATTAAATTCACTAAAATAAATAACATATATGATTTATAATATTCTTTAATAACAATTAAACATAAAATAAATAGGTTTAACAAATTAATGAGATGTAATGCAGTATTCATAATTGTATAATTTAAATATGTATGGGAGATGTTAAACGGTTGCTAGAAGTATTTCTAGATGCTTTATGTCTAAGTTCTCGTCGATAATCATCAGATATTTTCATTAATTGCATTTTCATATGTAGAAGTTCTCTAGTTCTTTGATGAATTGGTTCCTGAAAATATTATTAATATAAATAACAAAATATCATTAGCTATTAACAAAAATTTACTTGTGGTCTCATGCTTGGATTCCATCGACAATACAGTCCTTTCCACATTTTAATGTAGCGCAATGAAGCAACTGGCTCTAAAGCATGTTGCTGGGGCCAGTATAAAGGGTTTTTATATAAATCTTGATCACTGTTAATGTAAGACCAGAGTGAAACAGTTTTTTGTTTCACTTCTTTTTGTAAGCGCTCTTTTTCACTAAGTAAAATAAATAATATAATGTATAGTAGTGATATGATACAATGTAATAATAATAATGTTTATGCGTATATCAGATTTTTTTTGTAGCAGAAAATTAACAAATTCAATAGTGACCACTTTTCTTTTTATGATCATACTCTTACTTAAAATTTGATTTATAATTGATTAATTATTCAGAAACTAAAGATTTAATTATATTAAGTAACTATAAATTCACATAATATATTTTTATTTGATTTATTAAATTCTTAATTTTACTTAATTTGCATCAAAAATAATTATTCTATTAAAAAAAATTAAAATACCTGTTGAAAAGAAATGTTCCAAATCTACAAGAATATAAATGATCAATAATAGTTATTAAAAATAACTCATTAAATTCAAATGCATTTGGGAACATACATGTCACCTGCCAAACACAGTCTATAAACTGTAAAAAAACAGGCGATCGATCAGCATCTGAATGATGATCATCTCCATGACCAATTCTCTAAAAATAAAAACCAAACTGAAGTTAGATTAGATCTTAAGACAATATTATTTAAATACTGAGTTTTAATAATATTTTATAGTAATTATAAAATTATATTTATAACTTTAATATTGATATTTGCAACACTTAGTCAGTGATCATATTGTATATATCATGTTGCACTTCATGTTTTTAAATTAGAATAAGTTAAATTAATTACTTAATATTACTAAAAATAAATAAAAATATGTATGAAGTATATTTAAGAAATTTAAATATACTTTTAAATTAGTTATGCCTCAATTAGAAATTCAATTATCTAGTTTTTTATACTTCCTATAAAGTTAAAAAATATGGAAATACCGGAATTTCCCTTATCACAGATAATCATCTTAGGACTTCTTCAGTAGCTTAATCCAAATCTGGCGAGACTTTAAAAGTAAATTAGGAACTATGAAAAATAGTGAGTAAAACATAACTTGATACAGTGAAAATATCTTAAGGAGTATTAGTAGTATTACAGAAAAAAATATTTTTATTGATACAAATATTGTAAGACACTAAAGTTTTAATTAATCACTTATTGTTGTAAAAAAACAAATTTATGATTTTACTTACATGTTGAAATTTGTGACCGAAACTAAGCCATTCCTTTTCAATTAATACTTCAAATCCTTTTATTGTTCTATAATATGGGTCCAAAAGTACCATGGCTAATGCAGTCAACTGATATATAACAAGATTAAAAATAAAAACATTAAATAAATAATATACTAACATTTATGATATTATAGTTAATTATTTTTATTTACTTGAGCTGTGCGATCCCATCCATCAGAGCAATGAACTAAAACTGAAGTTTTATGATTTTCTACTTTATCAACAATACGGCATGCTCCAGCCAGTATACATTTAATATGTTTTAACCAATAGGTAGATTCAATTCCCGACAACCATTTTGTTTCATCGATATTTGGAAAACATATTTCTACAGTAAAGTATTTACAGTTAAAAATAAAAATACTACAACTAAAAATATAACAAACAGACCCTTTAGTTTTCTTAGAGATTCCCTCATTACGTGAATATTATGAATATCAAGAAATATTAATTCTGCATTTTGATAAGCGTCTTCTGGTTCATAACCACCACCTTTAGCCTTGTTGGCAATTGCATTAGCACTGTAACATGAAATTTGAATAAGAACAATAATAGTTAGATCAATTATAATAGCTTTACCTGGGCCTTGCATCCATAATATAAAGTTTATGCGATTGTGCATTTGCATCAATTATAAGTTGAGTATATCTTTCATCATCACGACACCTTTTTCCACCAACACCAACCAGAGGTTGAGATGCCCTAGTTATAGTAGCTTGAGATTCAGAATGCAACCAGCTTAATACTGGTATTCGGCCTCTACTTCTAAAAGCTGCTGCATTTCTTATAATTTCATCTGTTGCTCCAGCTGGAACAGCTAAAATAGCTGGGTATGTCTCACAAAGGTCGTAAGCATCATTCAATTTAGTAATGTGCCAAGTATCATTTGGTACACCCTAAAAAAAATAATAAAAAAAAAAATAATAAAAACTAATAAAATTAATTGCCATAGTTAAGTACAATAATTTACCATTCTTTTGAGTTCAGCCATAGGTTCATAAACATTCCAACCATTTTCAGGAAATGTTTCAGTATATTCAAAAGCAAACATCGGAATATTGTGAGACAAGGGAAATGCATATTGCTGAAGTTTTTCAAACACATTACGTCTTGAATGATTCTCTTGTTTATGTCCAAAGCGTAAATTTCTCATATCCTTACAAAATAATTCAATACCATATGAATTTTCTCCTCGACTTGATTGACCGCCAACTTTTTCAACTCTACTTACCTAATTATTAGTCACATTAAACATATATTAAAAAAATATTTTTTTAATTAAACATTATAGAATAATGCTGTATTATTTTTAATATTTGTATAGTAAGCAAATTTATAAGATTTTATTGTGTTTTTATAAAGTAAATACTAACCACACCCAAAGGTACTTCAATTACTAGCTGAGTATCGCGTTCTAAACTCTTAAAGTATAATTTATAATTGGTGACAGATAACCAACCTCTTGCTGGACCACTAAATGGACATAAATAAGTAACTTCTCGAGCTACACCTTGGACTTTTTCTCCTGGTAATAATGGGGGATCATCTGAACGACCAGAAGCAATATTTTCAGATAGCTTAAATAAAAAAGTTATATTAAATAACACTATCAACCTATATTAATAATCAAGTTATTTTTTTAATATAATACTTTATTTCTTAATTTTATATCTCCTACAGTTGGAATTTCATTTGATGTAGAACTTGTTGATCGGCGACTTTTAGTAGGTGAATTTGATTCCTAATAAAAAAATATAGATATATTAACCGATTCATCTATAATTCATTCAAAAATCATTAGTTAGATTAAATGTTTTATATAAATTTGGAAAGCAAAATACAAAAATACATATGAAGCAAGTATTTACAGTAAAATTATAATTAAATGAACAAGTAATTATCATAATTTACCGATTCTTCTTGTTCGACTTTTGAATCCAAAGAACTAGATTTGGAATCTGAATCTGAACTCATATTTTGATATTGGTTATTTAAATCCATAGCCAATTAGGAAAATATTAAAATAACATTTCGTAGTTTGTTTATATCGATACAAAATAATCACTTTTTTTTGGATGATATCTAAGTATGTTACTTTACTTTTTTATGACTAAGACAATAATATATAGAAGCAATATTTATTATTTAATTAATTAATATTATCGCAAATGTTTTCTTATCATGTCCTTAACAGGTAACAACAACAATATAGATAGTGATAAATAATAAATTGCATTACCTTTTTTACTATAGTAAAAAGTATTAAATACAAAGATGTTATCACTATACATCAATGTTACCAACAATTTAGTTAAGAAAATTGGGACTTTTCCAATGTGAGAAAATTTTCTTCTGGTTTTAAACCATAACTTACAAGGATAATAATTATTTCTACCATAATATATATAAATATAAGATGGATACATATTAATGAATAATATGCTACTATATTATGTATATACAGATATAATTTTTTATTATAAATTTTATAATAATACTTAATAGGATAATAGTAATGTAATATTTTAGATTGAATTTTACAAAAAAAAAAAAAAATGATAATTGAAAATTGTAAATTATTTATTTTTTTAATTGTATTTTTTCTGGCTCTTCGCGGCGTTCAAAATGCAGTATTATCTTTTACTAAGTTCACGAAAGCTGTACTGGAACTATTTTAAGAAAACGATGTATTAAATTCTATCATTAATATAGGTAACTTTTATCAAGTCAAATAAACAGCGATTTCTGACATCTGTCCATTTGTTTCATTATCGCAAAAACCCTCTCTAGTTTTCTACATGATAATTAGAATAAATTTTATTAATGATATACCAATATTTTTTAATTAATTAATTTTTAAAAGTTCAAACCATTTTTCATATATCTACTGTTAAAAATGTTTAAGCTAACAATTGATAAGCAAGCTTGATAATTGTAAATTCTGATTTTAAACAAGTAGGTAGTTCCAATAATTTTAATTACGAAGATTCATAATCAAAATTATTAGATAAATATATTAATGCAGTGTTATAGAATATATCAAATTTTTTTTTTTTTAGTATTTTGTTAGATACTGATAATTTATTTTTACATGTCATGAAATTTGAACCATAAAACTGTTCACTTATACGAGTTGAAGTCTTAGTTTAAAATTCATTCATAATATAAAATAACTCAATGGAATAATTCGTCTTAGACTTTTGATGTAATCGCTTTTTGAAGCATAATAATTACTAATTAGGTACGTTGGTACAAAAATATAACAATATAGTTGGTTTTCTAATAAATGTTCGATTTTAAACTCGTATTCTTTTATAATTAAAAGTTTTTTTTATTTATTTTGGGCAGTTTTTACAGAATTTTTTGGATCACTGGGCCAATTGACAACCACCTAGTAGGACAATGATGAAGTAATTCTTGCCATTTTAACTCAACATACAAAACAAATTCTTCGCATTTAGATGCTGATACATAAAATGTGGATATATTTTCAGTACCAAAGTTTCTAAATCAAAGTCGAGATCATCTAATGCTTTTCGAAAAGTATCATGCTTTACATGTGCTAAGCAAATCAATTTTAGAGCGATTGTAAACTCTCCCGATGGTACACTCTCCCGGGTTTACTCCAGTACTACCTGACGGAAACGTGTAAACTCTCCCGTGTCTACTAAAAATCATAAAATAAATTTGATATACATTTAAGTTGCGTTTAAAAATAGTCAATTATATATAATAATAATCATAACAATATAAATTAATGTCTTTAGCTGCTATGAACATGATATTATAATCAAAATACAATAAAAAATAAAATTTCAAAAAATCCAATATACATTTAAGTTTTTTTTAAAAATATTCAATAAGTTACAAATTCAAAATATACGTGAAAATGTTAAAATCATTGTTTTTGATAATAAGAACATACAGATTTTAAAAAAGTTAGGGAATCTATTTTTTTTTCTTTATAAAGTTGACCCGGGAGAGTTTACCATAAAATTGGGAGAGTTTACCATCGCCCCAATTTTAAAGTACCTATTCTTATTATGCATTTGTAAGAGAGTAAATACTGATTAACGACATTCAAAATTAGAGTTTGTGTTATCAGCACTAAATGATGATACTTTTGATATGTTTAAGTTGTGTTTTTCCAAAGTTCCTAGAAGCAAATTACTCATACCATAAGCATTTTTGGAAACATCTTAAGATTACAGTCAAGAGAATTATTAGATAGGTTGTGTTTTATACTATAAAAAAATTACAAACTTCAGCTAAATTAATTTGTTGACCTTCTGATATATTTTTGGTCACAAAAAGTGAATTTATTGTTCGCTAGATTTTTCAATCTGTGTAAAACGCTATTTACACAGTGTTGCACATCTGATTTACTACCGTGAGATATTATAAAGTTACAACACAATACTAAATACAGTATACAGAGTAAACAAGTAGAGCTCTACTAATAGACAATTATGATGAAAATCTCAATTCTCGAGACGTGTCCAGCGATTGTATTTGTCAATTTCCACTTGTTACAAAAAATCTTATCAGTAATAATCATGGTGGTCACGATTCATAAATGCATTATTTAAATTCGACAATTATAACAACTATATAAGATTGTAATATACCAAATTATTCATTAATTCAATATTAATTAAAATTAATAATCTAGTAAAAAAAAATTACTAAACTATTAAGATTTATCATCAACTACATAAATTATTATGTAAATATACCATGCTAGCAATTATTATTCAATCATTTACTTATAGTACAATTTATTAATGTGTAATAATATATTATGATGATAGGATAAGAATATAATCTGAGATTTACACAAAGACTAAAAAAACGAAATAATATAATGCTTTATAATTATTAATTTTGTTGTTTTATGTTATTCTTATTACTTATAGTTATGATTTATAAATAATATATTAATAATTATTAAATATTAATATTATCGTGTTTAAAAACAAGTCGCAGACCACAGTGATACCAGACTAGCATGTTGGTGCGTTACAAAACATGCATCACACGCATATTTCCTTATCAGATATTGAAACTGAAAAACCTAAGTAGATACTGGATAATATTATTTTTATATTATAGTATTACCATGCATATTGCATAATGCATAATGCGTGTGCCATAATTATAATTTTATTGTCATGACCAGGGTTAAGATTTCATAGCATTTGCATATTTCTTATGAAATGCTTAAAAAATAGCAGAGTAAGCCATAAATGTGTTTCATGATTTAGAGAACTCAAATTGAAAATTGTATTTTGTTATTTTTAGCATATTTTATTATTTTTTAGTTTTTAGTGCTTTTTTTGGACTTTTTAAAATTTGTTTGCATTTTTACCTGTTTTTGAATCTAAATTGGTCATATTTTATGAAATTATATTTTAGCAAAACGTGTTTTTAGATTTTTGTCAATCAAATTATCAAGGAAATTGTAAACATATAAATTAAGTAAATAGACCGATTTCGCAGTTTTAACGCCGTACAATTACAGCGATAATAATATATAGGTAGGTACTAGATATTTGGTTTTAATTTTTGTTATTTGCTAACTTAGTTGGGTTTTTTGTAGTTTTCTACTGTACGACTTCCTTTTTTTGCATATTTTTTGTTTTTATTGCGTATCTTTAGCGCATATTCATACAATTTTAAGTGTTACCTATAAAATCCCTATCCTGGTCATGATCCATGATATAATAAAAACAAAAATGTACACTTAGAAGTTCAATTTCTAACCATGATATAATTTATTTATTTTATAATATCGCTCTATATTCTAGTAAACAACTAACTACTTACTGTACAGACTAAGTAATCGTAGATTTTATATCTGTGTAGAAAGGCAGTAAGCACAATAAAATAAATGTATTTTGTCATTAATCCTGATTTATAACTACTTTACATTGAATTTAATGTTTACACTTTTTTGTTTTTTAATTGTTTTTGATTTAAACTAAACTAATATAAATTTTGTACTTGTAAATTGTATATTATGATTTATGAATTATAATCTTCCATTACATAAAATATTTAGATGTAAAACCAACTTTTTTTGTCTACTTTTATGCGTTCACTTTACTAACAAGTAACAACCTTATTTTATAGTTTATGAATTATTTTTTACGCATTATTTCTCATTACTATTGGACTGTTTTTTTGCTAGACACTAATTGTGTCAAATTTTTGATTGCACATATTTATAATTACTAAAATTGTTTATTTAGTTTGTGATAGTTTCATTAAGTTACCTATTACCTAGTTAAATCGTTTTTTAAGCATTTTACTATTTAGTATTTTAACCGTTGTATTTGTAAGTTACAAAATATTGTAACAGTCCTTTAGCGCTTATAAATACTAATACTTAAAATTAAATAACTCGTGTGATGCCGTGGGTAAAGTAGGTATATCATGAAATAGATCAACCAGTTGTCAGCAGGCAAAAATATAGAAAAATTAATCGATCAACTTCGATTATTGCGTATTGGTATATAATATTAGTATTTATTGTAATTTGTGTACTTAAATATTTTTAATTTTAATACTTTATTGTAGTATTTACATCTTACTAAAACTGTATATAGCATCCAGTTAGCTTCCTTTGGGTCTTGCAATGTTTTTACGCTATTGTTTTCCTCATTTAAGTTTATTATTTTTATCAATACATAAATAATTAAAATTATGTGACGTAAAAATTAAATTTGTATATTTTATACTTTTTATTTTGAGAAATCAACATTGCAGAAGATCAATTAACTAATTAAGATTTAATTAAATAATTTGATTTTGATATTAGATTATTCATTTATCATATAAACATTTTTTCCATTTTTTTTCACATCAAATAAAATAAGTTAAATGTTTGGCACATTTTAAATGTTTAATAAAAATAAAGAATAGAAAAAAAAAATCACAAAACAATATTTTGTTGTCAAAATTTATAAAAGAACCTATAAAGCAAGGTAGATTTATAAATCCACATTGGCTTATAGGTAAGGAATATATTTATTTTTTTTCACATATTTATTTTTATTTGTACAATCTGTATAAAGTATTTACAATAGGTAAGTACAATAGATGGATGATATTATAATAGGCCATGGTTGGCTCGGGTGAAGAGGCTATTGAGTAATAGCACTTCACGGCGTGGGTGGTGGTGGTTAGTCGACTAGCCGGCTAGTTGACTAGTAAGTTACGGCACCAGTCGCGTTTTAAACGTCGACTAGGGTCGCCCGGAAGTGTTAGTAATGAGAGGTTTTGGATAAGGGGGTTACGATGATTTGCAAGATTAAGGTGGAAACGTTTGTATAAGGTTTTAGCCACGTTTTTGACTTACGGAATAAGGAGGTCCCTGTGGAGAGTATCATTCGATACGTAAAAAGGAGCTTTGGTTATCTGTCGGAGGCGTTTGGATTTAAATGTTTGGATTCTGTTTGTGTTAGAGTTTTTGGCTGACCCCCAAAGTTGAATTCCATAGGACCAAATAGGTTTGAGAAGAACCTTATAAATAAGAATTTTATTATGTAGTGTGACATATTTGGATGAAAGGAGGAGGCGAAGCTGTCTTAGACGATTATTAAGTACTAAACGTTTGTTATGTATGTGGGCAGCCCATGTTAGTCGGCGGTCTAGGTGTAGACCTAGGTAACGCATATTTTGGGCGGTTGGGAGAGATTGGTTGTTAAGTGTGATAGAAGGGCAGTTTATGGGTCTGAGTGTGAAAGTACAGTGAATTGATTTAGATTCATTTAGTTTGAATCCCCATTCTTTGTACCACGCCGAGGGCATGTCGAGGTGGGTTTGGATTCTGTAAGATACCTCAAGAGGGTCATGGTGAAGGGCTAGGATGGCTTAATCATCAGCGAAGTCACTAGTGATGGTGAGGTTGGTAGTAGGTTAGTCAGATGTGTACAGGTTAAACAGGAGAGGCGCCGCTACAGCTCCTTGTGGTACTCCAGCTCTAATTGATGATATGTCAGATAAGGCTGAGCAATATCGTACGGAAAAATGTCGGTCTTCAAGATAGGACTTGTAGATTCAATAGAAGCTGGGAGGAAATATTGACTTTAATTTGAAAAGGAGGCCATCGTGCCATATCTTGTCAAACGCTTGTACTACGTCTAGGAAGGCGCCTGTGTAGATTAGTTTCTTTTCAAGTGAATAGGAAATTTTTTCGACTATAGGATGAACCTGGTGTATGGTGGAATGGTTACTACGGAAGCTGAATTGATTGCCTGGGAGGTTTGTTTCGATGATTGGAAGGAGCCATTTGAGTGTGAGCTTTTCAAATACTTTGGAGAAGAAGGGTAGAAGGCTGATTGATCTATACGAACTGGGAGAGTCAGCTGGTTTCCCGGGTTTGAGTATCATAATTATGATCGAGAATTTTCAAAGCAAAGGAAAGTAAGATAGCCTGAGTATGGAGTTATAGATGTGCATAAGTGATAAGATAGCTTTTTTGGAGAGTTAGGAGGTGACTTCTGATGTAATGAGGTCAAACCCCGGGGTTCTAGGTAAGAAATATATCAATAAAAACAATAATATAGATTTTTATGTAGTAGTAAGATAAGTAGTATTTGATTATAAAACAAAATATTTAAATTATTTAAAAAAAAAAAAAAATGTTTTTTTTTGTGATAAAAATATATACATTATTATTTTTAGTTTTTTTAATTTTAGTTCGATGACAAAAAATATACAAATAATGTTTTTACACAACTATATGCTCACTTCATTTTATAACCTTAATAAAATTAAAATAATATAAATAAACTTATGAATATAATTTAATTTTTGAAATTTTAAAATACGTCAATGAAAATTGAACACATTTTGTAAATTTATTTGTAATTTATTTGTACACGTTATTGGACGATTTAATGTATTGCCATTAATTATAAATAGGTATACCGAACACGGATATTTATGTTTATAAGTTTGTGTAAGTGTAATAAAAAATAATTTTAGAATTGTTTACTTTTCCCTTGTAATGTACTGTTAAATATATGATATAAATTAGATGAACTGTTTAGCGATGTTGTGTATTAAACAATAATGTGTTTCTATAAAATGCATTATATATTTACATTAATACATTACATATTTAGAAAATGTAATGACTCTCAAGATATTTTTCGGAGCTTATGGTATTTACTGCTTAATACTTTCATAATTATTTCTAATTTGGTAGGCCTAGACTGCTTAGAGTAAACAGTAGCCAAGTTCAAAAATACAATGATGTATCACTTGTATACAATGTCCTGCAGTGACCGCGAAGTATTTTTATCTGTTGAGTTTTATTAGCCTATAGTCTATAATATATTCAATAACAACAATATATAAGTGTCTATAATATAATATGTAAACGTCAAACGAAAAATAAACATTTTTAAAGAGGGTCACGAGTTATCAAATTAGAACATTTAGAATACACTGACAGTTTTAAGTCTATTATCAGTCTATTATCAGTAATTCATTTTTAATTTTAAACGTTTTTATTTGTAAATCGGAATATTTTCAGCGCTGGAGTATTTAAAATAAAACAACTTAAAATGTGTCAAAAAAAAAAAAAAAAATTTAACAATCCTCTAGTTGTTAGCAGATACTTTCCTACATATTGCGGGTTGCTTTGCTGCATGCGTATGACATCGTAGATATGATTATAATTTATAATTAACTTAAAAAATTTTCAGTTTATTATAACTATGCGAAATCGTATAATATTAAATTGTTATGGTATAATTAACTTTAATGCGTGAACACAATATAGTAGGTACTGTACAATATTATATAAACGGTAGACATTGTTAACGATAAATTTATAAACTATCAAATAATAATATACTTTTACTGTCGTTTGTGATTTGATGAGGCAAACGATTATAATTAATAAAATAATAACTATAAACCTACTTACCTACATAGTATGATCCGCGCCTGATGTTAATATTATTATAAAAATGTATTATATACATTAGAAGTTTACCCATATCTCACATATGTAAACGCATTATTATAGATAAAATATTCTAAAATCAATGGTATTATGTTTCCTTAAAATTTTGGAGCCCAAGCATACTTTTTAAAAACTATTTGACCTATATATACATAACCATCGCAATATACTCCATTGTTATTATTTTCATGAAAATATTGTTAATGATAATAATTTTCATAATAAGTACATTTCAAAACATAAATAGAGGAAAAACACAAAAGCAATTAGTTATAAATTAAATAATTATAAAATCAGATAATACAGCTGAATACAATAAGTTCACTTGTAAATAACAGCGATTAGTGTGGATACTTTGATTTACATTTTTCACATTTTTGTATCTTAAGACATTATTTATGTGACAGCGTCGATAGCGTATAATAAAACATTATCAATAATAATATAACATAATAATATTAATAATAGTATATAAATATTATTAATATTAGTCAGCGGTGGCATAGTGATCTTATATATCTATTTAACGTGCTACACGGTGAGTCAGTGACGTGTAGGGATGCGAAAACCGATGTTAAAATCGATATATTGATTTTTACAATATCGATATACTGATAATATTCTCCCAAAAGCAATAATATATCGATATTGATATTGTATTTTTTTTTTAAAATTAAAATAGTTTAATTTTGACAATTTTTTCGAATAATACTGTAATCAAGTCAAAATGTTTTTTTTTATCTGATGGCCTTTTTTTTTTGCTATGGTTTGGTCCTCTTCATGGACAATTTTTAGATCCTCCCCATTTACCATCTAATCAAATATCACTAATATCAGTACAAAAATATCGATAGGTCAAAAACATCTTAATTTAAATATCGATTTTTTTTGTATCTCTAGTGACGTGATATAATAATTAACTGAATAATATAGTATAGGTACTCTGTATACTAGAATATAGTAATGTATTATTATATTCAACCTAATAATTAGGTGTATAACTATATAAGAATATTACTATATAGGTAATAAAAAATTGTTTACCTTGTGTTTAATGTAATATTTATTGTATGTTGTGCATGAGATAAAAATATGAGTAATTTCTTGAATTTGTAAGTTTTAATACTTACGTAATTACTATAACAAATGGATCAAGTTGTTAATACGGATGTAATTTGAAATTTAATGAAGTACTCTGTTAGAAACGATTTAATATATTCTGTCAAATTTTTTATTATTTGGGGGTAGCTAAGTAAAGGCACTTTTAAGCCACCCTCTTATAATTCGAGTTTATGACGATGACTTTTCTAGTAAGTAGGATGTGTAAAATATTTAAAAATATATTGATCGTATGATAGTATAAATAATCAGCGTCATCAATTTTAAAGCACTGCAGCCCGCTGATTCAGTGTTTTATTTTAAAATAATCACCCTGTATACAATATTATTATGTGTGCGGGTGCGTAAACGCATGAGGTATATTGTATGTAGGACGGACGACAGTGCGTTAGTACAACGCTCGGAGGTCGTTAACCCGGCGGCAATGTTTAGGGAGCGAATAGCACCAGTTTATGGTTGGTGACTTGGAGCATGGTGCGGTGCTCGGACGGGAGCTGAGGGTGGTGCGGGCGTTGTGGAGGCCGTCGACGTCGGCCGCAGGTCAACGTCATTTTCACCACCCCTCGTCGACCACTGCAGCGCGCACTGGTCTCAACCACCCGTATTCGATTTTCCGTCGCCACATCATGTTCTTGGTGTTAATAATTCTCTTAACCCTCTCATATTGAAGTAGGTTCTAACAGTTAATATCTGAGTCAAACCGGAAAAGAAACTGCGCATGAAAAATTACGGAAAAACATGTGCAGGATCCGAGGACATACCTTAGGTCTAACGTCTAACGCTCAAAGTACCTATTCCAGACAAAGACGATGGTATGGTGGTTTGGGTTAGAATGTGTGATTCGAGTGGTGGGATTAAGGTAGGAAGAGATAAGTACACAGTGCACATACTGCTGTTGTTAAGATACAAAACAACGATAAGGCAATAAGAGTATTGTCTGAAAACCAATTTTTTGTTGAATAGGAAGCCGTCAATTATTATTATGAAAAATATAAACGGAGACGAAACGCTTAAACGCACAAATGGATAGTTCGATCGAAACTATAAAAAAAAAAAATACAAAACGAGAATAATAACAACAATAATAATAATACGGGCAGCATCAGCAATGCGAGAATTCCCAACCAAAATCCCCGGCTGCGCCAGCACTGCGCGTGGCTGACTGGTCGAGATTGTAGGCGTGGCGGCGAGCGGCACAACGCAAAAATGTGTTGAATGAAGGTTTCAATACCAAAGACGACGCCATTTTGTGTTTTCTACGTTATGTCTGATAAAAAATCGACTATTCTTCCGCTTCAATTTTTCGCGTCGCGTTAGTTTTTCCGAGTTCGCAACAGCCAGACGCGCACTGATCACTCTTTGAGGGTGATATCATTCAATTGTCACGCGTGCACCCATTTGGACGGACCTACGTGAGTACTCCATAATTTTCGTTTCGACGCGCGCGTTTGCGTTTGCCTTCGGCTACGGTAACGGTAGCGGCGGTGACAGCAGCAGTAATGGCAGACTATGTCGATATTGCCGCCGTCGCTGCATAATGTTAGGTATAACAAAGTAATGGCTGGTTTCATGTCATCGACCCGATACATCGTTGTTATGTCTACTAAAAACTGTGATTCTCAAGTCGCAACGTGCCTGTGGACATAGCATATCGCTGATGTATCTGTTCTTGGAAAGGCTCCCACACGCAACACAAAACATCCATGTCCAAATCTTTTGTAATTTTGACGTGCATCAATTAGTGTGACCTCAGAGTATAACTAATATTCTTGGATCGTCTATAGACGACTTATGTATGCTGTGACTCTTGACAAGCTAATATATGTTTGGCAAGACTACAAAGTTTACCTCTATAGTTTTGTTATATAGACTGAGGCAGCCGAGTCGCTAAATAGGTATATCTTTTTTTATCGTTTGGTGGTTAGGAAATGATTGTACTGAGTAATTTGCTTGATGTTGACTCGGATGCTTATCATTTGTTTTTGCATGTTTCTATTTAGACTGCTGTCGATTTTTGTGGCATATATTACAATCGATATTCACAACAATGTAACATATCTAGTTGATGAGATCATCATAAAACTTACCTATCAATTCAACATTATCCTTTAGTTCTTTTGATAATACTCTTTACCCTAATTTAATAAAGTTGATTTTTTTATTTACCTATATCCATAAAGTATTTTATAATTTGCTCATTATATTCAAAATTAGGATATTATTTTTTTATGTACTATAAGTTATTACTTACTATCTTTTTTATTTTGTTGTTAATTTGGATTAAATAATTTAAATATCTAGTCAATACTTATAATAGGTACAACAACACTTTGTTGGCAAGTACAGTAAAGTCAGTAGTTTTCAGAAACAAGAAAAATTACATTTATAAAGAAGTCTTATATGTATAATATGGATAAAAATTTAAGCTTTGTTCTTAAATATGATTGCTTATTTTTATCTTAAATTTTTTTATTAACATAGATAACTATATCATACATAGGTTAAAGTATTTTGCTCCAATTTGTATTTTCAAATTGTGTATTTTATTTTTTCAGTTAGAAATATTTTACTTAAATTTAATATAGGTACCTTATAAATATGTATAAGGTCAAGAATTTATAAAAATTTTTAATGAAATTGTCTAGGATCTTTTTTTATTTATTTGTTTTTTAGAATAGAACAAGATTAATTAATTTTGTTTTTATTTATAAACTAGATTTTCTCCTTAAAAATTGTGCTTATTGTTTTTAAAACAATATGTTTTATCTATAGTTTCTGAATTTATTATTAATGATATTTATCTTTATTTTAGTGTGTTTCTATATAACTTGATTATGGAAACAACATCAATTTTAATCCATAAATATGTGTGAATTATTGAAATGGCTGTTTTACAGGGGAATAAATCTTATATTGAGGTTACCTTTGCAATATTATTTAAATTCAAAGAAGTGTCATTCCTGTGTAAATAAAGTATTTTTATAAAGTTAAATAAACAATGAGAGTTTTGATTATAATTTTATGTGTCTAACTTTGAAAAATGTTCAGTTTAACTAAGTTGATTTTAAAATCTTTTCTTTACTGCCATAAATGCATTTTTGGCCTGGAAATTATCATTTACAGAGTTGCTTTTAAGTTAATAAGAATTTTATCGAGTAATGTTTATATTCTTTGATATAAAATGATCATGTATAAAGGTTAATAATAATAATAATATTCTTTATAATGGGAAAATATCTTAATTATGGTTATGTATAATATGACAGTACTTTTTATTCTAAATTAAATTAAAAAAATTTTTTTAATATTTTTATGTCAGGTTATGAGCTATAATTTTTTTGCTATGAAATTATTTTTAAATTTTATTTTTTTTAAGTCATCTATACTGTAGAGCAAATCATAATGATTAATAAGAAAATAAAAATGTTAAAATCTTTTTATATATAGTAGTATAGGCTTAAAAAAATAATTATTTAGATATATTGTTTAATAGGAGTTACTTCCTTTTAATAATGTTCTAATATAACTCACTATAAAGGTTTAAAATTACATTTGAAGATATTAATAATAAATTAGGGGTAAATACTTACTTAAAATTAAATTGTACTTAATAAAACAATGGGTCCTATTATAGGTATCGTGTATTTTTAGTTTCTACGAGTGGTTAAAATAAGAGTTATGCACTATTATCAAAGCATTTATGTGTATGCAAACTCCATATTTCCTAAAACAATCAGTATTTTTAATATATTTGTCTAATTATTATAAATTTACAATATAACAATAATAAATATAATAAATTGATATTATATTACTATATATTCATATAGTGTATGATAGATCTACTAATAAATACTATATATTTAGTGGCTCATGAGAATGCAATGTGGATATTTAAGTATTTTGCTTTACTTGTGTATAGTTAAGAATATTGATATACATGTAATAGGGAGACTTCTAGGTTAATTTATCCGTGTACTTAGTATTATAAAAAGATTCTGTAGTGTTAAAATTTATTTAATAATAATTTTTTTTGTTTTGTAGATCAAAGGTACGTTCTACGGGCAAGTGTATAATCTAAATGGTGCCTTGCAGACAGTATGTCTACATTGCCAGGGGTCAGTTTGAAGGGGGAGAAAAGCAAAGGAAAGAGTTCATATCAATCATTGAAAATAAATTGTTTATATAAAGTAAGAGAAAAATTCCTTTAATTTATTTTATTTTATTTTTTTTCAATAATTAGGTTTAGCTGTTCAGATAATTAAAATTTTATTAGGTATATCTATGCAATTATGAAATAACTTGTATTTAAATTTTAGGGTGAGTCTACGGAAAGTAATCAACATAAAAGCATAGCACCACGTAAAAATGGACTGCAATCTATTGGAAAAGTTATCCGTAGTGTTCGTAACCCTGTTAATTTACCAAGTGAGAAGTCGGAATCTAGCCATGAGTCTACAATCAATCTAGTCCCTATTGGTGGTGGAGGATGGCACAAACCAGTCATAGAGAAATCACTTGTGGTGAGTTTTCAAATTCTTAAATTTAAAAATATTTAAGTAAATACATCTATATATTTACTAAAATTAACATTTTAGGCTGTGGGCAAAGAAGTTCCGCCAACATCTATTGTCACAACGACATCTCAACTGTCCCAAAGTGGGCCTGTACAGGGACAACAACATGCTTCATCCCATCCTACTTCCGTACAAGTGACTACCACCACCACAACTACAAGAGTATGTTCTTTCCTCGTTAAATTTTTAGAACTAAACTATTTAAATGTTTGTATTACTATTATTAGCCTTCTCATGCCGACGGAAAAACATGGGCAAAAAAAATTGTAGATGTTCCTGTTGCTCCTCCATATTTAGCACATCGTACAATGCAATTCCAACAAGAATTTCCAAGTCTTACTTCAAGTGGAGAACACAAAAATGTAATCATTACAAATGTACCTGTACAGCCCAACACAGAACAGAGACCTTCCCTTCGTCCTCAAAGTAAACATAGAATATATGATAATATTTTTACACATTATAAATTAATATTATTATTATAGCCGAAACAAGTTGGATGCAAGGTGGCAGTCGACCTCAAATGCCTCAAGGCTCTGGCAGTGTGACTGGAGTTTCAGGTCAACCTCATTCTCAAACATCTTCCGGTATTTAAATAAATATTTTTGGTTACAAGTATTCTCTCTATATTTAATTTAATTAGAATAAGGACATAAGTTTAGTTTGACTTCAGATTTATTTTCTTTACCAGTATTTTTGATTTGTCTTTGGAAATAGTATGAAGCAAGTTGCTTTTCAGACTTTAACTAATAATATCAGAGCTGTTATAAAGTATATATCAGGGACAGCCAAACTTTTTTTGGCGCAATCTACTAAAACTATACTTAACTTCCGAGGATTGACTTCGATTAAAAAAAGTTTTTGTTATTATTAAGCTACTATACCATTAGCATTAATTTTCGTGCGTGTAGCTTAAAAATAAATTCTAACGCTATCATGACTTTGAAATCGTCTGCGATCGCAAATATTTGACCTCCACTGGTATATATTACATATTAACATAAATTTTGGTGTTTTAGAAAATTATGAATATTGTATAGTTTGTTGTAAAATAGGTTTGACAAACTCAAATCTTATTTTAGTAGTATGGTATTGGAATTGATACCTGCATATGCTATATTGTCAAGGTGGTATATGCCATGAATATTATTTTGCATTACTAATACTTACTGTAACCAAAAAGTACTAAAATGTGTGTGTAGTATCTTTTATCATAAATATTAATATTTTTTAATTGAGCTTAAAATTAAATATAACAGGATTTTACCTCTGTTTTATTTTATCAAATATTTTATTTAAAGCTTTATGTTTTGTAATCACTGATAAACTGATTTTAAAAATGCTATTATAGCTCTATGATTTTCATTTATTTTTTTTATTCTCTGATAATATTAGAATGCAAATTTTCTAATCTATTCAAGGAATATTTAAATAAATAGAAAATACCATACAATTCTATGGAGACATATTTCTAGTATCTAAATTAGTTATTTTTGATGTTTCTTTTAAATTGTAACTTTAAGTCTTGTAATTAATCAATTTATAAAATTAATTTCATTATATGTTTTTAAATATATGTGCTTTATTTATTTGGTGTATAGTTCTACAGTAATTAATTCAAGATATAATTGAGTTATCATTGGTATATTGATTAAATTGAAAAAATTTATAGCATGTGTAGTTAATGATAATAAAATTAAACAAAAATTGTTTTAAGGAATAGAAAATGTGAATGGCGTACGGAGCAATTCGGTCCAAAATGGGGTGGCAGGGGCCCCGGCCGGCCTAAATCCTTATCAAATGCAATATAACATGACTAAAAATCCAGTCATGAGGAATATGTTGCCTAACTTTGTAAGATTTTAAATTAATTTTGATGGCAAATATAATATATTTATTTATAAATGTTAATAAATTTGTAGATGGTTCCAAATCAATCTGATAATATTATATATCACACCAAACAACAAAATTATCCATCAGAAAAAATGTTTCATCATAATTCATCTTCATCGACTTCTGATGGTGGTTTAAGTAAATCTACAGCAGATATCAAAGAACTTATACCCCCACCAATTATTCGTGAAGAGGATTTAAAAAGAATGAATGAACTCTCTAAAGAAACTGGGTGGTCTATTCAAGGAGAAATTGATTACAAGTAATTATTTTATTTTATTTTGCAAGTATATATTTTGTTATTACCTTGTTAACTATTATATTAAAAAGAATTTTCTTTTACTAGTAAAAAATTGGACTTTAGTGATGATGAAGACCAATTGAATGAAAAATTAAATAAACAATCATTAAATGGAGATATCAGAAATAGATCTGATAGTGGTAAAGGTTATTTTAATAATAAAGTTGGCAATTGTGATCCAAGTTTGATTCAAAATTTAAAGGTAAAATATTGACATTTTTTACATTTATTTGTTATAATTTTTTTTTTTTTTTTTAAGGAGGGTATGTTCAAGCAAATGAATATTAACGGAATGTCTTTTGACTCAGAATATAGGCAATATTTTGAATCACCATCATCCCATCAAGTTAGATTTTATTTTTCTTTAAATAGAATAAAAATTGTTATTAATCAAAATATTTAATATATTAATTTTAGGAAGATAGTCAAGCAGATGATTACTTTGATGATGAGGTTTTAGATAAAGCACGTGTAAGTGAAGAACTAATCACTGCTTTACAACGTGCAAAAGATCGAAAATTAGAAGAAATGAAACGTTATGAAATGCAACAACTAGAAGCTACTAAAATAAAAAAAATGGATGGAGAAAATAAAGATAATAAAGTAAACATTTCATGTTTTTATAAATTATTGTAAAATGTTTATCTTAACTAATATTAAATTAGTTTCTGTAAGACGATTATTAGATGCAAGGGTTTCTTTCCCAATTTATAGTATAATTAGTGTATTTAAAATATTTAAAGTCAGCTTTGTAAAAGCATTTAAATTTGTCTTATTTTATTTTTTGTAGAAACATAAATATTGAGGATCATTTAAACTAAAACCAAATTAGTAATGACTAAAATTATCAATAGTATGCTTAATATTTCAACTCAGGTCAATTGTAATATATAACAAAAGTATAGAAATTTACGTTTATATGTCCTTAATGTGTATAATAAAAATTCTCAATTTAACTTGTTATTTATTTATTTATTTATCTATAATTATATTCACCCTACAACAGCTATTACTTAATTTTGTATTTTATAAGGTCCTTATTCTAAACATGCAAATGTTCAAACTTTTCAAACATTAATTGGTACTAAAAATATATGTATTCATATTGAATATTTAAAACTACAGTATACTTGTAACAAAGAACTATATGTTTCCAGAAAAATTTCCATACTTAATTCAAAATAAGAAAAACTATCAGTGGTGACTAGTCTTAGTTTGGAAATTCCTGTTTCCCCTACTAATTACACCATTTAAATACCTACTGTATAGTTGAACTATGCCTGTGTGCATTAATTGAGTTACTTATTATGTTTCTTAACTTGATTTGTGTATGATGCTTGTTTTATTATAATTTTTGTTAATTTAAATCTTGATTTTTTAACTTGAATACTATTTTATAGACTATTATAATGTAATATTGTATTATATGATTAAAATTCAAATTGTATCTTTCAATCAATTAATGTAATACATTTAGAATCAAATATATAACAGGTAAAAATTAAATCAAATATTTTCATGTAAACATTGATGAAAAGTAATCTAATATCTGAATAAATGATTTAATAATACATCTGAATTCAGATGAAAATTATATTCTTGAAATCTTGAATCTTAATTATTAATCTGCCATTAGTATATTAAAAAAAAAATGTGTAGAGAATCGTCTTAATTGTTTTTCATTTATATGTTGATGTTTTCCACAAATAAAATTTAAAATATAAATATTATGTTGAATTAAAAATAAGTTTATTAAAATATTTAAAATCTGAATTGCTAATAAACATATTTAATTAAAAAAAAAAAGTCCTAATAGGTTATCCTATTATATAAGTTATTCTATATAGTGATTAGTGTTTATATTTAATATCAAGAAAAACTTTTATCTCCTTTTTTAGATAGTATTGCCATTAATTATTTATTATTTTTCTAATTGTGGTTTTGTCATTTTTTCAGGATAAAGAGTTCATAGATGATCCAAAATTCCGATCTGAATTATCAAAAGATAAATATGATGAAAGCAATGACAATAAAGAAATTAACAATAAATATTTACCTTCAAGACTGCAAAAACAATTTGAACAAAATAATGACGCTAGTATTAAAACTCAAAATGTTCCTTCTACAAGTAAAATTATATTTTAGTTTACAGTTCTCCCTGGTTTTGTTATATTTTTTGTATTAATTTTTAGAAGGTATAAATTCACTTTGTCGTACTGATAGTGATATGAGTAGTAGTGGATATTCTGAGTATAGAAGTGATTCATGGGTTGAAGATGATCATACAAACAAATCATCAAGTTTGAAACGAGATAAACGATCAGAATTTGATAGGTATGTTTTACTTTGGATACGGATTTAACACGTTCACGTCCGCGTCAATTTCAGAGGTCAAGCGCACCCAGCCGCGTAAATATTGATAAAATTACACTCCTGACGATCATATTGATAACACGTTTTATAACCATAAAAATGCCGGGAAACCGAAACCAGCTGTTTGTTGTTGTTCTAATACTTATACCGTATGGCCGTGCTAAATATAATAATCGTTCGCCATCAGCCGACGATTTTATAGGACACACAGAAACAATTGTGATATGACGACTACGGGTCGTCATCGGCTGGGCGCGCCCGACATCGTATGACGACTACGCATCGTCACCGGCGTTGAACGTGTTAATTGTTAATGAATTTTGGCTGTGTTGAATACTTAAATTAGCTAGTCACTGCAATACTAAGTTAAATTTATTTTAGCCTAACTTAATCTTCTCAATTCAACTGGGAGCACTGTAGTGGTCTTCAGAAATTTTTATTTTTATGTGTTAAATGCTTATTTTTATAATATTGACCAATTTCTGTGGTATGCCAAATTATTGAAGTATATTTTGTAAAAACATTTTATGTATTCAGTGATATGTTTATTCAAAATCGATAAACAATATGTGTACTTTTTATTTATATTCCCACATTTTTTGGAAAATCTGCTGTAATATAAATATTTTGATCTATTTCTTTTAAAGCCAGTCTAATCTCTTACTAAGTTTCTGACCATAATCTGACAGTTTCTAATACATAACTAAACAGTATTTTGTAAGTGTCATTGAGTAGTTTAATTCAATAAAGTATATGATTTTTTTGATAAATAGACTATTAAATATGGGCCATGTACCCGTTTAAATATTTTTTAAGTGGTAACTTAATAATATGCATCATTTTTTTCATTTTGAGACCCTTATCTGTTGCTAATATAATGATTTGTATGGCAGTGTTTCTTGACCTGTGTTACGTAGAAACTTTGAGAGATCATTTAAAGGTCTTGCAAAAGTGCTTTTATCGAAATATTGCTAGGGGGAAAAGCCATTAGATGTTTATGTATTGTATAAAATATTATATTTTAATGCTTAGCTTATGTTGCCGTTTATCACCATGTTTTGTAATCCCTAGAAATAGATATTTTTAATTCATAGCTTGTACTAGGTATCATACAATAGTTGATATAGATTTATTGTGTTGGTAAGAGATAAGGTATCAAAATCATAAGCATGTCATATAACAAGTTATTGGTTTAAATGTTCTTTTTTTCTAATCTTAGCATTTAAATCTACTAGAATGATCTATATACTGTTTCTAAGGATATTTATCAAAGTGATATCTAGCAATGAATAAAATTTGTTAAAAGGATGCCCTTTCTTACGCCAAGAAGGATTTTTATTTTATTATATATCATAAAATTGTTAGTAAAGTTAAATCAAATTAATTTTTGCCAAAAACAACCTATATCAATTATAATAATATTACTTATAAAGTTACTAGTTGTTATAACTTATTAGTCAACACTATACATATTTATTGTTGACCAGTGTCTATGGTATAATTCAATTTAAATTAGTCTAAATATTTTGGACTTGAATTTAATTTTTTATCAAAAATGATTGGCAAATACAAGTACAATAAAAAAAAAACCTTGTAAAACTAAAACATTTCATTGTTTAGCTTGGAATGTAAAATAACAAAAATGTTAACTAATATTTATTATTTTATAGTTTTTGATAAATTTTTTTAACTTAGCTTTAGTATTTTTTAAGCAAGTGGGGTATTTTAAATAGTTATATAGACACTTCTTACTTTAAAACAATTATTAAAAATTATTATTTTGATTTTATTTGTCAGCATTGTTATTATTATTAATATGATAATTGCTACTATAGTGCAGCGAAACTAGAAGCTTGACGGTCACGCTCTTGGTGGCCGTTTTCGTGAAAACCAGGGGCTCTAAATATTTTGGTTGCTTGTGCAGCTGCGCTATCTTTTTTTTGAAATGAAGCGTTCTTCGTACTCCTGATAAAAAACAGCCACCAGGAGTGTGATCGTCAAGCTTCTAATTTCGTTGGCCGCACTATAGTTGCAAGTCCAATTAATGTTGTAACACGCTTAGTTGCATAAGTTATTTTTATTCGCTAACATAAGTTGTTCATTATAAATTATAAATTAAAAGTTACAGATAAATTATAATTTAATTTTTTTACTCCTAATTTTATAATAGTTGATTTTTACAAATTTATTTTAAAATTTAAAAATATTAAGTATAATAAAAATTTATTTAAATTTTTTTAACATTAACTGATGGTATAAATCTATATAATAATTTAAATTATGTACAGTGGCAGATCTAAAGAGGGAGGTTATAGGGTAAATACCCCCGTCCTTGAGCTTAGGTTAGGTTACCCACTATCCAAAAGAATTACGATTAACTGTCAATCAGGACTTGGCATGCCATCCTTCCTTGATAAATTTCTGGATTTCCCCCTGGTTGTGTACATGATAATTCTTTATCATAAATGTTATTAATTCATAATAGATTAAATTGTTTTTAATAATTTCTAGTTGATGAAATATTGTAACATTTTTAAAATCTATATATATATATATATATTATAATTAAGTTTTTTACTAAAATGAAAACATATTTTTAATTTCATACTTTGAAGTCTTATATACTTCAATACTTAAAAGTTGAGTAGTGTATGAGTTATAAGTATGTAAAGTTTAGGTGAGTGGAGTGAAGTGATATAGAGATACCCTATAAAATGTTGGTCTACTACTTGTTCACCTAAACTTAAAATACTTATAACTCATAAAGTACTCACTTAAATTTTTATTTCTATAAATTGAAATACTTTGAAACATTTTGCTTCAGAAAATGAAATGAAAAATGAATGTTGTTGTTCACAAATATAAAGATTACTGTTAGATAAAATATTTCCTATATAATGAGTTAATCTCTAGTATAGATACTGATGTTACTCTTAGCAAGATATTAAATATTAGTGAAAGTTAAGAAAAAATAACATATTTAAAATTAAAATTGTTTAAGAAATAAATAATAATCTGGTTGATTTTAACTTTTGAAACAGATACAGGAGGGAAAAGGTTCGTTCAGATTCAAAAGATAAGAATGATAAATATGCACATGGTGATTATTCAATTAGAGTTGATGACAATAGAAAGAATTATGATCACAAACGTGATGTCAAAAGAAACGTTAGTATTTTTAATATTCTGCTATACTTAATTCTATTTAATATATCAAACCATATTTACAATAGGATTTAAGTGGTAATGCAAAGAAATCAATTGATGATAACTATGATGCTGATAAGAAAGTATCGAAATATCATTCTCGAGACTCTTTAGAAAACCCTGAGGAAATTGATAAAGATAATGTGTAAGTTTTTAATTACATACATAAATGTATAATATTGGTGTCATATGTTTTTATTGACAACTGTTATATTATAGGCAAGGTGATGATGAAACTTATCATTGGAGACGAAATTCTGTCAGTAAAGATTTCTATAAAGATGAAATTAATTCATCTGGTCAATATGTATGTATATTCATCACCTTATTTTAATTATATTATTAAAATCCACAACTAATTTTATTTTAGGGTAAAAAATATATACCTGGCCCCATAACTCAAGAGAAACTTGAAGCTTGTGAATTGACCAGTGAACCTAAACGGAATTTAAATCAATTAGTGAAGAGTGAAAGAAAGGACACAAAGAAGAATGAAGTAATTATTATATATATGTTACAAAAATATAAAATTTTAAATACTGAAAACACTAATATAAGTAGTTAACTCTTTGAATTTTATTTTCATCATATTTATGGCATTTTAGACAATTACTTATGTGATTCATAAGTGTGAGTAAAATATAAATAAAGATAAACTGCTAGTTTTTTTATTTTTATTTTTTGTTATTTGTAGATCTATATCTATTCTATAATAATAATTATTATTATTATATTACCTAATACATTATTGAATATTATTTTAGGGTGATGACTTATCTACTAAAGATAAATCTGTTTGGGATTTAGCACCAACTAATAAAAATAAAATGTTGCAAGAACAAAAACTTGAACAGGAATCAAAAAGTAGTAAAAGTGGTCAAAAAAATGATGATGACAAACTATCAGGTATTTAAATTAAAAATGAATTATAGGTTTTATTTTTAAAATTTTTTTTTTAGTCAATATCGAGAAACAGGAGCGCAGAAATTATTCTTGGAATTAGTTGATAAAAGTTTCAAATAACCAAATGGTGATGCAATTATGTTTTATTTAGTTGCATAATATTCTTATAAAATTTGAATTTTGCCAACTTAATTTAAGTATAGAATAGATATGGGCTTATCAAATCCAGAAAATTTAGATTAATATTAATGATTTGGTTAAATATTGTATTGATTGACATCAATTTTGGAAGGGGGTTTTGGAAACAATTAAGGTGCTCCTGTTACTTGGAGGAAGTAGAATTCTATAAAAATAGAAACAACTAACTAAGTAAAAATATTTCTAGAACCAAAATCATCTTTAGAAAACAATTCTGGTACTTCTACATTATCTCATCAAAAAGGGATGAGATCTGACCGCTATGGTGGATCACGTTCATCATATCATCAGAGTATCAATTCTCGAACAGTTTCCAGGTCTGGATCAAATAGAAAAAATGCTTGGCCGGAGTCTTATGAAGAAGGTCAACGATCCAGAGGTCCTCCTAGGCGCGATGACAGAAATCGAGGTGATGACAGGAATCGCGCAGACGACAGAAATCGTGGAGAAGACAGAAATCGCGGAGAAGACAGGAATCGCGGGGAAGACAGAAATCGCGGAGAAGACAGGAATCGAGGCGAAAATCGAAATAGAAATGATGAAAGAAATCGTGGAGATGATAGGAATAGAAATGATGATCGAAATAGAGGAAGTGTAAGACAAAATGATCGTTATTCTGATAAATCTTCATTACGTGGATATGGTCAAAGGTCTGAGCAGAGAGGAAGAGTGCGTTTAGAATCATGTACATTAAATGGACGTAATGGTCAAAAGAATAATATTGACGAAAGTGTTGAGAAAAACAATAAATTAAATACAAACTCTGGTTCTGTAAGAAGTAAAAATTCATCTTCTAAAACACAGTCTAAAACAGATACATTTTCAACATCTGGAGATACGAACCGTAGAAGTGGTGAAAATCGATTTGCTTCTAGACCAAGTAATCGACCTCTCAATAGTCAGAAACAAGATGATCATTGGGATTCAGTTAGTGAACCTAGTGATTATGAAGCTCAACAAAAAAATAGTAATCGGAGACTAAGTAGTCGTACATATTTAGCCACTTCAAGGTAATTTAAAATTGTTATTATTAATAGTTTTTAATTATAATAATTATTTTTTTTTCTTATAGGGGTGACAAAAGATCTAGTTACGATAAAAAGGACCAATCTAAAGAACTCTGTAATACTGAAAAATCTAATCAAAAGTTAACATCTACATCTATTAATGATCCTAAGAGTAGTTATAGTGGTAAATCTATTAATAATATTCAACATAAACAAAATGAAAAAGTATTTATATTTTGTTATTTAATTTATTATTTTAGGAAGTACTTCTCAGGATGGAAGAGTTATTAAAAAAGATGACCAGAGAAAGTTGAGTGATTCTCAACAAAAATCTCAACGTTTAACTAATCAGAGTAGTCGAAAAGATTCATCTAAATTAACATCTAGGGCTAATCAAAATAATAACACGGCTAAGCCGGGTCAAACTAATCAGAGGTATGAACGACAAAAGAGTCAGTCACAAATTGGTCAAGATGACTCAAACATACCCGTTATTAAAGGTTTGATGAAAATACATTTAATTTTATTTATTATTTGAATTAAAACAATTTTTTTTTTAGATACAGTAGTAATGGTTAGCAATAATCCTCCACCTCCTCCACAAACCAATGCTTGGGACAAACCAATAACTCATGTTCTTCGAGCACAATCACCTAATGTTAATAAACCAATTGCTCCACAGTCTAACAGCCGACCTAATAGGTATTATAGCATATATTAATTATAATTTTTTGAGATATTAAATTTAAATTTTATATTTAACAGAATCATTATTTTTATCATAATTACTAAGTAAACAATTGCATTATTAATAATATACAATACATTTTATTTTCATTTGAAAGCACTTTTATGGTTGATTGATTTGGTTAAATTGATTGTCATTATTGATTTTTAAATTATATCAATATTTTTTTTTAAATTGCTAAAGCATATACTTGTATGAATTAATATAAGAGATAATTGTTTGCTTAAAAATAAATTCTGTATATTTGTTGTAATTATATAGTTATAATGATTACTGATAGGCATTTATTTTTATCTCATTACAGTTTAACAGAAATTAAAGAAATTCCTGGACAGACTTCCCAAAGGTTACCTTCAAATAAAGAAAAAGCATCACCTAATGTATGTATTAGTATATCTTTGTAGAAAATATGATTTTATTCTTAGAAATTGATTGTATTTTGTATTCCAATTGATTAATTTAACTTAATCCTTATTATTTATAAAAGGTTATGGAGAACGGTATTCTCGATTCTTCACAGCGAATGGAAACAATTATATTTGAAAATACCACGTACAAATCAAAACCTTGTGGAGAATCTAAAAATAAATATAATTCTAATATCAAACAGCGCAGTGAAAAAGGTAGTATATAAGATTTTACATTTATTAAATTAAATTATTAAAACAATATTTTTAATAAAATGAATTATTTTTAGATAATTGTAATTTTAATGAAGATGCTCAAGAAACTTGCTTTAGAGCATTCAAATCTTCAAATTCTGATGTTAAAGACTCCAAATTAAATGATGCTGTACAAATGTCCATGAACTTTCAAGTATGTTAAAATGATCATTAGTTGATAATGATATGGAAAAAATAACAATAATTTTTATTGATATATTCTTTTTGTACTAGAATGATGAAAGTTCTGAGTTGAATCTAGGATTTGGCGATTTTGAGTCTGATTTTACTCAAAGTGGTGGTCATTTATCTGCAGAAAACAAAGATGTTATGGCTATGGCAGCCCATACCAGATCAATGCATACTGGACCATCATCATTAGCAGCAAGTGACTTAAAAACTATGATAGCTGGCACTAAAAAGGTATTTGTAAAATAATAAGATATTTGATTTTTAACTTAACTCTTTTATCAACAAACATTCATTATTTATAGATGCACAAAATTTTAACAGTTTATATTGCCTTGTCTTAATTAAATTTTTCAATAACTTATAAATTAAATTTTTAGTAGAGGTTATTAGAATAAATTATTGTCTAATAGTTTTTAATGTCCCCTTAATGTTTTACTTTTTGATGCTAGATTAGGATAGGTTATGTATGAGAGTTTTCACCTTAAGTAAGAATACTTTTTTTTAACCAAAATTTGTACATCACAAATGAATACAGTATAATTACAATTTACAATATCATAAAAATAATGAATATAATACAATATAATATTACAGTTTGAAGTTAATATTAATTATAATATAATTTATTGCGATAACTAGATTTATTTTTATATACGGATTTAATGACATAAGTTTAAACACTTTATAGTTTTGTATCATGGATTCTTCAAAACTTAGTTTTTAAGGCATGATAATTTAATTTTTTCAATTGCAGATATTAATAGATTTTTGGATAAATTTTAATTAATCTATTTATAAACTGGCAACTATATTTTTTTGTATCTACCTTTCTAAATAATATTATAATTCTGGTTATAAAAAATAAGCAAAAGTATAGGTTTCAATTGAAATTAAAAGATTTATATATTACAATTTAGGATTAATCAACTTAAAATTTTTAAAGCTATAAATTGTGAAAAAAATGACTAATTAAATAATTTATGGTATAAAGTAATTTTTGTTTTCTTATTAGCATACATAATTACATTATCTATTAGTTGACTGAAGTGTTAGAGGCTATATTTAGTTTACTTCTTTTGTTTATGCTTCACAAAAAATTCAATTAAAAAAAATTTTGTTTTAGGTTTGGGATGATAAACCAGAATCTAATCCGCAAGTTCAACAAAATATTGCTGATAGTGCTTTTAATACAGTTTATAGCACAGCAAGTAGTGTACAACATGATAAATCTGAAATTTCTGTTATCGATGAACAAAGAGTTCATAATCAGCAAGTGTACAGGTATGTACTTTGGTACGTGACACTTTTTGTTGTAATTAACACTTAAATTTACAATATGTCTATAACTGTTTTTTAACACCAGTTTTCATGATATAACCCCATTAAGAGAAATAGAAGTTATGCTGTATTAAAATTATATCATAAAGTTATAATTTTATTTTTATGTTTTAAATTTTAGCTCTGCACCTCAGTTACCAAATGTTGCTGGCTCTTACATTCCAGTGTCTATGGCTACTACTGGTCAACTCAAACAAGATCCAAATGCTGCTACCACAAACGTATGCAAGGTAAATACTTGGCTGTCAATGAGGTAATATGTCATTTATAACAATTTTATATTTCTTAAGGTTAAACCTCAACCGCAGGGTACATTATCGCCCCCACTGAGTCAACAACAGCAACAACAGCAGCAGCAGCAACAGCAGCAACAGCAACAGCAACAACAGCAGCAGCAGCAGCAGCAGCAACAGCAACAGCAGCAGCAGCAGCAGCAACAGTCATCGACTAGTACACATGTGTTCAGCTCTACAACACCTCAACCACATACATCAACTACACCACTTCCAAATGCTATACCAACACAAGCGACACATATGAATTTACAAGTAATTAATTAATAAAATTGGTATTTTATTACAGAACTATATTTGTATATATAAGTTTACTTTTATATGTTTTTAAAATTTTAACAATTTAGATTATGATGGAAAATAGTGATGGATTACCTGATATGTACGGTCCACATATTGCAAAACAACAACAAACGCATTTAATATTAAATGCCAATAATAAAAATGGAGTAGAAATGATGACTAAACAGTTTGTATCTGCTGGTACTGGACAATCTCCTTCGTCAACTATTTTGTTTAATTCAGCTCAACAACATTACTCAACAACAACAATGCCACCACCATCACCTTCTGCCCCTCAAGTTTACTCATTATTAGAACCTTCTCAAACTGTAAGTTGATTAAATATTTACAAGTATTAATTTAAATTTAATTTTACAAAAATATTTCTGAGATTTTATTATTGTGATATTAGCTGTTAATTTAAAAATATTTACTTTACATACACACACACACAAAATAATAATAACAATAATAAAACCATCATTTTAAAATTTTGAGTTCATTTAACAAAAAAAATTTATTTCCCAAACAAAATTTTTTTTAGGTTATAAGTGGTGCAGCACGTTCTCAATACAGTCAATTTGCATATGGCCTTCAGTCTAATGGTTTGAATCAAAATATGAACCAATATAATCCGTCAATGTTTATTCATGCTGGTTCACCAGCTGGTCAAGGTGGTTCAGAAGTATTACAATCTTCTATATCTCCCTTTAGAATGGGACCGGTATGTTAAATTGAAAACATTTTCTGGGAGTATTAATTAAATTTATCTATTGTTTAGGCTTATAACAATGCTCAGCAAATTAATACAAATATAAACCCAGTATTAATACCAAGCAGTACAAATTCTTCTTCATCACAAGTAAAACAATCCTCACAGCAAATTGGAACAATTGGAAATAAAAATACTTATAATGCTACGACACCTCAACCATCACCTGTAAAATAATTCAAAAGATTTTTTGCTTTCTTCTTTTTATATATTATTTTGCCTTTTAGTTTTTGGTGCCGTTTGATCCTATTTTCAATCAACCATTCAATACTATGAATAATACAAGAGCAACACCATTGCAAACTTCCTCGTCATTATATTCTACTAATTCAGCAAGTAAGTTTTTATTATACAATTATAATATTCATATAATATTAATTTTTTAATGTTTCATTGATTAATTAGCAGGGCCAACAAATCCAAGTTATATTCCTTCTACATTTCAACCACAAGTAGTTCCTGGTGCATCTGGTGGCAATACCTTTGGAATTCCAACCCCCTTTGGTTCTCAAAATGCACCACCGCCAAACATGCCAAATTATACGTCACAGGTAATTAAGAAATTAAACATTAGCTACTTGCTCTATATTTTCGGCACAGAAGTATATAAAATGCATATAAATGTATAATAACTTTTATGTAATTATTTAAATCCTTAACTATAATAGAATATTGTACTAATTAGCAAAGCTTTAACAAATATTTTACATAAATATCCGTGATGTTTGTTTTTTAAATTTAAAAATGTTAACAACATAAAATTATGTTCTTTTCATTTCATAAATATACAGCAGTTTAAATTGTTGAATAGACGAACCAATTTTGTGTTATCACCTTATATATTATAATTAGAATGAATTAACCCATTATTTACATTAAATGTAAAAACTATTATCTTGGGTATTTTTTAAGTTATTATTGTTATTTATATTTTTAAAGCTAATTACATTAAATTTATTCGGATTTACTAATCAGATAGATTTACTATGTTATATGGTCTATTTTGTTATGAGCACATTTAGTACATATAGGGATGGGCAAGATACTCAAAAATCAATATCATGATACTAGGATTTGGATTATTGAGATACTAGATACTCAATACTTCTTTTAATTGTATCTAAGATATGTATCTTAGATACTACTCAACCCTGATTATAGCTGTATTCTTTCTATTTTTGATCTAATATTATAAAAAATAATTAATTAAATAATCCTCTACAAAATAACTAGTTTGTTTGAAAAAAGTGATTAAATACTTACTAAATGTAATTATAAACAGTAAATTTCTATAGTATAATTGACTCTCGATAATTCAAATTGTTGAGTAATTCGAAATAATAAGAGAGCAAAGAAAAAATTTGAATCCTAGAGTTAAGAAAATATTTTGTTTTTTATTATTGTACATATTAATTATTTCAGTAAATTAGGTAGTACATATTAGAGTTATTTATTGTTTTTAAATTTTAAATAGAACTATATAATAATTATAGTATGTAAATTAAATTATTATTATAACCGACCAAACGAAACTAAAATAAAACTACATTCGGCTGACGGCTATTGACGACCGATGAGTTAAATTACGATTAGAGACTATTAAGAAATAAAATTATAAGGTTCCTACGATAATATTTTATAGTTATAAAAAATATTAAGTTAAATTATTACACGATTCTATAGTAAATTATAAAAAAAAGATTATAAGAATACAGATAAAATACATTTGGTGAATATACTTAGAATTTCCGAGTGTTGAATGAATGATACTTCGAATTGTCATGTGTTGGCCAATTTTTCCAAAATTTAATTTTGAATTACCAACTAAACTTAAATGCATTGTTTTAGTTTAAATTACTGCAAGATTTTCAAGGGACCACGGAGTATTTACTTAGAATTACGAAGGTTTCGAATTATTGAGAGTTGACTTTATAACTTTGAAGTATGTGGCTGTATTTAGTCCCCATAAAATGTGGATATCTAATAAAGATGGTAAAGACGTAAAGTCCCATTCAACATGTACGTGTTGTGTGTCATAGTCCGTAGATATAATTTTATTAAACATGGCTAATGGGTTGAAAAATAATTTTGAACAAGTTGTAAGCTACAACTTATAAGAAATCATCTGTAACTACCCAATTGTATTTGTATTTGCAAAATAAATATTAATTTTGATAATTAAAATCAGAATTGTTGATAATTTGAAATTAATACTGCAATTAAATTATAATATTCATTAAATTTAAATTGGTCGCGCCTTTTACACTTACTATAATATTATATTAAAACATATTCAACGTTCACAGTTATTAGGTAGATAGGCAACTAAAAATAATTGTATAAAATGAACTTTTTAAAGTATCGCATTAATGTATCAAGTATTTTTTGATAAAATTATTTTATAAAATACTCGATACTCATAGAAGTCATGATAATAAAGATATAAGTCATGTAGTAGAGCTCATACAAAAAGCATCCTGTAATCACATGTATTAGACCACATTCTGCAGATACAATATACGACATATTTTTTGATGAAGTAATATATAGAAGTTGCAACTTTTACTATGAATTAACATGTAATTTAATAAAAATGTAAAATTAACTTTTTATTCTTAAATTTAATTAGTACCGACAAGTACCATACATAAAAGGAAATTTGACTGGTGGAAATGGTACTAATGACCTTCAAAAGTCTGGAATTTCAAATCAACAAGATTTAGGAAATCCCATGTATTCTTCTAACTTATTCAGACAGCAACAGCAGCAATATTTTGATAGTAAGTCATTTATTATAATTATAGTTAAAAAATTTTTTAAAAAATTTGCTAACTTACATTTAATAATTTTCAGCTAATAAGACGTTGATGAATTCAAATCAACAAACTCATCAAGCTATGCAAGGAAAATATAGTAATTATCAAGTATCCGCAACTCAAAATAATCAGTTGGTAAGTGCTTTTATAAAATTCTCATTGAATAACATTATATTTATTAAGTGTTCGGATGGAAATAAGTCTTTTGCAACTTTAATATTTGGTACTCTATTTTTTTTAAATTTTTTTTTTGTTATTCATAGTTTTGTATGGTAATTTTAAAATTAATAGTTTACTTCTGTTAACTTATTTTAGCCATTGATGCAACAACCTAGGATGAACATGAATAACACCAACAATGGATCGATGGCTGGTAAAATTGCACCTCCATATCCAACTCCTATCCAAAGACCAGTATCAACGTTCCAATATTTACAGCGTATTCCACCTCCGCCACAAAATATGCGAATGCAGCCAAATTGTGCGCCAATACAACATTTAATGAACAAAAGCCAAACTTCTAATAATTTTTATGTATCTAATGCAGGTATGAGACAAAACTTTAATCTTAAAAGAATTAACAATTTACTTATTTTTATATGAATATATATTATTTTTTATTTCTTAGGTTTGATTGTTGAACCTCCCTTGCCTATACCCAACAAAATTGATAATGCTAATGCAATTGTTGATTCAAAAGCCGAAGAAAAAATAGACAGTAGTTCAAAACCACAAAGCACAGAATGTATAGATGACAAACCTCTGGCGACTAATGAATAATGTTAAATCTTTTTTTGTAATACTTTATGAATATGCGTGTAGAGACTAAGTGTCATATAAGTTTCATGAACTCGTTTATGTTATGCAAGACGCTAATTTATAATAGTCGTGTTCTTTAGGTATCAATTTATATTACATATTATTTATATATTAAAAAAAAAAACCAATAATAATAAAGTATCGTACAATAATATTTGTCAGAAATCTATCCCAAACAGTGATTTGAGAGTTCTTGTATGCTTTTTATTTGTATTAAGCATGTTTTTTCTGTGTCAATTTTTTATCATTATTATTAAAATATATGGATATTTATAATAATTAACAACTAAATAATAATAAAAAAAAAAAAAAAATGTGCTATTTATAATGTGTAGATGTTCAATTATATATTTGGGTTGATCATTTTCTTTTTATAATAGTACAAAACATAAACATGTATGTAATTGAAATGTTAATAGTATCGATTTACAAGAAAACATTTTAATCTGTTGGTTTGAGATACATTATTATAATAATCATCCAGTGAATGGACGAGAACAAAATAATTAAATTTTTTTATTGTAATCGAAAATAATAGAGTACTTGTGTTCGAAAATAATGCCGATATAAATGTATGCTTGTTATTATTAGAATGTTAACAATTTAATATTACATTTTTTATTTATTCAATTTATTCAATTTAAATATTAGATTTTTTTATAATTTTCATTTATAACTATTACTTTTAAGTCTTTGTTTACTTTATACATTTCCCCCCTACCCTCACCCACCCTTGAATGATAGATCTTTGATGATAGATATTTTCAATTTTGTAAGAAAAAAAAAATTATACAGTTAACTCAGAAAGAACATACTAATCCTATAAAATATGTAATTTATGAAATGTTTTATTTTTTTTTTTCAAATGAAATGTAAGTCCAATTTTTAAAATTGTTTCATAATAGAAATTAAAAAAAAAAATATATATATATACAAATATAAAAAAAAAAGGAAGAAATAAAAATTTATTCCCAACTTTTCTGGTTTTATTTATTTATTTATAAATTGTCATACTATATTTCAATTATATGAATCACTTACTCTTTTATTATATGCAGATAATAGAACTTGAATGATCTTTGTTTGATAAACTTAACATCAAGTTAAAATTGTGAAAAAATATATTTTATTTATCGTACAGATGTTTTTCGCAGTTTTCTGGGGTCTACCAACCAATGTTTTTATATTACTACTTGCTAGAGTCACATAATTATGTTTAAATTCTTTGAACAAAATGTCACATACACTTATACTGTTGTGGATACATACAATGAATGTTGCCATTTTTTATTCAAAGAACATTTATACATGGATAAAATAATTCAATACTTTTATATTTTAATTATAATTGGTGTGACATTATTTGAGTTATTTCTAAATTATAGTTGAGAGCACGATTAATAAGCTTCTACGATCTACAATGATGAATATGAATATATGATAGTACATGTGGGGATCAGGTCTCTTCATTACAGTGATTATAACCACCTTAGGTTTAAGTTATACATTGCATTTTTCCCAACATTTTGTACACCGTGTTTTCTTCTGTATTTTTTACTGCATCAGTTATGAAGAGAGTATTATCTTGGGTATATTATAGATAATAATTATTTTATTAATTCCGTGGTACTTTCCACAGATCAATACCGTATATTATTTTAAATTTTGCAGCATTTATATGCAATAATCCTACTGCAATCACAACATTATCTGCAAGTTCTATTTATATATAGACAAATCCACATCTTTTTTTAAAGAGTAAAGTATAATACTCACTTTTGAAGATCTTTATCAAGCCATGATGATATAGTTTCTAAAGAGTCAACTATTGTAACAAGAAGTTCCAAAAATACTAATACTTGCTATATAGTACTCGCTTTATGACATTCAATCCATCTAGTAAGGTATAAAATTTTTAATTTAGTTTTTTTTTTGAACTTGGAATAATTTATTCAACAGTATTTTGCAAAACTGTTAGTGTTTAAGGTATGATAAAAAAAAACTACCTACTGTCTAAATAATTCCAACAGCATTAGGAACTGATTTTACATCACATGCATTAGATATCGCTAAATTATTTAATGAATGGGAGTATCAGTATGTATAATGCTAATGAGTAAAATTGTTTTATTATTGCTTGCACTCCATTCAAAATCCCTCGCATATCATAAGCTCTATCACACCCTTGGCTTCTGAGATAATTTAAGTGTATTTCTAAGTTTTTAAAATTGATTGACTTTTTTAGTCATTTGTGGGCATTAAGAATTTTTAATTGTTTAATGATTTAATTTTGCTGGGTCAAAATTCTTGAAAATTGAATACAAGATCTCATAAAAGTTATTCTCATAGCTGTATTAAATTATTAAAAAACAAGCACTTTTTTTTTATATGCTTTTAAAGTTACAATTTTTAAGGAATTTGTTTAAATTGTAAGAAATTGCTGGTTAATATGAAGTTAGAAATTAATAAATACTTTTTTTTTGTACTTAAGATTCAAAATTTAAAACAAGATTTTTATTTATGCTTTATTTCATACTAAAATAATAAAATTAAATAAACATAAAAATAATTATATTTTATAGACGTTTTAAGATCAAATCTGGACGAAGTAACTTATTTAAAGATAAATAACAATATTAATTGTTTTTTTATTATTTAAAATCATTATTTGTAAACATTTTTACGTACATTATATTATTATTATGAATTTTACTATACACAATGACATTTTGGATTTATTGAAAGATTTTATTAAATTTTTAAATTATATGTGTTAATATAATATAACATAAATATACATTACAATTAAATACTTATAATATAAAAAATGCAATATATTTAGAAAAAACAATATGAACCTATTTTTACGCTTTAACTTAGAAGTAAAATAAATTATTTTAATAACTACATCAAAAAACAGCACTTGATGATATAGGTTAATAGACCATTTCCGTTTAAAATCGTTTTTTGCAAATAATGATGTATCATTGAATTTAAACCTAACTACAATAGTGACCCATACGATACTTGGTCTGTAGTAGAGTGGCACCTCCCAATTACAAAACTATTTTATTTTTGAAAATAAATGTTTAAAATAAATACTATAAATGTCTTGTATTTTATTATAAAACCCTGTATAATTCTTTAACTTCCTATAGATCTTTTAAAAATCCTTTAAATTTTAAATGACATATATATATAATATAAATATAAAAATAAGTATATATCATGTATTACATTATATTATAATCATATTTTTATTATACTTACATTAATTTGCTAATGAGAAAACAACTGTCATCATGTTTTTATGTTCGGTATAATAATTGTATAAAAATTTTTAATATTTTTGGGGCCAAGAATTTCCATAACATCATTAGATAAATCTTAAAATATATTTTGTAGAATAATGTTCTTTAAAAGAAATTTTCAATTCAGAAATGTTTGACAAAACTTTTAATTAAAATTAACTATACATTTAGATGTTGAAACTAGACAAGTCAAATAAAGAACACTACAGAGATTTATAATTTTAGAATATAATTTATGCTTATGAAAATTAAGGTAAAAAAATAATATATTTATTACAAATGTCTAAGTCAAATAAATATATTTTATGTCATTCCAAATAATTTTTTTTTGTATACAGCAGGTAACTTTTCTACTAATGAACATGGATTTACTTCAACTGCAACTAGTTCTTCTCGATTTAAAAAGTCAAAAAACACCAAGTGCTAGATAACAAAATAAAAAATAAAAATGTAAGTTCAATACTATGTGTTAGTAAAAAGAATTAATATTTCAAGATTTTTTAAAATTTTAAAAACATTTTAACATAATTATATAGTGAAAGTGTATTAAGAGGACGCTACAACCGAATATGTTGTCACCATTTTAAAAACATATGACAGCAACTTTGTGTTAAGCTGAACCAATTGTATGTTGTTAGCTTTAACAATAAGAGTGAACTAACCTATATAAAATTTAAAGGCAAGAACATAATATATGCTTAAGTTTTGATTTTTTTCAATACTTTAATTTTTAAGCAAAATATACAAATTGCAAAAATATTACAAGTTAGAATGCCCATATTTAGCTTAAAAAAAATATATATATATTAAAAAAGCCAACACTTATACATATATCAGTGCTTGTTTTAAAGTTTGATAATAGATCAAATCACTCTAATATAATAACTGATAATACACAATTGGTTCGGCTAAATACTAAATTACTATGTAGTATGTTTGTAAAATGAAAACAAAACAGCAGGTGTAATGTTCTCTTAAGATAATCAAACTTAAACAAAAATTTATTTATTTATATTTAAATATAATTTGGTAATAGCATGGTGTAATATTTATTTTTCAGACAAATGAAAGTAACATTACAATTAGCTATTATATTAAATAAATCTCTACAAATAAAAAGCAATAAAAGACAAAAATTAGAAACAATAAGTTTTCAAAAATGATTTTAGTTTTAAATACTGAGTAATTTTACAAAAAATATTTACTCAATATATCATTTAGTTTTGTAAATTTAAAATTATATAAAAATAAGGTCTGTTCAAAGAGTACCAGGAATTTATTTTTAATAATTATAAAAATTAAATTACATTTTTTTCCCATATCTCCTTCAAAATACTCTCCTATGGCAAATATACAGGGGTCCTAATGATCTTGCCAGTTTTCAAAAGTCCTTTGGAACTGTTCCAAAGTTGAAGCTTTAAATTCTATTAGAGTATTTATTTTCATTTCCTTTACATTTTGAAATTGTTGTCCTTTAATTGTAAAATTTAATCTAATGAAAAGAAAATATTATATGAGGATGGGGTCCATATCAAGGAAATAAACAAGGTGCAAAATCATAAGTATTTTATTTCCAGTCAAAAATGTATGAATAAATAGAACTGAATGTACTATAGCCCATAGTTGTGGTGAAGAAACCAGGTTCCACTTTGCAAGTTTTCTGCGCACTTTTTACAAATTCTATCTTACAAATGTGTTTATGTCTATATAAAATACTTGATTGACTGTTTACAAGGTACAAATTAATATTAAACAATACCTTCAATATAAAAAAATATAATTAACATTGTCTTGGCAAGTGTTTTCTGGTAAAATGTTGTTTTCATTGAGATGACTTGAACTTTGTTTCCAGATTTTATCTATAAACCCATGTCTTGCCATCATTATGAAATCTTTTTACAATTTTTAAGATCTTGATGGATCGTTAAACAATTTTATTTTTGTTCCAATATAATTAATCGTTAAACAAATTTGACAGTAATTCTTCTCATTTGTAATTTTTTTGTTAAAATTTCATGACAAATTCCAATGAAGGTTCTTACCACATTTACTAATTTATGAATGGTTAATTTACGGTAATTTCACACGTTTTCACAACACTATCGTTTCTGAATGTTAATCTTATTTGAAATGTTTAAACCACTATAGAAAGTCACAGAATCACTAAATAAATCATCCTCTTAAGCAGTTTTAATCATAGCATTTGTTTCTATTGCATATTCCTACATGTTGAAAACGGCAAACAAAACAAACTGAATGGATTTAATCACATGTAATATTAAACAAAAATAAGACAGTAACTTTCAGTTTTGTTTAAAATATTCACTAATATGTGGGGAATACATCTACTTATAATTTAAAACATCATGTGTAGATTAACCATAATAACATTTGTCTTGATACATTTTGAACAGACCTTATATACCAACCCACTAGAGAACATAACAGTACTCTAATTATATTCATTCTTCATTTAATTAGAAACTTTCAATGCTATATAGTAGGAAATATGGTACTTCAGACTTGTCACTGTTGTTAGTCTACATGATCAAAATTGTAATGTTCTCTTATGAGCTGGAGTAAATAATTTGATTTATTAACAACATTAATATTTATGATTTATACTCACTTCATAATTTTGTATAATCTTAAGAGAAAATTGAATGGGTTTAGATTCTAGTTTCTTAATTTTTTTTTCTGGATCTTTTGAGTTAGGCTAAAAATATAATAATAATTAAAAAACAGTTTTTAACTTGTATTATCATTTTATAATAATTACTTTATCTTTTGTCAAGACACAAATAGTATTATCATCTGAAAAAATAATAGAATCATTTCTTGAAGCGTCAAATGTAATACAGTTAATTGGAAATGATCTATTTATTAATTCTGAAGGTGGATTTAAAAATAATTGTTCTGAAAAATCAGTGTATTCTCGCCTACTTAAACTAAATTCTACAACCTGAAAAAAATGAAATGAAATATTATTATATTGCTATTATTTCAGTGGCTAATTAAGGTATTAATTACATTTCGATTTGCATATGCTATTACAAGATTTTCTGTCGTAGGATGAATCTTCATACTTGTAGGAGAACAATGGTATTTTGGTAGAGTACAATAATGCTGGAATCAATAAATCATCATAAATATTACCTTTCGATATAATAACAATTATGGTTAGTAATTCTTACCTTTCCTTCATTAAACACAACAATATTGCTGTTTCTATCAGCTGCAACAACATATTTATTCCATTTAGATACTTCCAATAAATGTATTAAATCTTTAAAATCTATAAACAATAAATTGATAGATAAACATAATTCTAGCTTGGAACAAGAAATTCTGTAACTTACAGGGATTTGTATCAATGCAATATTTAGTTGATAAATCAAACTTGTGAGACATTTCTAAACAAACCAAAGTATTTTCGTGTTTGGTAGCAAACCACAAGTATTTGCTATCAGACGAAAATGCTAATTGAGTAGAAACATCACAATCAACTGGTTGAATGCCAGTCTTTTTAATCATTGGTTCACAAGTCACAGAATCCTAAGTAACATAATAAAACCTTTAATGAACAATTTAAAACTAAAGTAATATATGTAATCAATGAAAAACTATATATAATGCATACCATAATTAAACTAAATATTTTAAGTTTTTCTTCAGTTGAATAAACAACCCATGTGCCATCAGGTGAGATAGCTGAACATCTTACATAGTCATTTTTTGAATATTTTATGGTTACCAATTTAGATAATTTGTTTTCATACTTGTGTTTATCGCCTAAATACCATACATCTAAATGACTTAGATGTAACATTAACACATAACGAGCATCTGATGCTAAAGATATAGCTGACTGAAATCAAGAATAAAATATTAAAATAATTTAGCTTTTGTGAATATATTTAACTTGTTCAATTAAAGAAAAATAACTAACAGACATCAATGGAGGATATTTAACCATATGTTTTGGAGGATAGCTGCTCATTGATAAGTATCCGTCAATACCTATAAAATAATAATAAATATTATTCCTCTAGATAATGCAGTATAAAGACAAATATATAATATAATTACCTCCTGAAAATAATTTTCCTTTAAAATGAACTAATGATCGTACTTCTACAGTATGTGCTACTAGTTGAACACTTCTTACCCATTTATTGCATTCAACACTCATGTCCGATTTCATGGATATCAGCTCATAACATACAATAAGAGGATCAACACCTAAAAATATTAAATGTTAAACAAATTAAGAATAAATACAAATACTTTTAATAGTTATATGAATAGTTAATAAGTAGGGTATAAGTGCTAATTCTTTTTTTTAATTTTATACAAATCTATTACAACTTTTGCAAATATTAAAGAACTTCTATAATGAAACAAAATACATAGTGGAAAACCCTAGTTAAGTCAATATCTACTATGACAGTTTAGGGGTTGTTGCATTAATTATTGTATAAATTACTTATATATAAATAAGTAAATATATACATTATACATAATATTATCATGGTATTTTTTAATATGGACGTAATTTGCAAGTATATCTTTAAATTATAGCAATAAATACTAACCACTGACATAAACTTTTGTCTGTGATTCGTCTAAACATACTGTAAGTGCAATTGATTTAAGCGCTTGATAATTGGCTATATTTGTTCCTTTATTACCATCCCAAAAACATAATTTACCACTAAAACATAACATAATTGAGAAAAAGGTTAAAAACAGTATAAAAATCACTTTTAATAAATTATAAAAACATATTTTTACCGAGAATCAGCACTAATAATTGTGAAATCATTGGTAACTGCTATTGATGACACAATTGTCTCAGTTTGACCAGTTGGAAGTTTGTGTAAAGCATGACCACTTCTTCGGCTGTAAATACGTAAAGCATTTATGGAACCCGTAACCAGCCATTCACCACTTGAATCCCAAGAAATACAAATTATCTTACCTATATAATAATTATTTTAATTTTAATCAAACAAGATATTGTAATAAAATATTTTGATACCTTCTTGTTTGTCCATTAATCTATCATAAGTTAAACCATCTGACGTTATTTCAAATATATTAATATAACCATCTTGAGTTCCAGCCTATAATCATACATTGATTAAAAATAAAAAATAAATTTGATAGTATAAAAATTTAAACTTACAGCTAAACGTCCACTGTCTTTATGAATTGCTATACACCAACATGATCCAGATGTTACAGTTTTGTTGTACTAAAAGACAAACACGATAAAAAAATATTCAAAACAAATCACTTGTGAATTGGAATGATTAGTACTCACCAAGGGCGAAAGGCTATGCAGGTCGTGTTCCGTAACAACACCATTTGCACTGCAGCTGAACAACCTTCCATTGTACCAAGCGAGACCCTCGACACTGCTGTCGCATATCAACGTCCTGTCAATGTGTGGCTTATACGAGACATCCCATATTTCAATTGATGCGTTTGACCTATAGACCAAAATAATCAGACTAGTCAGCAATTGTAAAATATAAATCAGTAATGTACTTACCTTCCTACAGCTAGTTTTTGTGACTCGTTTTCAACAACCATACATTGGATTGAAAGAAGTTCGGGTGAAAAAAAATTCACCCTGTGCACGTCGAATGAACCCATTACTGTCAAGTCAATAAATGCATCCACAAATAAACTAAAAAGTTCTACTTTTTTTTATTTATAGTTTTAAAACGAAATGTTGTTAACACGTCTGGCGTGAATTCATAAGCAACAAACTTCACAGTTTACAGGACTTCTAACTCTTAGTCTATATTTAAAGCAAATTAGCAAAATATACTTTACAATGTTTGATTAAATTAGTAACAGATTTTAAATATATTATGTTCTAAGTTAAAACAATCAAATCTAAGTATCTATGTAACTTCAAACTATCAACACTCAACAATCATGCGTGACGCGTGTAACTGTGTAAGGTGTAAGTCACATGCTACATGTGGTCAGCGGATCATAGCGGTTCCACTGTTTTGTGATTACAGATTTCACGACTTCGAGTTCCGTTTGCGCATGCGCACATCATTTTATTCTATGCATCTGATGTTTTCATATACCAATAGGAGCGTGGTTGCAAGCCGCCACTTTTTGAATTTTCAACATAGACCTTAAATTATAAGCCATAAAAGGTCTATGATTTTCGACAATAAATCACTTTATTAATATTCACCACGCTTATTCATAACCCGCTTTGTGGGTTAACATGATCAAGGTCAATATATGATTCTCGGCCTATCGGCTAAGATCAAAGTGTAATATATAATACTATCATTAATCACATTATTCACTATAAGTATGGCTTAGCGAGATAATTCAGTTAGTTAATTATTTATTCTTAAGATTCAAAAAAAAATAAATATTTCTTTTCTTTAAAATTCATAATTTATTGTTTATAATAATACTTTAATAATAATTGAATATGTAATATATATTATCTCAAATTATCATCTCAAGATGAAAATGAAATACATAATATATGTAGGTATGTTTTTAAATGTTATGACTTATGAGAATACTTATTTATTTATTTTTTAGTAGTTTTATTATTTGAACTTGGACAGTAAAAATTTTTTATTTTTCTTTTATTATTCTATTCGAGTTAAATATATTTTATAGATTTTTATATGATTTTTCTGTAGTTTACGATTAGTTAATTAATTGTTAATGTTATAATAAGTTATCATACTTAAATGTAATACAGTCATTTGCCTATTTCACTCAGTATATTTCATAAATTCATGTTTTTTTATATAGCTATATTGAAGTGATTTATTTTAATTTTAGTAATATCATTGATTATACAGTAGTTTATTCTATAATAAATGGTATTGTAGTAGGTTAATAATTTTTTTTTCAAAAATATTGCATTCATCACATCTACTATTTAAAACCTACTTACAACTTATTATAATAATATGTATTTATAAACCATCAAATTGCATGTAAATACTTACTTACTGCAAAACATTAAAACAAGTTCATAGTATAAGTAGATAATATTTTAAAATAAATTCATAAAAATGTAATAATTAACATTGTTATTCATTGTAAAAAATATATCATTTTGCTCCAATTTGAATTTCTTCAAATGACTAAATATAGTTGTTTATAAAATTTTAGATTTTTAGTTCTAGCATAAATAATAGTTTTAATAAATATTATATTACATATTCAAACATAAGTTATACAAATCAAACATTTTATAAATTTTTCATAATAAAATTACTTGTGAATTTCACAATTTTGACAAATTTTGTAAAGTTTGAACTTTAAATGCATGAAAAAAATATTATGGTCAAATATTTTGAAGTATTTTATACGGATAAAAGAATATTTTATGTGATATCTCGTATTACAATTTTAAAAATGTTGACCCATTGAATTAATTTTAATTGACAATTATAAAAAGATAACAAAACAAAAAACCAATATTTCTCATGATTATAATATAAGTTTAACCCATATATAAAATTATTAAATTTTAATAAAAATAAACAGATTTTTTATATTTTTAACTATATAATAATTTGTATTTTTTTGGATTTTCACAAATTTTGACAAAACTTTAAATTTAAATGCTTATAAAAAGAATAATCTATTCTATAAGTGTTCAACATTTTAAGTTATAAAATGATTCTACCTAACCTTTTATTAAATTTTCAAACATTTCTAACTTTCTTACTTTTTTTGGTTATTTAAAAAAAAAAACCAAAAATGACATTTGTATATAAATTGCTAAAAAATATCAAAGTATTTTGTTAAATTAAACCATATAAAAAAAATGATAATATCAACACTTGATGACAATTTTAAATTATTTTCATTATTTATTTATATATGATTATAGTAAAATAAAAAAATTAATTTAGCTTAAACTGGTTTAGTATGAAAATTCGATATTTCCTTAGAATTGTGTTAGTTTTTAATTTTTAATTTTGATCTTTCTTAAGTAAAAAATCTGATTTAATTTGCTATCCATAACCACCACTAAAATTAAAAATTCAAGTATTTTATTAATTACTTATTGTGTATATAAAATACAAAAAAAAAAAGTAAAATGAATAGGTAAATTTATCTTTTTGCTTTAAATCTAAAAACATAATATCCATCTATTATTTTTAATTAAATATTTAAAAAGTATCTTTTTAAAAATACCATTGTAATACTTTATAAAAATATATCTTGATTAATATATTAGATAGATATTTTATGTTATTGATTGTATAATATGAAAAATTAATTCATAAGACATCTATTTTTTTTTTTTTTTTTTAGCATATGGCGCTTATGTCCGGGAGTAGGCCCGAAGGCCTAGTTCGGACGCCTATTTGGCAGAATTTTTAGTGGGCACCCGTAGGTTTCTGCCATGCCCGGGTGGGGGGCGGCGGCTTCTCTCTCCAGACACCGTGACTGCCTGAAGAGTGACGCCGCCCGTGACCGAGATTCGGAACCGGCGACGGTGCGCGACGCAACCGCCGCCTTAGTCCGCTCGGCCACTTCACCCCCAGACATCTATATAATTATATATAATAAAAAGTATTTTAGACGCATCGAAGGCATTTGATAGATATTTGCATAGTATACAAAAGACAACATTTTAATGTTAGGTAGATTAATACATTATGTTTCATCTATTCTGTATAATAACTTTTGTTACCTATAAAAAGTATACCTAAAATAAAAAAAATAAAATCTATCACTTTTCTCTAATGATCTGAAACTAGCCATCCAGGATTCTTAGAATTAAATAATATTAATTCAAAGACAAATTATAAAAAACAAGTAAAAATTAACCACCACAGACCTATAAACTAAGGTTTAGAAGCTTATAATTTTTTTTATTAGAAGTTTAAATTTTCTAACACCCATTTATTTTTTGGAGCAAAATTCTTCTTTTACACCAAGGTTAAATGCTAATATTGTATATATTTTTAACTTAGGTACAAACATTGTTACATACAATTAATACAATTTGTTAATGGTTTGCCATAAAAAATAACTAGAGCACTAAATGGAAATAAGTTAAAAATTAAAATGTTTAATAGAAGATAAAACAGTTTGGCTACTTAATAGTTAATTATTGTTGAGAGACAAATAACTTATTAAAAATATTGATTTCTTATAAGAAAACATTAAGAAATTTTAAATTTTAAAATTTCTAAAATGTATGATTTGGGTATTTGTAATTAGCACTATTCTTGTATTATACTATTGATATATTAAAGAAATTATAAAGAAAAGACAAATATTTGTTTATTTTATAAAAATAAAAATACAAACAATATATTAGTCTCTTACTTTTTAGTCCAAGTCTTAGTAAAAATAAATTGTACAATAAAATTATGAAAAATATATTTGTAGGATTTTCCATAAATGTTTAGTTGAATAATAATATACATCAGGAATACTTAGGACGTTGGAAGATCAGAAATCTGAGTCACAAACTTAAAGTCTTCTGGAAATAATAAAGTAGCATTAGCTAATATCAGTTTATATGACTGCTTAATTGTGACTTCTGCAACACCAGCAATATCTCCAATTTCTTTTTGAGAACGTTTTTCATCAGATGCTTGGGATGCCATAAATATTGCTGCGGCCGCTACGGATATAGGAGAACGACCTGGTACAATATCGTATTCCACTGCTTTTTTAGCAATATGAGTAGCTGCCCTTTGAACCATGTTTGGTAATCCCAAATTACAACAAAATCTTGACATGAAATCTCCAGTTGTTATCAAATCAACACTAGTTTCTAGTGCTTTTAATATTAATTTAAAAACTCTTCCAATTTCTTTTTTACTAACTTTACTTACAGCACATATTTCTTTAAAAGTTCGCGGCACACCTTCTTGTCTACAAGCAATGTATAAACTAGCTGATGCAATAGCGTCATTCGATCGACCTTTAAGATTTTTGCCATCATGTACTTGTTTAAACAGTACATTGGCTCTATCAACAATATTTCTTGGCAAATTTATGCGATCAGCCATAAGGCCAATTTCTCTATATGCATTAAGTAGTGAACGATTGGTCGAACAAACCATACCTTTATTTTTATACTTCATACCACCAAACTCATCAAATGATGCATCACCTCTAGAAGGACCGACCAGTGTGGATAAATCAGAACCATTGAGTAATGGATTTTCTGCCCCTCCGACACGTGAAGGATCAGCACTATTGCTACCTTTGTCATTACTGAAAGTTCTCCATTCTGAACCGACATCTATTACTCGATCACCAACCACAAGACCACATTCTGAACATATTTGATCACCAGCTCTATAATCTTCAATCAACGGAGCATCAGGATGCTGTTGACATTGCACTAAACCAAACAAAAAAATGTTTAAAATTAATAATTAAAACACAACACAAATACAATACTTAAAACAAACTTAGTAACTCACCTAGATTTTTCGACATTATTCTGAATTAAAGTATCGTAACAGTTGAAACAATTGTAACATTAATAATTGAATTTATATTTTTGTATCAGTCAACTTTGAACTTTCATAAATTTGATTCTAATTTAAAAATAGTCAACAATAATAATTTATCACTTGTTATTAAATTTTAATTATTCTGTTATTAATAATGATTATTTTTCATTAGAAATTAAATGGTACATACATATTACATTATCATATTTTGTGTTAGTGAATCGACGTGACGACGTCGTGAGTCGTGACTATGATGTATATAATTTCATAATTACCTGGTTATAGGTTCAAATATAGTATTGCCTTATTATGGTTACGTTAAAGAATTTAATGTTATTTTGTGATAGTGGCAGTATCACAAATTCACAAAATAGATAAGAGATCCATAATTCGACAAAATATTAAAATTCGAAATCTCAATAATTTTATGTAAATACTAAATATATGTATTATGTAAGAACTATTAGGTAGCCAGGTAGGTAATAATGTAATATAAACATAAAGGTAGTATGCAAGCTAGTATTGCTAGTAGCTAGTAAATGCCCGATAATAAATAAATATTTATTATTATAATTATTACCGGACACATTTTTTATATTTTCATTTGTTTAATACTTATTTCATATAATAAATATATTTTGAATTACGTATACAATCTATGTTTTAGTTTTCACCTTTATTTGCCTACGTGTAGTAATTTTAATTACCTGACCAGATATTCCATTATGTCGTTAAACTTGCAGTCACACACTATTAGCCAAAGAAAAAGTTTGAAGTTGAAAGGTACTAAAACGTCAGTTACAAAAAACCAAATTTTAATTTCTACTGGTATAGTATCGCTGGATGCAGTTTTGGGTAAGGATATACAATATAACAGATTTTTAGGTTACTTGTGATACATATATTTTGTTTTATTTAATTTTTTTTGTATGTTAAATTATAGGTATTCTTGTCGTATGTGGTCTACCTCACGTTTCTACATGTGATATGCGGTCTACCGCACACTTTCCGTCTACCACACATGTTTTTATATGTCATATCAGTGGCGTAGCAAAAAAATTTAGGCTCCCCCGCTAAAATAAAAAACGGGCCTCAAAAATATTATTATACTAAATATAACCCTATAACCAAAGGCCCCAAATTATTATGTTCTCCCCCACAACGCGGGGTCTGCGGGTCCTCAGTTACACCATTGCGTCATATGCGGTCTATAACATACTTTTTATACCTACATAATGTTTGGCTAACATTATGTTAAAAAGTGCAGTAAATAAACTGAAGAATAACGGATCACGTAGGTATTACAGTACAAACTGAACTGATATCTTATACGTTTACGACTACAGTCACGATTTTGGCAGGACCCAAGTTTTATTATAGCAGGTATTTTATTATTGATATAAAAATCACATCGTTAAGATAAAACTTAATCGTCATTGCTGTTGAATCGTTGAAAGTTATCATTAGTAGATAAAAAGTGTGTAGACGTGTGGTAGATGACAAGTGTGCGGTAGACCGCATACGACAAGAATACCAAATTATATCCAACTGTGTTTTTAGATAAATTTTTTTTTATTTAATTTGTTTAGATGGAGGTATTCCAATAGGAACTGTGGTTCTTGTGGGTATGTGTTTACAATTCTTATAATGTATACTAAATGTATAAATATTACTACTATTAATGATCAAATATTTTTTTTTTATTTGTATCTTTATTGCTTTGAGACAATGTATTTATTTGATTGAATTTGTTTTTGTTTATAGAAGAAGAAAATTATGGCCGAAATGCAGATTTGATTACAAAGCATTTTATAGCTGAAGGAGTTGTGTGTAATCATTCTATTTTAATTGCTGATGTTGAAAGAAAACCTGAAGCAATTGTAATTTTTATTTTTATTCTGTTTTCTACTTTGAGTAAATTAATAGTGGATGGTTTTCGAATATCAAATTATACATAATTTATATAATTAAATTATGTATTAATGTATGATAAATAAAACTCAACATATATAGTTGTTTTTTTTAATAAATAACAAAATAGATTTGGTATTTATTTTGAAGAAATTTTAATTTTGTCTTCAATTTGCTTATTAATCTAGGTAAATGACTTACCCAAACCAATTCATGAAGATTGTTTTCAACCAACTGATACTGTTGCTGAGGATTTTAAAATAGCTTGGCGATATAGCCAAAATCCAATATATGACTCTAAACCATATCATACATCCATATCTTTTGGACATACATTTGATATGTCAGCTAAAATTCCTGTCAATGAATTACAAAACATTAAATATTGGCCAGCAGATAAATCGCAAGGTATTTACATCATACTATGTATTAATTATTATAATTATAAAAGGATTCAAATTTATTTCTAAACATATTTATCACAATACTGTTTTATACTTATGAGATTGTATTATTCATAGAGATATCTAATTGATCAAATAAAACTATGATTATTTGTTTGTTTTTAATTAATAATTTATTTTGTTCTCTAATAATAAAATGTAATTATTACAAAAATGGTACATTTGTTATTATAAAATTAAATCATAAGCAAAGTCATTAATAATTTAAAATATTAAATTTGATTTATATGTATATACAAGTTATTTGTCAGTATTATTTTGTTTTTGTTTTATCCATAGGCACCAGTTACTCTAAATTATTAGAACACATAAACATAATAATAACTAATGGTGGTTTTAGTACAAAAATTCCTGTTGAGCAAAGACATGTATTAAGAATAACAATTAGTAATTTGTTTTCACCAATTTGGAATTCTAATGATATGAACGTTGTTACATTTTTATACAAACTTCGAATTCTTGTGCGTTCTTCATATGCTACTTGTCTTATAACAACTCAAGCTCATGTAATTGATGATGTAAGAATTTATTTTTTTTTAATGCTACTTACAATACAATTATTTTTTTTTTTTTTTTTTTAAGGTGACTAAATGTCGGATAGAACATTTTGTGGATACAGTACTAATCCTCAAACCAATGGAATTAAGTTCATGTGCTGATTATAATGGAAAACTTATCATTGGTAAATTGGCATCATTTAACACATTTTTATACGAACCTCTATCTGTTGATTGGGCTACAAAACTCACAAGAAAAAAATTATGCATTGAGGTATTATTAATATTTTATTTATCAATGATGCAATGAGTATTGTAGTTTTATAAGTGCAAAATTATTTAGACTCAACAAGAATAATGATAAATAAATTCAATTATATAAAATACAGATCGCTTAATTTTTAAATCTTATCTTACATATATTTTTTTTAATTTTATGGTGGAAGAGCATAATTTTGTACTATTTTTACAGAATATACTCTAATATACCTGTTAAAAAATATATGTTGTGTGTCTCTAAAAACACCATGGTTAATGACTAATTTTTTACTATCTAATAATGTTTATTATTGATATTTCCAGAGCTATGAATTTTATGATTTTTTTGTTTATCAAACAATTTTACTGATAAAATAATTATATACTGTTTGTTCACCAATTTAGGGAATACTGATTTTTTTTTACAAGCTAGTGGTATAATATAAATATACATTTACAGATAAATTCAAAATTTTTATTATTTTGGTATGTGTACACACAATAAAACATGTTTTTTTTTAAATAACAACACCTATTTTGAACATCATATTTTGGAAAGGCCTAATTTTTTAAGATAATTTTGATATCTCAATCAGGGTTCTAAATTAAAAATTGAATAAAAGCCATTTTAATTTTAATTAATATAATAAAAACTGTGTAATGCTAACCCTGAATAAAATAAAAAATTATCCAATACAGAATTTTTCTGTTGTTCCGGCATGTTCCTATATTTTTAAATAGACGTTAAACCTCAATAAAACAGAACCTTCCTAACACAAAAACTGAACAGTTTTGAAGGTTCAATGTAAGTAAAAACTGTGCATAAGCCAGAAATATGACATGTCATGTTACATTGATATAAATATGTAGGTACATTATAAAACGACATTTAAGATAAAGCTGCACTACATATATTAGTTATGTTAATTTAGTATTCTTTAAATTTTTGAACACACAGTATATATTTAGCAAGGAAATTTTATAAAAATGTACTGTTATAAATTTAATTTGACATATACTTACATATCTCTGACATATCTTTAACTATGGCCAGATTTATAGCTTTGGTGATTAAAATTTTAAATTGAACTTATTAAAACACAATCCATTTTCTTATATCATGTTCTCTATCAAATACTTATTTTAAAGTATATTTATTTATTTATTTAGAAATTACATCTTCCGCCATGCTTAAACACTGAAGATGATAATGAAAACATTCAGACTAAGCAATTGTCATGCGCCTCAACAACTTCTGTATTAAATTTTTAGTTTGTTTTTACCTGTCAGAATTTTATATATTTAGTTTAATGAAAACAAATATTTTTATATCATAGCTATGTTAATATTTATTATATTAATTTATTTTATTTTTATGATATATACATTTTACATAAATTGATTAGGTAATTGCATCATCTGTTACTTGTGTTGTGTAAGATGTTAATCTTAAAAATTTTCATACTTTAATGTATGGCAAATCATGTATTCAAGGAATTTTAGTTTTTCTAATTTATAAAATATTTCATATTTTATGCTTCAATTGTCATAATTACTACTACTTATCTAAAAAAAAAAATATTTTGACAACTAAAAATGAAAAAGTAAAAATAAACAGTATATTTTTCTATGTTAGTAATAATACCTATGTAATAGAATTAATTTAAATAATTTTAGACAGAGATTTTAATAATTAACTAAGTTATTATAAGTTTCTATAAACATCAAGAAATAAGTATACTATTCAGAAATTTAAAATGTATCTGAATGGTTCTTAGATATTCAAGAAAGATATTTTTTTCGGGATTTTAAAGGTAAACTTCTGTTTTAAATAATACATGATATTCAAAACAATTTGATATAATATTAATCATTTAAATATCAAGATTGGGGAGGGGGAAACGTATTAGATTATACAATTTAATAAAAAAATGATTTGTAATATTTGAAGATTTTCCAGTAGCGTAACTAAGAGAGATCAAAGAACGCGGATGTAACTGGGTCTAAGTAATACAATCTTTTTTTTTTTAATAGTTTATAATAAGCTATGAAACAATTATTTATTTATTTTTTTTTTTTGAAGTCCCAATATTAATTGATTCCTTCTCTCACACCATCTGTCTCAATTTTTCTGTAAATACTAATCTTTTCCTTGTTCTTATAATAAAAAATAAATAATTCAAAATTATATACAATTTTAAATTGATAAAACATTCAATAATATTTTTAAAAAAATGTAAAAAATAATTTTATGAAGACGAATGCCCCTCCTCAGACCTCACTTAATGTAATCTAATATGTTTATATGGAGAAGGGACATTGAAAATTTCGACTCCGTGCACAAATTTTAAAGTTATATCATCGTTATTTGCATGCCTGATTTGAAAATTCTTAAGTGGCTAATTCCTACGACAATGTAGTACTTACAGGTAAATTATTGTAATTTTGATATCATTAAGAATTAAGAAATTTAATTACGGAATACATTATTATTAGCAGTGGTTCTATAATGGTTTTAAATAAAGAACTACCATTACTACCAAACTTTTATTTATAATGAGTAAATCAGTGGTTCTTAAATTTTTTGGATATATGTCACTCTTATCCACGATCATCCAATACTGCGTCCCCCTAACATCACAATATTAAAAAATGTATGCTATTCACTTTAGAAAAAGTGTATCGAGTTTTAAAAAATAAAATAAATTGCACATTTTATTTTAGTTGTACTGTTGAATAAATATAGCCATTTTAAATAAAAAAATAGAAAGTAAGAATATTGATAAATAATAATGAATTAAATAAAATTTGAAAAATTAATGAGCTTTTAGCCTTAGAGGTTTTCTACAAAGTTTTAACGGAAAATTAAAAGTTCTCTATTTTTATTTTTTCCGAGTATTTTGCATTACCCTTACATTGGAACTTCGTCACCATGGTTGAGAACCACTGGAGTATATTACAGACTGCAAATAATAATGAAGATTAATATTCTTATAATTATTAGTCAACAATATGAATTTAAGTTAATTGCCAACTGACCGTTTGTCATCTATAATAAATTTATTATGACGAGCTTTTTGTTTTTCATTTATTTAAGATTTATCTTAAAAAGGATAATTAGTCGTCAAATATTGAATAAATAATAAAAAGTATAGGTAAAACATTTTTCCTTTTTTTAAGTCAAATTTTGATAGTAAATTTGTTTAAACGATGTTATAGCAGGGATTCACAGTTATAGAACTAACTGGTAAGTGGTAACCATTCACTGTGGTAGAAATTAATATGACTAAGAATCCGAAATAATTTTTAAAATCTAGATATATCACGTAATTAGATTGACAATATTTAATTTGTACCTAATGGCTAATACCTATCATACCGGTTGTAACCATTTAGTGTCTACATTTAATGTAAGAATGAAAATATATTATTAAAAAATGAAAGCAGTTCGTTTCGAATCCCTACAAATTTCAATTGTTAATTAAATTTAAAATGTTTTTCCACAGAGTGGCAATTGATTGTATTATGGATTATCTAATTTTCTAAGTATATATGTTTACTACAAAGTACAAAGGTATAACCAAAGTGGTGGGCTCTGGGTTTAAAACACTCTAAACCCTTCTACAGTTGCACCCATATTATCTTATAAATCAAATAAATGTAAAAATAAGATAAATTTGAATATTTTATCATTTATAAATATTATAATGCTAGATTATTGGTTACTTAAACACGAAGCAATCATCATTCTGTTTTAAAAAAAATAACTGATGTAATATTCCATAATAAAATCACGAAGACTAATACAGAATTATTATGTATTATAATGAGAGAATAGAATTTTTTCGTCCCATTCATTGATCCTATTGACCAACGGTTAAACCAGCGATTCCCATCTTTATATGAGCGCGACCCTGAAATTTTAAATTAAACTATTCACGATCATAGAAAAATAAAAATGATAAAAATAGTAATTATAATAATTGAAATCATAATTTTTATTTATTAATATGCTTATTTGAACAGATTTGATACAATATCATAAAAATTAATTTACTATAAAAAGATAATACAAAATAATGTATTAATGACTTCCTTGATGCTAACCACTTTCCTCAAGTTCATCTTCAAAATTGAGAGGAATATTAACTGAAAGTGCAGACTGCATGGTGTTGAGAACCAAGGCGAATTTTGTATTTTGATTTAATGACGGTCTTATCTATTTTTTATTTGGAACTAAATTTTGAAGTATAAAATAAAATGAAATATAGTGTAGGTATAAAATGCTTCCGCGACCCTTAATAAAAACTTAATATGGGTCGCGATTCGAGGTTGATAACCGCTGGGTTAAACGATTGTTTCAATAATTACAAACAAAAAATTATTGACTGAGTCGTGTCAGATTTTAAGTACAATGTATACGATGGTAGAAGTAGAATAACTTATTAGTGCAAGGCGTCTCATATTAATAAATCTGTCAACTGTGATAACTGACAAGTGAGATTATAACATTGTAGTATTGCTATATTTATTCAATGGCTATACGAATATTTTTTGATTATTATTTACGTATACATAAAAAATGAAGGTAAATTAATAATGACACGATTTAAGGTATTAACAATTGACTCAACCACAGAAAAAATTATGTGATTCAACTGTCGTAGTGTCGTCATGACATGTGATAAGGTTTTAATTTTAAAAAAATTTGATAATAATATGTTAACGGAAATTTATTAACTTGTTGCTAATTCCTTGAGTCTGGATTGTTCTATCTACTATTGTTACTTAATATCTATCTTCTTCTAATTATTTCCTTCAAAATTTACGGTAATTGTACGTCAAAATCGTAAAATTTGTTTAAATATTGATGAAAAATGGTAATTTTTATTTCTATGTACATAAATATAAAACTTAATTTTATTATTATTTTTCTTTTTGTAGAGCGACTCAGCTACTGAACAGATTTTGACTAACGATGACGAACAACAGTACTTGGATCATATAAAAAAAATATTAGAAAAAGGACATAAGAAAATGGACAGAACTAGAGTTGGTACACTTTCATTGTTCGGTGCTCAAATGCGTTATAATTTGATGGATGGTAATACATAACAATACATAACACTAGCAGTTGTTGATTATTAGTTTAATTAATTATATTTACTAAGGTATTTTTCCACTGTTGACAACAAAAAGGGTGTTTTGGCGTGGTGTTGTCGAGGAGTTATTATGGTTTATCAAAGGTTCAACAAATTCTAAAGAACTATCGGAAAAGGATGTAAAAGTTTGGGATGCTAATAGCACACGTTCATATTTAGACTCAATTGGACTTAACAATCGTGAAGAAGGTATTTATTTGTTATATCTGTATAAATGTAGATAAATATATAACAATGTTTTTTCTGAACAATTATATTTTAATATAAGTGGTAATATGTACCTGTTTCATATAAGCATCTTTCAGGTTAGTTATTTTCTTATGCTATATGAATAATAGTACATATTAAACTATTTTTACTAGTTGTATTAACAGTTAAAATAATATATTTAGGAGATTTGGGACCAGTTTATGGATTCCAATGGCGACATTACGGTGCTGAGTATAAAGATGTACATACAGATTACTCAGGAAAAGGTATTGATCAGCTTCAAAATGTTATTGATACAATAAAAACTAATCCTGGCGATAGACGAATGCTTATGATTGCTTGGAATCCATGTGATATACCTAAAATGGCTTTACCTCCATGTCATTGTCTAGTACAGTTTTTTGTGGCTGATGGATACCTATCATGTCAAATGTACCAACGATCAGCTGACATGGGTCTAGGAGTACCCTTTAATATTGCTAGTTATTCGTTACTTACATACATGATAGCCCATGTGACTGGATTAAAAGTAAGTACCTAGTTGTACCTGATAAAAATTCTTTGAGTATTTTAATCAATGCGAGAGAAAGAAAATAATTTTAATTTAATAATGTGTTTAATCAAATGTTATTTGGTTATTCACTAGTCATAGATTACTGTATTAATTTAATAGATTAATCATGGGCCACTTAATTATTAGTGATTGTTAAATGTTTTTACAGCCCATCATTTATGTTGTAATACTACAATTACATCATAAATCATAAGTTATATAATTATTTATTTTAATAAATATCAATTATTTTTCAAAATATTTTGTTATAGCCTGGTGAATTCATTCATACATTGGGCGATAGTCATATCTATCTGAATCATATTGATGCACTCAAAATGCAACTTCAAAGAAAACCCAAAAAGTTTCCCATACTAACTATTAATAGAGAAGTCAAAAGTATAGATGATTTCAAATTTGGTGACTTTACATTAAGTGGATATAATCCGTACCCAAAAATAACCATGGATATGGCTGTATGAAAAGGATATAGAATATACATGTATGAAATTAACATATATTTTAATAAAATATACACGTGCGCATAATTTTTGTTTACTTAACAGTTGATAAACGATACTTGGTATTGTAAATCAATTGTTGTATGAGACTTCCACAGTTTTTAAATAATTTAAATAATGTAAGATATATAAGCTGTTGAGTAGTACTAATTGTGGAGTCAATTTTTTTAAAATTAAAAATATAGAAACCAATAAAATATATTTAAGAGAATCGTTAATATGAGGTTATATGTACACAAATATATGTATACAATATACACACACACACATATATATATATATAAGAAAAACTTTCTTAAAAAATGTGAAACATTTCATTTTTTTTTTTTTGAAAAATTTCTTATTATATTTTAATAAAACTAGTTATACTTACAGAACTAGTTAGTTATGTAACAAAAAATATATATTGTCATGACAAAACAATAAAATATAAACTGTACAATTTATATAACAGACACCTGATCATGACATAATGTAACTTGGATTTTGCAAAATAATTTAATTTATGACAAAACCAAAAAAAAAAAAATATATATATATTTATATATATGTCAAATAGATCTCTTACTTACTAACTTTATGCTGATCATAATTTTTTTCAACCTTTAAATTACTACTAGGTAATTTTAAGATTTAATGAAAACTATGAGTAATTAAAATAATGTTTGTAACAAAATTTAAAAATTATCATATTCAATGTTCAATAATGTAACAAGTTGAGTCTCAAATAACCAAATTTATAATCACAATATATCACTTTCCATATTAGTTTGAGTATCAGTGTCCTTAAAAAAAAAAAAAAAAAACCATTTCAGTAAATACACAATAAAGATTATAAACAAATATTAATATCATAACATAACCACAAAATTGATTTAAAATATTAAAAAAAATCTATATTAGAGAAATAAAATGTGCATATTTTTTCAATACAACTTTTTATGAAAACTGTATTGCATGCTATTTAAATTTTTCTATTAAAGTACTTACTTGATTTGTCGGTTGATTTTGCTGTGATGTAGAAAAGGGATTTAAAATGTTTGGTTGGCTTTCCATTGGAGAACCCAAATTAATGCTTTCGACCAACTGTCTCGATAATTCATTTTGAAATGAATCATCTTCTACCTGGACCAAAGTCCAAATTGTATCTATATAATATCAATAGACTTCATTAATACTGAATATTTAATTATTCTTTAACAAAATTCTTTTATATAAATCAAATTGTACATGAATAATAATTCTGAGGACAACACTTTATTTTTTTATTTATCAAATAATTGAGTATGAGAGAAGAATGTACCTACGTTTTTTTATTTTATGAAATGTCTTGCGCATTTTTTTTTAAAAGGCTTAGTATAGGCTATTTTAGCCCTTTGCTGCAACCACAACATCTCTCCATGCTTTTTTTTATTATCTAGCTATTCACCATTCATTACTCCTAGCATTTGCAGATCACTTTTTACTTTGTCAACCCATCTTTGTCATGGTCTTAATGGCCTCTTTCCATTGGGAATCCATTTTGTTGCCTCTCACATTATCTGGTCTTGTGCTCTCCATATGTGTTCTATTCAGTTAATATGCTTACTTTTCAATGTTGCTATTATGCCTATCTCACTGAATAATTGCCTAAGTTATAAATTGGTTCGTCGTTTCTACAGGCGGCCAAATGAGTGATCTTTTTTTAGGCCAAATATCTTTCTTAGTACTTTTTTCTCATCGGTTTTTGTTTTAAATGAGACAAACTTAGAAATAAAAATATGTTTTAGGACGAAATTACATCTATTAGCTGAATTAATTTTTTGTTTATCTCCATCTGCTATTAATCTCATCCTGAGCTATTTGAGTGTATTAACTCTTTCGAAAAGCATTCTGTTCACTACTAGGCTTTGTTGGTTATAGTTTTCGCGCAATATACCATATATTACTATGAATAAAAAGAGGATTTTTAGGTTCTTAAAAGCTTAAAATATGATGCTAATATGTTTTAAAAAAACCCTAAAATATTCCTTAATCTTGTAAATATGCAAATAATATGATTTGTTTTTTTCCAAAATAATTCAATAAAAACAATAAATAACTTATGTACCATTCCTTTTTGGTAACATATAGAATATTTAATTATAATAAATACAAAACAGTTCATAGGTATATGAATATTTTAAACTTTTGTTAATTTTCGGCATTTTAAAAAATAAAAATGAATATTACAAATTTAACTAAATCGTCAGATATTAAAGTTAAAATAATAAACAATATTAAAGTAAAAATAAAATAGATTTATTATTAGGAATCATTCTTATTACGTTATTATAGGATCTTAAGTACAATCATGGATTAAGAGTAACAGAATGACCAACATTAGCAATTTGATTACAAACAAGTATATAATTGAATGATTTTTAATTTTTATCGTTCTTATATAAAATAATTTTTTTCCTAGAAAAAATTGTTGCTGGAAAATATCACAAATCGATAAATTAATAATGTGTAATATGATTTTTTATGAACAATAATAGAATATATTCTAAAATATGAAAAATAGGCTAAATATTCTCCTAAGTCCAAAATATGCTTTAATATGCTAAATAAATTTTTTCCTATGAACTCTGTGATGGACAAATCGTCCACATTTTTCACTCTCATAAAGCTGCATAAAACTAATAAAAATATGTAAAAACCTAAAAATCCGCTCTCTAATTATGAAAGATTAGATAAGCTATATGAATATATTTACCTCCAAAATATGTTCCTGTCGGCAACATCATACGCCATTTAGACTGATATGATCCAGGCTTAGAAGGTGTTATAAAATCAGTGCTTAGTGTCATGGTACACCCAGGTTCAAGTGTTGTTGTTGGCAACGAAGTGTAAACAGAAATGGAGTCTCCTCCATTGAACTGGAGAGTACAACCTGGTGGCCACTTAATGCGACCATTATTCTTGACTTCCCAGGATTTTGTAAATCTATAGTATAAATTATGACATGGGTTATGATTATATTATAAATGTTGACAATCGTTTTATCAATAAATTGTTGGTATGCACACAATACCGTAAGTTTGGTGGCAACTGCAAGACATTTTCACTGTTTTCATCCCTGACCAAAGACATGGACGGTATTGCACCTTCATTGTTAACATCAAAATATGTGCCGACAGCCCTATGCATATTCCTAATGCACAAACACACATTAATGCGTTAATATTATAATAATATTGTCTACAAGGCGTTTAATGGTTGTTTTTTGCAAACTTTGAGAATGATCTCATGTCAGTCAAGTCTATCAGAAATATTAATGTCATGTGGCTTACTTAATAGAGGTTTTATCTCTCAGGTGAACCATATTTATAAAAAATATTTAACATTTAACAATCAAATAAATAAAGTACTCTTAAGAAGTCCATTTTTGTAAAATGTCCCATTGATTTTGTATTTTATTCATTCATACAAGATTATTTTAATAGTTTGTATAGAAACACTCTGTATAATAAAATGTCAACACTATAAACTAGGGATGGCATTATGGCAAACCTATTTATTTTACCAAGCGCCAACCATTTTGATTAGATTTTATTTAAGTCAGAACATTTTTTTTTTTTTGATCATTTCATTTCTACAGTTTAAAATATATTCATAAAACACTAAATGTATGACGATACAAGAGTATTGCACGTTGTTTAGGTTACATGTTGATCAATGGGTTATTAATGATTTTTTTTTGGATAGTTGCTAGTCTTTGAAAAAGTTGCTCATCACACAAAAGGACACGCGTGTCATAGGTACGCGCCATCTCTGCTATAGACGTCCATCATTCTCTAATAATTTCACTTACCAGTCGTTCATCTCCAGGAAGAATACCGCCGCGGACTCCGTTAGCTGGTCACCTATCAGCTCTCGCAAACCCTTGACTAGATTCTCCTTGTCCGTTGTGCACAGACAGTTGAATTGACGCAAGAGGTTCTGGTCTAGCGGGTCGTTGTCTACGTCCATTTTTCGACGATATAAATGCGGCCGGACGAAACGATTATTCACGAGAAGCGTTTAGAAAAATTATATTTAGGTCATACGAAAACGTAAAGGAGATTATTTTTGAGATTACACTGTGTATCTGTGCCCACGACGTCTGTCCACTGATATATTTTATTTTGTTATTATTATTATTATTATAAATCGCAGAAATGATTGATAAAGTGATTGTGCGCAGTGGTGAAGGGTGGTAGTGATACAAACGACATAATTTACTTACAATTTGTTTGCGTTATTTCATACAAAATTGTCCGGTAGACATCGCTCGCGTCTTCCGTTAATTTTCTTTATTGCCAATTATAGCCTTTACCTGGTTTATAGTCTATTTTAGATTACAGAATAAAATAATTTGAAAGATTGCAATTTGAAGTATGACAATGACAGTGACATGTCTTATTTTCATATCAATATACACTACCGTTTACCACTGTGGACCTTGATCATGGAATATTATTATTATTTGTTCATTGTTTACGTATTTTAGGTATTATTTCTTTAATTATTTTAAATTCCAATCGTGGTTTGGTATCCTAAATCTCCAACTATGGCGTTTTATGATTATGAATTCGATAATTTAAAATTCGCAATCTGGACAACCTATTCATGCTTAATAGTAATTTTTTAAATTATTAGCAGGACAAAGAGCACTCGACATCAGGACATTTAGCTAAGAAATAGGACAATCCTGTTGGTTTTAGTATTTTTTAGTTGATTTAAAAAATTAATAAATTTAATATCATGTTCAGTAATTATTTAAGCACTAACGACCAATAATTTAATAAATAATAAATATTAAAATTTATAAATTTCAACACATTTACAAAAAATAATTTTTAACATTAAGCTTAACTTTTTAATTATATTTGGTATATTATTTTATTTTTAATGAATTTTATTCGCGATCATTTCACGAACTATAATAATAGTTAATTTTAATCAAAAATTATTATTTAAATACTGCAAATGCTCCTAAAGTCACAATTCGTAATACTTATAATACTACAAGAAAGCATTTTTGAAGGCTATAAGCCTATAGTGGTTGAGTGGTAAAGAATTAAATTGAAGGGACAACAGACCTTAAGTTAACTGTTGATGATGAATGATAACGATGAACGGCCGGCGATAAGCCATAGGCGCAGTAGTTCTGTCCACGACTACTACCCCGCCGGTCACCTCAGTTGACGTCAAGTCGCCATCTTTATCTTATCTGGGAGTTCCCACTATGCGTATCATTCCGACAGAATCCGAAAAAGCAAAAAAAAATTAAAATGAAATTACGTTCGTAATAAAAAAACATTAATTATTTATAGTTAATATTAATTTTTTTTCTTTATCTACTCCTGCCATTAGGCAACAACTGCATATTTTTTACATTATTCAGTTTTATTACTATGTGACTGATGATTTTGCTTTGTATTGATCGATGTTATATTAAAATTTTTGTTGTAATTCCATTTTGCTGTGTAAATATCTGTGATCAAGACTCACCACGATATCGGACCACTAACTAGTCATGTCTCGGCTAGCGGATTATTTCGTGGTTGTAGGCTATGATCACGAAAAAGAACGTAAGAAATCCTTTGTGCAATTTATTTAAGTGTCCAGTATTAGATTGTATCTCTTTGATCATTGATTTAACATAGTTAAGTTAGTTGTTTCATTAAGACGCAAATTGGGTTAAATATTGCTCAGAAAAAATGGTGTATTTTGTGAAAGTCTATGCTGTGTACAGTTTACTAATATCTATTATTTAAGCAAATTTTAATTTATTTTCAATAATTTTTTCTTTAATAGGTAGTGGGACCAGTAAAGGTATGATTATCCAGCGGTTTCCAGAAAAAGACTGGAAAGACACTCCTTTTATTGACGGAATTGAATGGGTAATTACTATTGAGATTTATTATTACTGTTGTTATTATAATACTCTTGTTAAATGAAAGTATTTCATTAATTTAATGTTGAGTATTTAAAAATTTACTAATTTTGATGCTATTATTTTTATAGTTTTGTCAACCTCAAGGATGGTCCTTGTCGTCAGAGAGACAAGAACCTAGATTTTTTGTGTTTGTTCTTACTGATGTAGAGGCTGAAAGACATTATTGTGCTTGTTTATGTTTTAATGAAACAGTATCAATTACACCTAGTAAACCTGTTGATGAGGTAAGTAAAAATTGATTATGTTTTTAAATATTATAGTTTAGTTATTTAGTTAATCTTATCAATTTTTTTTTATTTAAAAATAGTTTTATTTTTGACAAAGTTAAATTATTTTTTGAATATTATAAGTCATCTATAAAAGTAATTAATGAGCATTATAATAAATTAGTTAGTTATCTTAAAAAAATTAGATAACAGTTAAGTAAATTAAAGCTAAACAAATTATATTTTGGTTTTAATTAATTTTGCAGTTATTAGTTTATATAATATATTTTTAATATTGTATTTATAATATAAGAAATATGATTAAATTTAATGTTGTTATGAAAATCAAATTAATTTAATTAATATGTAAAAAACAATAATTTTGTTATTGAGAGAATAATATTTTTAAATACTCTAATTATTTTTATATTTAGGAAGAGGATGGTGTTGTGGAAAACATAGCACTTTCAAGGAACAATCATACAAATCAAAGACAACATCACAGCATTATGTATGCTCCAAAATGTCTAGTTTTGGTTTCAAGATTAGATTATATAGAAACATTCCGGGTAATTCAATTTTACATACTTATTTAATTAATTTTATTAATAATAATAAATGTATGAAATATTTTCAGAATTGTTTAGGTATTATTTATACCGTTTATGTAGAAAATGTAGAAACTCCTATAGAAACATTAGTAGGAAATATGTTGGGTTGTGTTCAAGTTCCTCAACCAGGTGGGCCTCAAGTGCGTTTTAGTATAGGTGCTGGAGATAGACAAGCATTACAACCTCCATTATCTCAAACATTACCAGTTACTAAGAATGCAGTATATTTATTATTCCAAGAACTTGGTAATTTAATGTTTTGCTTTGAGTTACTTTCAATTTACATCAGTGGCGGATTACCCACTAGGTTCTTGTGAAGCTCAAGCTTTGGGCGGCAAATCTTTTATGCTATATTCTTTTTACTCTCATAAAAAAAAAAAAAAAATGAATAAAAAGATAAATGATTTCCCCAATTAAAAGCTTGAAAAGAACTACATTAAATCATTTATACTTTTTATGTAATTTGTAAGATTATATTATGTAATACAATATTTGTATATTAAAAATTATTGAACTATTTCTCACTCACTGGAGGCTATACCCCCATTACCTATTACTCTTCAATGTTAGTCCATTTTAATTACAATCTTTGGATAGTATTAATAAAAGGGGGTGATAAACACTGAGCATGCTTCGGGGTGCCTAGAAGATTAATCTGCCACTGATCTACATAATATAATTAATTTTTTTACCACATATTGAACGTGTTTTTGTTCAGGAATTCACAATGTTGTTGTATTATTCTGTGCTATTATGACTGAACAAAAAGTTCTAATGACTTCTAGAAGTTACAGCAGACTCACTGAAGGTTGTTCTGCTCTAATATCTCTTATGTATCCATTCAAATACAGCCACGTTTATATACCATTGTTACCAGCTGGTTTAGTTGAAGTATTATCCACACCAACACCATTTTTAATGGGTGTACATGCTTCTCTTAAAACTGATGTTTCTGAACAAGTAAACATACTAAATTAAATATAGTTTTAATTTTAAATTTGTTAACTATAAATTTGAATGATGGTGATATGTAGATGGATGTAATAGTTGCTGATTTGGATGGTGGTAGTATTCTTGTACCTGATGGTATAAGTTTACCTTTATTACCTGAACCACTATTAACACAAACTCAAGACTGTTTAAGTCTTGTGTTACAACCAGAATTGTGTTGTGCAGACCATGCGTTCCCTCCAACTTCTAATACTGTTCAACCTCCACCCCCTACACTAATTGACAAAGAAGTGAGAGCAGTTTTTATGAGAACATTTGCTCAATTACTTCAAGGTTATCGTTGTTGTTTAACTATAATAAGGATTCACCCAAAACCAGTCATTACATTTCATAAAGTAAAGTTTTAAAATATTAGTTATATTAACAAGTGGGTTTTAAATAAAAAAATAATTAATTTTTAGGCAGCATTTTTAGGAGAAAGATGTCTAATAGATGATGAATTCACAACTAGGGTGTTAGATTGTATGTTTTTTAATGGTTTTGTGACGGAGAGAGGTCCAGCTTGGCGTTCTTGTGATCAATGGGATGAGTTATATTGCAATATGAATGAATTACTTAGAACTGAAGCATTAGACGATGGTCGTTTAGTTCTTACTCATATTCAGGTATATTATTTATTTTGATATTTTATCCAAAGTCTTAACAATCAAAACATTAAATATATATTAATTATCATATTTATATTATTAATTGATAATACAATTAATTATACATAATTTTTAGATTATTTTTAGAAATAAAATTAAATCCACAAAATATTAAGCTAATATTTGATGTTTTATTTTAAAGGCTTCTAAATTTGACACTAGTTAAAAATAATAAATATTTTTGCTATTTAAAAATTCTAGCAAGATATATTATACATTTTAATACTCATTTGACTTAATTATTATTTAAACTTTTTTAGGAGTTAGCTCAAGCATTGTACTTAAATGAAAATCCCAATCCACAACCATATGTTCAAAAAATCTTGAAACCTCCTGAAGGTGCATTTACTAGAATCCATCAACCTCCATTTCCAAAACTTGATGCCAATTGTGTTCAGACAATTATTGATGATGGTTTAATTAAACATAATTTAAACTCAAAGTTAGTATTAAGCAAATTTTTCAATTTAAATTTTTACCAACAAACATTATTACAGACTTTCATCAATTAAACCAACACCACCTCGTATAGTACCTATGGGACCTCCAATAACAAATTCTAATGATCTGAGAACAACTGTCAGTAATTCTGCTAGGCGATTAGAAGTAAGTTATATAGTTATTTAAAACATTAATGTGTATAATATTAAAATACTAATTTAATTTATAATTTTAGGTATTACGCAACTGTGTAAATTGTATATTTGAAAATAAAATTTCGGATGCACGTAAAACATTCCCAGCTGTGTTAAGAGCATTGAAATGTAGAGCTGCTAGATTAGCTTTATGCACAGAACTTGCTCAGCATGTTCAAGGAAATAAAGCTATGCTAGAACATCAACAATTTGACTTAGTTGTACGATTAATGAATTGTGCTTTACAGGTATAGTATTAAAAATTAAAAATTGTCCTTATATAATATAAATAGTATTCATTGTTTTGCTGTAATATTATTTGGTATATATTTTTATTTTAAATATTAATTTTAGCAGCTGTAAAAATTAAAAGTAAAATTAAAAAATTACAATATTTTTAAAGAAAACTACTTTTTTTTTCATTAGTACAATTTACTTATTTAATGTTAAAATTTTATGTAAAAATACTTTCAATTAAAAATGAATTAATTTACATATTTATATTTATTCCTATTAAATTTTTTTAATTAATTACAAATAATCAATTTAAAAAAAAGGAAATCCTGATAAATTGTAATAACAAATGAATAAATTAAACTTTATATAAAAATATTATTTGTTACTTATAAATAAATTAATAATTTAATATCAGGATGGTTCAGCTATGGATGAATTTGGTATAGCAGCAGCTCTCTTGCCTTTAGCAACTGCATTTTGTCGTAAACTGTGCACTGGAGTGATACAGTTTGCATATACGTGTATTCAAGTAATTCTATATGTATTATTTAATACTTTTTGTTTATTTATGCTATTGGTTGTGTCTTAATTTTCCATAATTAATTGTATTATATAGGATCATCCAGTTTGGAAAAATCAATTATTTTGGGAATCTGCGTATTATTTAGATGTACAAAGAGACATAAAATCTCTTTACTCTGACAATAATCTCTCAACTCATAAAAGATCTTCATCTATGAATTTATCAAGTCTGCGTGAAAATCATGTAATTTGATAAATACTTTAAATATTATTTTTTTTAATTGATTACTCATTATTTATTTTAGAATAAAGATAATATTTTAAATGACAGATTTAGTCGTTCACAAGAATTATCTGCTTTAGAAATAGCAGCTGAACAAATGAGATTACGTCCATCAAACAATTCTGGTAATAATAAATATATATAATACTTATAATGAATGTTTATAAATTGATTAATTTACATTTATATTTAGATAAACTTAAGGAATACATATCAAGTGAAGAATCAACACTATACAGTCAAGCTATTCATTATGCTAATCGTATGGTGTATTTACTTGTTCCATTAGATGTTGGAGGAAATAATATTAAGAGTTCATCAAATCATCAGTCATCTAATAAAAATATTGATGATGAAAGAACATCTAACAGTGTAACAAATAGGTATTTGTTTTAAAATTTTATCTTAGTCATCAGTTAGCTTCACTTAATGTTTTATTTTAGTGCTGTTGATAGGTCAGGTAGTGTATGCGAATCTGATGTTGAAAGTGGTTTTGTTGAACCAGAACCTAATGAAATTGGTAACAAAGTTATTAAAATGGTTAGTCGTTTTGTCGACAAAGTATGTACTGAAGGAGAAGTTAGCGAAGAACACATTCGTGCTCTACATCAAATGATACCAGGTGTGGTGCATATACATATTGAAACATTAGATGGTGTCAATAGGGAGTCTAAGCGATTACCACCTATACAAAAAGTACTAATAAATGAAATACAGTATTATTGTTAATTATATATTATACCAATATTAATGAATTGTTTTATATATTTAGCCTAAAATATTGACACCTAATATGCTGCCTGGAGAAGAACCACTGATGGATGGTTTAAGAGTTTATTTATTACCAGATGGAAGAGAAGAAGGTCTAGGAGGATTAGTTGGTGGACCTCCTCTATTACCGGCAGAAGGAGCTATTTTTATTACAAATTATCGTATTGTATTTAAAGGAACTCCTTTAGATCCTTTTGCTTGTGAACAAATTGTAGTAAGGTCATTTCCTGTAACGTCATTAACCAAAGAAAAACGTATTACAGTTCAATATTTAGCACACTTAGACCAATGGTTACAAGAAGGTCATCAGTTTAGGTCCTGCACATTTCAGGTAAGAAATAACTTTTAAAATATTGTACTTCAATTATAAATTGTTGATAAATTTAATAAATTTTAGTTAATCAAAGTGGCATTTGACGAAGAAGTAAATGCTGAAGATATAGAATGTTTCCGAAAATTTATACACAAGGTACGACATCCTCCAAATGTATTTAATCACTTTGCATTTACAGGCCAAATTCCAATTTATGAAATGCCTATGACAAGTGATAAAGAAAAAAATGCTACTTTGAAGTGAGTTTTGATTTAAGTCTTTCATGTAAATTATGAGGAATGTTAATTTTTTTGTTTTTTATTAGGGGGTTTGCAAAAAAAACTCTAATGAAGACTGCTCGTAAAGCAGGTTTTAAACAAAAGAGTTCATCCAAACGTCATAAATATGTTTTGCCTAACATATCAAATAGTTCTATAAACAAGACTAACAAATATATGACCACTCCTGGTCGGATGACCCTGCCTCCTTTTAACAATCTTGATGACTTATCTGGTATGTTAGATCTTTCACTCTAATGAGTTTTTACATTATTTTATTCTTTTAAGATATTACATTTTATTAATTCAAATTTTAAGTTAATCAGAATTTCTGTTATCATAATATTATATTTCTTGAAATAAACTATAAATACGCAATATATTTTATCATAATTTAATACAAGTTATTGAATATAGATTATATAAAAATTAGCTTGTTTTCATTCTTTAAAAATTCAATGTTTTAAGCAACAGTCCAATATTTACAATTTTAACTTTTATTAATTTTTTTTTTTATGTAGTAAATGATTTAGATATCAATGCGTTGAATACTCCTAACATTGTTTCTAATGTTTCTGATCCAAAAACATTGGAACGAGTGACAGAAAGGAGTTATGTACGTGATTGGATTAGACTTGGCCTTGCACCAAAAAATACTAGTTCAAATAATATTAGTCAAAAAAATAATAATAAAGAGCCATTTAAAATCACTACACTAAATTCAGCATATTTAATGTGTCGCAGGTAAAAATAATATTTATTTGTTTATATTATTAAAAATATTGTTTGATTTATATTGAACACAATATATTACTAGAAAATATACATACAATTAAAACTTTTTTATTTCTTACAATTTTAGTTACCCTGCACTCTGGGTGGTTCCATCAATTATTTCAGATGATAGCATTCGAAGGTTTTATCGAAATTATCGTCATAGTAGAGTTCCGATAATTACATGGCGCCACCAGCAAACATCTGCTTTATTATTACGAGGTTCAGGGTATCATGGAAAAAATCTTATTGGAATGTTGAAATCAACACATCCGTCATCAACAGGTATTCATTTTTCATATAATTTTAGTATAATTATAGTAGTCACTTGATAATTTGAAATTCAGGGTACCAAGTTAAAAATTTGATTTATAGAGGTTTTTGATTTATTGAGTATTCAAATAATCAAGAGAAAAAAATTAATTCAAATTAAAGAGAGGTGAAAAATTATTGTATGTATCATATTACATTTATTTTGACATATATTTATTATACATACATACATAGTATTATATTTTACAATTATTAATTGACATTTATTTATTATATTATTATATTTTACATGTTATAGAAATTTGTTATTTTTTTATGATAAATTGCTGGCCACAATTTGGTTCATAACATTGTCTAAATTACTGATAGTATTGAAAATTGTATCGTATTTTTTTTCGTTCATTTCAGATTATTCTAAAAAATTGACGTAATCTTGACAAAAATTTAGATTAGGTAGGTAAGGTACGATAACATTTATAAACTATAATAATATTAAACCACCGTCGTTATTAGTTTCATTACGAGTATGTCAAATAGCTTGATAACGTAATCTTCATATTATGTATGTATATTATATATTTTACATATGAACTTACATATAATCGCCATTAAGGAAATTCGAATTATAGAGGTTTGTGGAATAAAAATTTGAATTGTAGAGTGTATCCCACTGATAGACATTTCGAATTATCGAGGGAACCGGAATACATGTATTTTCTTCTAATTATAGAGGTTTTCTCAGGGGACTCAGCATTTAGTTCGATTTATGGAGTTTTTTGAATTATCGAGGTTCGAATTAACGAGTGACAACTGTATCTACTTTAAAATAATATTTAATTTCTATATTTTAATTTTATGTCTTTTGTTGTTTTTAGGTACATTGAATTCAGAGAGTAATTCTTCTGTAGAGCAAGAAAGATACTTATCAGCTATTGTTGCTTTGACTCCTTTGTCAAGTCTACGTCATAGTGGTGCTGCATGGGGGTTATCGGATAGTAGTCTTAGTATAAATTCGCTTCTGTTGGCTGCAGATGAAGATATTCTGCCATCAGATATTTCACGCAGGTATTATAAATAGTTAAATCTATTAACAGTTTTTTATATTCTACCAAAAATGAATTAGCATTATACTGTAGTTGAATATTAATACATAAAGTTATAATATAATTTTATAGAATTAAAATTTACTAAGAAAATTTATTTTTACTTAATAGTGAAATATGAAAATAATTAATACCTTTTATACTATTTAGGGGTCCAATGAGGTCTAGTGGTGGTAATAAACAATTTGGACGCTGGGGCTCATTAAAAGAACGACGCAATATTAGTACTTCATCTAATAATAGTTACTCCTCACCAATGTTTCAAAATCAACCGTATGGACGTATGTCAATGGCTGATCCAGATTCAAATCCAGATAGTCCACATGAATTTCATAGAGCTGCTTTATACATACTTGGTGATAAAACACAAATGAAGGTAATAAAATTAATCAGTAAATCAAAATGTATATATGTCATTTACTGTCAGTCTTTTCTAAATAATTATTATTTCTAAAGGGTATGAAAGGTGATTCTATCATGAAAATTGATTTTATCCCAATTGAGTATGCTGACATTCGTCACAGTAAGACATCATTTAAAAAGCTGATGCGAGCATGTGTTCCAAGTTCTACTAGTAATGAACCAGAACATTCTTTTTACAAGTGAGTTAAACATATTTATTTATATTATTTAAATTTTGTGTTAGGTGTGCTGTGGTTTATACATTAGGTGTGTTTCAGTTAGTACTAATGATCTGGTTTCCTGTTTGTGATATGAAAATTGAATTATTCATTATTATGTATCTAGACTCCTTTTTATCTACCTATATTTAAAATCTTTTGTAGATTTGGTTAAACATTGCATAAATAAACAAACATTTCCTTTTATAGATATCAAGTAACTTCACTTATATAGCATTTGTTTTTCAGTTAACAAAAAATTTATAAATAAATATATTTCTCCAGGTATTATTTTTTTTATTAAACAACTTTGTCTTTATGTATTCACTTTACTGTAGTGCATACTGATACTTTACTATAGAAATAGTTATGTCTATTAGAATTATGCTAACTTTAAGTTATCACACATTTTGTTATTTGCAATCAAGCAATGTATAATTTTTGGCTCCGCTGTGAATTAGTTCTCATTACAAAAATACATTTTTAAATGTTCCAGTAAAAACTAAGCAATTAGCTTTATGTATAAATTTACATTTTCATGTCAGTTCTTTGGGGTGTAAGAATTAGATCGATAGTATTTGGCTTATAATCTTGTGATTTTTTAAATAATGCTGTAAACTACATCAAAATAGGTTTAGCAGTTTTTGAGTTTATCAATGATAAACAAAATAAGCATTGTCTCTTATATTTCTACAGACATAGATTAAATAGTTAATATCAGAATATTATTTAATCAATGGTAATATAGGTATAGTTAAACACTGAACATTGTTAAAAAGGTTTTAGTGTTTAAAGATAAAGTTTCTGAATATTATATTAAACATAATAATAACATTTCATACATAACTTTTCAATAAAATATAAGAACAAAAAAAAAATATAGTATTATTCAAATGGAATGTTATATAAATAATCATTACAAAAATGTAATCAAAGTGGAAATTTCATTTTAATATTTGTACAATATTTTATATCAGAAACAAACATAGAAAAATAATTTTTATTTATAAAAAAGAAATAATCAGTTTAATTATACTTTTTCTTAGATTTTTAATATCTCCGCTTCTGTTTTTTAAATATTTTTTTTTATATCATGATTTTTATTATATTTTGCTTATTTAAATTAAAAAATGTTAGTCACTGGTATTTATTATCAACATTTGCTGAATTTTTATATATGCTATCTTATTTTACTATCATATATCTGTATTATTAATAACAGTTTAGATTAAAAGAAAAATTGACTTAGGATAACTAATACTTTGAAACAATTTTTTCTTAGAATTTAATATTTATTATACTATGGTATATTTAATAAAAATTATGTTAATTTTTTTATTGATTTAGAATGATTGAAAGTTCAGATTGGTTACAACAGTTACGAAACATTATGCAATTATCTGGGGCTATAGTTGATTTGATTGACGTGCAAGGTTCTTCAGTCATGTTGTGTTTGGAAGAAGGATGGGATATAACGTGTCAACTATCATCAATTGCACAATTATGCATGGATCCATATTATCGGACAATTGAAGGTTTCCGGGTGTTAATTGAAAAGGAATGGCTTGCATTTGGTCACCGGTTCAGTCATCGTAGTAATCTGGCTACTGCGTCCCAAGCTTCTGGTTTTGCGCCAACCTTCTTACAATTTCTTGATATTGTCCACCAAATCCATAGCCAGTTCCCATTGTCATTTGAATTCAATGATTACTATTTGAGATTTTTGGCATATCATTCGGTGTCTTGTCGATTCCGAACATTTTTATTGGACTGTGAACTGGAAAGAGTGGAATGTGGAGTGGCAGCTGTTGAAGATAAACGGGGATCACTTACATCTCACCACAAAAGTGTTGACACTGGTTCAGATGACGATATTGTTTATCCAGGTATTATTATTGTTTTTTTGGAATTTGAATTATTGTAAATATTTAAATTTTTAAAGTATATGATGAATTGTAGGAGGTCGTTTGGCTGGTAACAATATTTCATCTCACTATGTACCAAATTTGGGACAATCTGTGTTTGATTATATTGAAAAACATAATGCACGAACATCAATATTTTACAACTTCATGTATATGCCAAATGTTGAACAACCGGTATATGTTTGGTCACAGCATATTTATTAACCTATTTAATTATAAAAATAATCTTATTGTTTAAGTTTATGATTTTCTTTTTTAGGTCCTCAGACCACAGTCATCATTGCCTAATTTGAATGTTTGGCAATATTATTTGAATGAAGAATTAGCTCATGGACCAAGTTATGATTTAGAGATTATTCAGATGGATATGCAACAAGAAGAAGAAGCTGAAGCAGCAGATGGTATTTCTAATAAGAACCAACGAAAAGTCATCACAACTGGGTATTAATTTTTACATTTTTTTTTCTTTTCTTAATTAATTAATAATATATTTAAAATATATCTTATTTATAACAATTTTTTTTTTTTTAATACTCAATTATTTTCTGTTATTCATCAGGTATAATATAGTAGAACGATATATACCTGATGCATTTAAAAATTTATTGGATGACATTCATAAATTGGAAACTGAATTGGGTCTTTTGCCACAAAAATGGAAGGTACTATGGGACAAGTTAGAAATTCCTGTTACTGCAGAATCATTAAAGGTAAAAATTATTGTTAGAAAAGCTTTTTATTCACTTTAAAACTATTATTTTCTCTTTAGAGACACGCTTCGTTTAGTACACAACTGGTCAGATATCATGGGCGGTTGTTGCATAAACGATCCACATTAGAAATTCTCATGCGTGGTAAAGCAAGTAACACAACATCAACAAACATGGATACAAATCCACCTCATTCACATCCACATCGCTTTGAAAAATATAACTTTACCACTCCAACTTACTGTGATTTTTGTTCCAGTCTTCTTTGGGGACCCGTAAAGGTAAATAAAGTCAATATTCATCAATATATTTTTTCAGTTAATGTAAATAAATGTATCACTCATTGTAAAGGAATATATTTTTTTCTTTTGTTTTAAGATAGTGATTTGTTAATGTTTGTTTTAAATTTTGGTTTGTGCTTAACAAAGTAAATCCAATATTTGTAAGTTGGTTAGGATATTAGATGTGTGGTTCAGGAAAATCTAATAAATAGTATTGTTCTCTTTCCATATTGATAGATCTTGATTCTATATTAAAACTAAAGTATTTATGTGTTTATTAATTTCACTTTGGAGTTCTTATGTAACATAATATATTTTATATTGAAAAATCTTTTAACATTTTTTGTTAATCAGTTTTGCTAAAGATCTCTCAAGATTTCTCAAACACCACATTATCTTAAGACACAAAGTATATTATATACAGTAGAACCTCGATTATCCGTGTTTGCGATTAACCGTGCCCACTCTTCCGAAAATTTTTAAACATAATACTCGATATCGACAATTAATGACATTTTTGACAAAAATTATTTCAAACCAAAAAAAACAAAGCTAATAACTTCATATTTTAAGCCTTAATAACTTGTATACAATATTATGGATGTATGTATAACATTATTGTATGTATATTTCTAATTACAATTTAATCAAAATTTTTTAAATTTCATTATTATAAAAAGTCTCGATTAACCGTAATTTTCATTTAGCCGTGTGACCCTCTCCCCATCATTACCCCGGATAATCGAGGTTCTACTGTAATTGTATTAATATACAGAATTTAACGTCAAACCTTTGAATTTTTTCTCTCCATTGTATATTTTTGTTTTTATATCAAAGTATTTAAATATTTTATTAAAAAACAAAATAATAATTAGTATATAACAAACATGTATCCAAACTTTTTATATAGATATACTCTTTTATTTAACTTGGACAAACACATATCTCTTAGTTATTAGGTTTATGAATTTGTAAAATATATTTTAACTAATTATATAACAGCTTTCCTAGCATAGATTTTTTGAATTAATTAGTAATGAGTTCTATTTTTAAACTTATACATATTTTGATATTTGAAGTTTTCAACAATTTATTCATTTATTACATTTTATATTATTATTCTTAAAACTTTCAGTTAATTAGCTTTTTTTTTTTACACAAATTTTATGAACTCTTTTAATTGTATTTTGGCTTTATAACTAGAGTTTTTTTTTATTATTATTATAAGCACTTGCCTAAATAAATCAAGTAACATATAATACATTTTATATTTAATAAGACTTGATATTAAAATTAAATAAATAAATAATAATATTTTTTAAGATTATAATATATATTTTAATTGAACTGAAATAATAGTTAATATCTCCAAATCAAAATATGATTATATCTATATGTGTTTGAAATATTTTCAGACTGGTATGAGATGTTGCGATTGTGGTTATAGCTGTCATGAAAAATGTTCAGAAAATGTACCCAAAAGCTGTACTAAATACAAAGCGGTTGCAGACAGAACGCTAACAAATCAAAATGCCAATAGAGCATGTGGCGAAACAACTTCAGTGAATTCAAGTGAGTCATAATTATTAGTATAATCTAACCTTCCCATTTTATTAAATGGATTGCATTAAACCCATGGAACATTAAAGATATGAATGGAATCCATCAACAATACTATGAGCAGTTCTCATCAAACGTCGCTGAGAACAGGACTCATGAAGGTTATTTATACAAACGTGGGGCTCTCTTAAAAGCATGGAAACAACGTTGGTTTGTTTTAGACTCAATAAAACATCAATTGAGGTATTATGACTCCATGGATGATTCTCATTGCAAAGGATATATAGGTAAATATATATTTTCTAAGTTTTTATTGTAGTTTTTATGTTCTTTACAATATATTAAATAATATAGTGTGGTAATTATTGGCAGTCAAAGATAACTAAAATCCTTCAGGTACATTATATTTTACTATAAATAAATAAATACTCATTTTAATAATTAGGAAGTTGATTGATTTGTATGCTTTGACTAATAAATCATAGAAATATTTTCCAAAAAGTGTGTCAATTTACCAATAGTTCTTATAAAATATTGTTTGTATATTAATGGGAAAAGCTTTTTTTTACATAATTATTATGTACATGATTATTTACTTGTAATTTGTATCTGTTGTTAGTGATAGCTCAGTATGGTAAATAAGTCAAACAAAATTTAAGGTTATTAATAAATTCTTTCCGATAACAATTTTATATCTAGATGAAATAAATGTATCAATAACTTAGAAATTTAGAATAAATATTATATTTAGGTTAAAAATAAAATAATACATATTATGTATAATATATTAATTTTTTTTTTCTTAAAATCAGTTTATAAATGAAATTTAAAAAAATAATAAGATCAATCAATTGATTGTTAATTATTTTATGCTTAATTTTTTTAAATTTTGGTGGAAGAAAACAACGTTTTATTTTTATTTTTCAAATTTAGATCTTGCCGAAGTAATGTCTGTGTCTCAAGCCAACCCAACACCAGGTGCACCTAAAAAAACTGATGATAAATCTTTCTTTGATGTAAGTATTTTTATTTTTTATTTTTTTTTATCAAATGTGTATAAATATGATATACGTTTTTTTTTACATAATTATACCTTTAGTTGCGTACAAATAGAAGAACTTACAATTTCTCAGCTAGTGATATGACAACAGCCCAAGAATGGATAGAAAAAGTCCAAGCTTGTTTGCAATAATTAACTGTCTTAAAAAAAACAAACATTTCTTATTCATTGTTAAAGTTAATTTATTTATTTTTCATTATAGTTAATGATTTCCTTTTTTTATGTATATTTATATTATGATAAAATTTCTTTAAGTATCCCAAGTCACTAATGTGAAAATAATTTGTATTTGTGGTCTTGTCGTTGAATTGAAACGAAATGTGATAGTTTTGTATGTTGTAACTATTTTTCACAACTTCTTTTTATTGTTTTTATTACTATTATTATTATCAATACTACCATACGCCTATATGTTGTAATATTATGATTTATTATTATTTTTATTTACTATATATTTGATTCAAGGGTCTTTCCAAAACGAGCAATAATTTAACTTATAAAATTCAAATATTAATTTTTTCTTGATTATTGAACCTTGATTTATAACTGAAAAAATTTAATATTTATATTCAAGATACAAGATACAATCTAAAAAGATAATTTTTATTTTTGTTATTACATATATATATATCATGACTATTTTATGTCAAGGCTATGTAGATATAAGTTGTTATAATTATTTTTATTCATTAGTTATCAGTTGACTTTTTTTTTTTAATTTTGTATTTAATGTTGCACAAAGTATATTATTAATTAAAATATTTGTCGTGAACAGTTTTTACTTTTTTATATGTTTGTTATGACATTTTTTTTTTTTTGGAAAGCTCTTGAGAAAATAAAAACTTACATTTTAATTATTGCTCGAAAGTTACCAACATTTGACGTATATGAATCTTTTTTTTAAAAATATTATCTTAGTCAAAATGCTGTACATTATTTTGTTACAAATATACAATTTTATTTTCAATTTTCAGTTGTTTGATCAATCATGTTAAAAATATTATTCTGTTGGTCATTTAACAAGAAATTAAGAGTATTGAAATTTGTTTACAGTTATTGCTTTTCCTTAAATAATTGTAATATATAAAAAAAAAAAATGTAATTTTTATTTTAGTCAATTAAATAATGTTGAAATTTTTTTAAATTCTTTTCATGTATTGAAAAATGTGTAAACAACGACAATTTTTAGATACAAAAATTTTATAGTATTATGTCTGTTTATTGTACATTTCAAATTTATATTATGTAAATCGCCTAAAACTTGCAATACAATTTGAAACAACTCTATAGTTAATTTAACTTACGAGTTGATCTTTTATAAAATGATAATAATATTGCATATTCTTTTAATTGTGATATATGTTTATAAATATATTATGTAGCATAATTGTACTTATACAAAGTATCATCAATTACATGGACATTTATTTATCTATTCTACTAAAATTTAATATGATTGATGATGGAAAATATTTTTATTGAATGTATTATTATGAAATACATTAATTATTGTTTGATAGATTATTATCAAAGTAATGTATTCGTTATGGATTCTTCTCCCTATAAAATAAGAAAAAAAAAAGTTAGGAAGCATTATTATTGATTGGTATTAATGTTATTCCTCATGACAACTTAAAGATTTGTCAGTAGTCAAAACAACAAAATTTTAATTAAATTAATATAATAAATAGAACATACATGACAACTTAACTACTGAACGAGATAGATTATACGATCTCCAAGCGGCTGTTCTTTCGACTGGCTGTCAACATATCCAATAATTTTCTTTTCAGTATTGATGAAAAGTTTCGTTTCCGAAGTCATCATAATGCTGTTCTCTGTAGGTAGTAAATAATTGGGTATCAACCTTGGTCCCAAAACGGGATCCTTGTATCGCCATAGACTTATTTTGTTGGATGCTGGTCAACCAAAAAAGTAATGTGGGTATGAATTAATTATGTTATTATCCAATCACAATATTTTATGGATTAGTTTGGATATGATAGTGTGTAATTAGTTGATGTTCATTAAGAGTTATTAAATATTTAAAAAGAACAGTAATCTCTCGGTATAAGACTTTATTTACTTAAAATCACAACTATGCCCTGGTTCCACGCTCGCAAGTAGATATTTTTCACACCCACCAGGATTGATAACTAAGGGAATCTTTGCTTTCAAATACTCCCATCAACTAAAAGGTATTAGAGTCGAACTAATTTCACCATTTAAATTCCATATGATTGGCCAAGGGTGTTTCCATCAAATAAGACCAAAATATAGTTTAATGTATAAAAACATATTTTAAATTACCTAATTAGAAAGTGTATAAAAATTAAATTCTCAATAAATATTGCTAAAAATAATTCTTTTTAAAATAATTTATTTACATGAATAATAAAATTGAGTCCCTAAAAGATTTTGAATGATTTGGTCTTTTGTAAATTTATTGAATTTTTTTTCAGTTTTTTAATGATCTAGACGTTACCGCTCTTCCACAAACTACTAATAAGATACCAAATAAATCATACAGTATTTTTGAAAAATTTTTAATACTGAAGAATGGACAAGGTATAATAATTGTATTTACGCCGATAATATTTAGGTAATATAATATTTTTTAACACTAAATATTCAGAAATATTTTAAATTTAAAGTTTTTCGATAATAAAAGTAAGAAAAAATGTTTTACTTGGTATTTAAAATTTCAAATGTTATTGAAGATTATATTAATAATAGCACGTATGCCTTAAATCTCTTAATGGGTGGTTGACCTAATAGTTTTCCTCTGTAATGGACATCAACATAATAATATAAATGTAGTAATAGTCCACTTACTCAGTTTTAGATCTATTTTTTTCAGTCTCTTGATCAACTTTTCAACGGTGTCGCCATCGTATACGGCAAGTTCCCGTTGAAAAAACGCCTTTTGCGGCTGTGGATTGACGACGAGAAGATTCAACGACACATCTGGCGGTAAAAATGTAATGTACGGTTCTCCCGGACAACATTCGTTACGTATATTTTCAGGTGCTTCGTTACTGTCGGAGTATTTGATGTCAAAATGTTCCAACTGAAAACGACAAAAATCATGATATTTTATTGCGGGGCGGGCGAAAAGCGTATAAAATAATATGAAATACTAACATCCAAAGTGTTTTCCAAATAGGCTCTGTTCACTTCAAGAACGCGCTTTTCGTCAAAATCTAATTTGATGTTGAAAGCGGAATCACCCACCTTGATCAATTTTTCTTTCACCATTTGTGCGAACGGCATTGCTCGTTTCATGTATTTTTTCAGCGAATCTTTTTTACCCAGAGCAGACGAAATAGCCTTATTGTCTGGTAAGATATTACCATTTTCCTGCGCACACAAATCCGTTGTCTCAAATAAAACTTATCTTATTATATACAAATATACAATAACAATAAATAAAGGCATGCGGTCCCCCTTCCACCATTAGTAGTAGGTATCTTTACATGTATTTTACTAAATACTATAATATAGCAACATTAGTAAAGTACTAAAGTCTGTGTACTTAATTTATAAGGAAAAATGGCACTTATAATGTAGCTATTAAACATACGTGTAAAAATTCCATATTTTTAAATGACAATTACTACGATTACACATTTTTGGTTTCTATTTTCCCCTCCCCTTTCGGCCCTCCCTCGTTGATACATAAATATGCTCGGCATCTAACGTTGAAAATTAATTTTTGAGTTGTATACTGAACTGTCTGAACCGTTACCAATATAGTATGTTACTACACTATTACGTAATATGAATTCATGTATGGATAAACTAAATTCTTTGTTTAATTAAAACAACTACTTTTCGAAGTTCCATTAGAATAATTAACAACAAAGCGTTTAAGAGTGCTAACAAACTTATGTTCAACATAACTAATTTTGTGTTTTTTTGTAGAGTGAATTATCTGCGTTTCTATGTTATTACGTTTAAGCGAGCTATGAGTATTTGTGGAAAATAAAGTAACAAAAAAATGCTCATTAGTAGTTTAAAAATTAAAATACCGTAAAAATAGACGTACAAACACGAATATCAATTTCAACTATAGATTTAATTAAAGATCAATTCGATCTAATATTCACAGCTATTAATACAAAACTGGTTCAGTGAATCACAAATTTTCAGTGTTATGTGTTGTACGTTTTAAATCAAGGACAACACACGAGTATGTGACGTCTTCTTAAAAGGAGGATTATAAATTATCTTTATTTTGTATCATAACATAATAGTCTTTTTTCCATCGTACCGATTAAACTTATAATGCAATACGTTTCTGAAAACAGATCTCAATTTCTAATTAAGTGTACATAAGAAAAACTTTCCCAATTTTTACTTAAAAACATTTCTATTTTTATCTTAAGATCTTAACATTTCAGAAATTTAGAATGTTAACACAAATAGTAAATAAATAAATAAATGTGCAAGACATTCTAAAGAAAAATGTATAGAGACTTTAAAGCAATCAGAATTTTAATCTGATAAGACATAAAAAATTTATAATTTAAAAAAACATTACATTGGCCAACAGTTACATGTGTGCAATGTGCATGGAACCAACACATCATGATAGTTCTACATACACACTAATTATTGCATTGTTCACAAAAACACAAGACCTGTATAGTTGTATGTAATCACTAAAAAAACTGCCAATACAATGAACTCATTGACCCTTAACAACAGACCTTTTGCAATTATCTTAAAAAGGAAAACTAAACTATGATGAAGAGACTTTCCCCTACAAATACATAATTTTTACATACGAAATAAAGCTGTTTCATTGTTTCCAATATGGTTGTTTGCCATGGGGGAAATGTTTTTGCAACCCACGCTATGGCTTTTGTCGGTTTTTCCACCACTTTGGTTTTGGATGGATTCTTTTTAGCTCCAATATTCAAAATATTTTTTTGTTGCAGTCTAAAAGAGTGAGCTGCTTCCATCAAGTATTCGCCGCTTTGAAGTAGCTTATAATCAACTTCATCGGCTTGTGGCCAACTTGCTTTGACAACACTACCATTCTATTAAATTAAAATGTATTAGTATAATTCTTATCATTGAAAAAAAAAAAAAATAAATTTTGTTGAATAATTACGTTTCCTAATAGCTGGTAAACATGTTCAGAGACATGTGGACAAATTGGAGCCAACAAAATAGTTTGAACTTTAATGAAATGGAATATCAGATCTTTGTGCATACATTCACCTCCAAGTTCTGGATTGCCACAAAGTTCACGATACCTATCACGAGCGGCTTGTAATTCAAAGAAACCAGTTCTCAAAGCTTCTTTGAATAAAAGTTTTTCATAATTTTCACCAGTTTGTTGAATTTTAAGATTTATTTCACTGAAAAAAATTATTTATCATGAGTAACTTATTTTAATAAAATTGAATACATAAAAAGTAAGACTTTTAATTACCTCATAAAAACAGTATCTGTAAACGAATCAGTAGGTCCATTTCTAAGCGTGGCCTCGGAAGCTAGTATTTCTTTAACCCATTCAATAAACGTATATAATCTTAAAATACCTATAAAAATGATAAATCTTTATTAAATGTAAAACAGGAATTTAATACTTATTCAAAACATTAAAAATTAAATACCTGCGTCAGCCATATTTTCAACAAAATTTGCGTCTTCAATTGCATCTCCAGCATCGGCTAAACAAAATCTCATGCCATCAGCACTAAACTTATTGACCGCTTCTTCCAATGTCATAAAATTTCCATCCGATTTAGACATCTGAAATAAATAGAACAAAAATTATTATCAACATTTAAAAATATAAAATAATCAATTTACCTTAGCTGAATTTAATAATAAATGTCCATTTGCTCTTATACTCTTTGGCCAAAGATCTGGCCGTTTTGCCCAAATTGCACAATGGTTATATATAAAGAATGTTAAATGATTCTGAATTAAATCTTTACCAGAACATCGCAAGTCTACTGGATACCAGTATTCAAATTCATTTTTCATAACATCCAAGTATTTTTTATTAATTTTACATTGTTTAGGATAACTTTTATTATCCAAAAATATATAATCCCAAACTTCTGGAGTCATCTCTTCTGGCCTAAAGTGCAAATATCATTGTCTAATTAATTAAAAAAAAAAAAGTACAACATTTTGTAAATTTAGAATTTGTTATTCAAACAACAAATAATACATTTTTCCTTGATTATTGACAATTAACATTTAACATTAATCTGATATTAATTATCTACATTGACTTACTTGATATTGTAACTATTTCCATTTTCTCCTTTGAACGTTCCTTCTTGTAGAAAATGAGCAACAGTATAATATGCCATATAAATAGTAGAATCAGATAGAGACTCAATTAACCAATATTCATCCCATGGCAATTTTGTTCCTTTTATAGTTAAATATTTTGTATAATTATTTTGATAAATGGAATTCAAATAAAATATTAAATATGATTTCATTACCTAATCCGTAAGTTCTAGAACAGGCATATTCATGTAACCAGTTTAAACACGACATAAAGTTTTTTCTAACTTCTTCATGGTAAGTATTCATATTCTTTAATGCTAACTCTGCAGCTGCTTTCCACTCTGATTCACCATAATCTAAATACCATTGATCACATAAGGCAATAACGCATTCATCGCCTGATCTATAAATCAGTTATTTAAAAAATATATTTCTGAAATCATAAAATCAAAATTTTTAATGTACCTAGACATTATGGTTTTTTCGGGTTCATAATAAGTAACAGCTTCTTTGGAGTCTATAAGTTTTTTTTGTAAAGCTTTTTTAACATCTTGAACTTTTTGTCCTTTGAATTCACCAACAATAAGTATCTGAAATTTAAAATTAATATAAATAACAAACATCCTAAAAATTTAACTCAATTAAAACTAACTCCTTCATAGAATGCTTTTAAGTAAACTTTCTCTTTTGCTATTTGTAATTTGTCTTTATCATTTTGACTTTGTATTTTTAATTCATTATACACTGTTACAGCACATAAGTTTCCAAAGTCTGGGATTTCAATAATAGGTATCTAAAAGAAATTATTCATTGATATTATATTATTACACATTTTATAGATCTAATGTAATAAAAATATTTATTGATCTTATTTAAAATCTAACAACAATTACTTACAGGTTCAAATGGAAGAACCATTTCATCAGTAATATAATATTTTTCACGGAATGCTGGTTTCTTTTTTAAATCAGTTAAAGCTGCATAATCATCTGGTGAATCAGAAGGAACACTTGTAACGACTCCGGTGCCTTTATCAGGCTTAATCGATAACATTGGTAAGGTATATATAATGTCATTAAAACTAAGTGGTGCATTTAACTTTGCACCTAAAATATCCTAAAATATAGATAAATGATTCGATTATGTATTAAAATATAAATGGTTAATTGTTAAAAATTACTTGTCCTTTCAATTTGGTGATTATTTCATATTCTCCATTTTTTTCTGTAAATCCTTGATATGACATGTTCTTTGCAGCTCTTTCACTACAAACGAAAATGCTTTCATCTTTTAATTTAAAAGCAATATATTCCAAGTCCGGGTGTACCCAACAATTGGTTTGACCATACATTGTTTCTGGTCGTAATGTAGCAGCAACTAAAAATACTGGTTTATTTTTTAAAGACCTGAACAGTTAATTTGTAAATTTAACATATATAGTTAATACATCATATAATATTAATAATATATTAATACTTCTTAGTGAATTTTAGTTTTTCAGGATAGGGTTGAACTAATTTCATTTTAACTAAAGTATATTCTTGAGGACCAACGCCTTCACCTTTAGATCTGTCATGATCCATGCATGGTTGATTATCTTTTGGTGAAAAAACAGTGTATCGTTTTCCAAATTTAATTTTATTATTATCACGAAGGCGTAAAAATTGCCAACGAACAAAACTATCAAAAAATGGATTCTCATTCGTAGTAATAAATGTTCTGCGCCAATCAACCTAAATATCAAAATAAATATTCAGTAAGATTATGGAAATAGTACAAAAATTTGATTTAATATGCTTACATGAATACCAATACTTTTAAGATCATTGACAGCTAATGGAGGAAAATAATTTAACCATGTTAAAGGATCTTCAAAACTTCGTATTTGTTCATCATCTTCAAAACCCAAACTTTTCATGATTTGCCATTGATATTTTGCTTTACTGCCTTTTGCAATTGCTTTACTCTATACAAAAATTCCCATCAGTCAGATGTAGAAGTTTTATTCATATTTAATTGTTTGTTATATTAACCTTTTTGCCTTTACTCTTGTCTTTGATGATATCTGTATTTATTTCAACTTCTATTTCTTCGTCATCTGAATCTGGGAAGTGTGGAGGACAACCAAATGTTTGAATCTCCCATTTTAATTTATCTGCACATGCTTTGATAGGCATACCCGTGCAATGGAAACCAAATGGAAACAAGACTTGTTTACCTTTTAAACGTTGATATCTAACTGCAAACTAAAAACAAGACATTTGACATTAATTTTATGTTTTTTTCTCATTATGAGGACACAGAAAAAATCATACCTCGCATTTTGAAAGGGAAAATGTGTGTCCCAAATGAAGTCTACCATTCATGTATGGAAAAGGAAATGTAGCCAAATATTTTTCATCATCATTCCTCTTGGTATTCTTAGACGGTGGTGCATTGATTTCATGTATCTTCTGTTCATGCCATTGACGTTGGATCTCTTTTTCAATCTGTCGCAGATACTCTACTTTAACAGTACCTTTGCGGGTTTCGGTCTACAACATTTACAAAACGTCTAGTTACAAAAACGAAAAAAAGTTCAATAATTGCATAATAAAAACATACCATGATTGATTAGACAAACGTTGTAAGTTCTATATTATAGGAGTAGAAAACTTGCTGGTTGCACAAGTTTCAATAATTTTCAAATTGATATTGTTTTAATAATCGAATTTACACAGTCAAAGTCTGTACGAGTGTACGTCTCGCGAGTAAACGACGTCAGAAACACGGGACGTCCCGCTAACATGCACGTTGTCAAGTACAAACGCTCAGAATTTGATAGTCTGATATAAACGTGATAATTGATAATGATAACACAATCGATTAGTGATAAGCTGATGACAATAGTCAACCATAGGATAAATTTAATAATGATTTCAACGCAAGCAGACAATGAAAAGTATTAACAAAAATAAATAAAATACATTTTAACAATACATTTATCCGTGGACTGTGATGGGTAGACGTCTTGTCGTCTGATCTCATGTTAAGAGTTTCTTTCACGGTTGTAATTAATTCTAACTACAAGTTATAGCCGTGGTTTAATTTAAGTTTTAAAAATAAAAATCATTGTCTACCATTAAATGTTTTGAGGACACAGAATGTAAACCTCATAGTTGTATTAAATGTTAATACTGTAACTTATACAGCCTTAGGAATTTTTATTAGTTTTCTATTGGAAATTCTTTGTCCAACTGACAGTTCAGTAAAAATGATCGATAATAGTTGAATTGAACTCGGATTTCGGAGGTTCGAATTTACCAATACTATTTACGTAAAATTAGGGATATTTTTTTGTTATGAGTAAACTCAGGCCAGAAATGGGCCACTGTGCTACTGTTCTACAAGACAGTTGGCTGCATTCCTCAATTTTGTAATATACTACTTGATTTTTTTTAAACAATTTTTAATTAATGAGCAAAAAAAAAAGGTATTTTTTTTTTATATTGTACCTATGGGTGCCTCCTTATTGAGAATAGTAGGCCGATATCCTCCCAGTCCCGGCATGTGTAAACTAATTATTATTTTTTAGAGAATACTTTTTCCTACTCGATCGTTAGTATTGTACATCATAAATTAATATTGTAAAATAAATATGAATATGTTACGGGGCTGTAAGTATTCGTATAAATGCTTGATTTATGAAACGTATAATATTTTACTTAATTGGTAATATGTTCAGGCAGATTGCTCAAAAAAATTTTATAAGCCTAATATTTATCAAGGTAATAAATTATAAATCAACTTTTTATAATTATCTTTAATTTTAAATACTTACAAATTTACAAATAATCGATGAAATATAAATAAAAAAAGCATTAAATGCATACATATACTCGAAATTCAAAACAAAAAAAAATATATGTTAATAGGTGGTACTGATGGTATAATATTATACATATTTATATACCATTGGTAATTGAATATTGGCGCCTGAAGGGTCGTAAATAAGCATATTAACAAGGATATGAATAAAATATTAGTTAAAAATTATTATGATAATTAGTATTTATTTTTTTCCAAATAATACTGTTAATAATCACATTTTATTGAAATATCGACATAAATAATAATAATAATAATATTTCAACTGTTAGAGGTTTAACTAGATTAATGAGACTTATGAGACTGTCACCAATGTTCATCGATATTTAAAACATTAATATAACAATAACATGTAATTATTTTATTTTCAATTTTTTTTTCCTAGAAATTGGGACTAATACTCAGTTCAATTTATACGTACGTTTTAAAATATTATATTAATTATAACAGTCGAGTGTTACTGCTGGGTAGCTATTCCTTTCACGATTTCACTGCCAACTGTAATTTTCAGCTCATATGATTATTGTAGCACTATTACAGATTGTATATATTCGAATAAATGTTAAAAAAAAAAAAAATTATAATTATTAACATATTTAATAAATTTTATGAACGTATAGTGCAAATACGCTATTCCTTGTATTTTTGACGCATATATTATATGTACACCTATTCATATTTATAATATTATATATAGTTAATATTAATTTATAAATACATTATAATATAGCAAATTGTTTTATTTGAAAGACCACATACATTTTTAATTTCATATATTCTGAAGCAGCATATATTTTTACAAGAACTTTGATTTTTAAAAATTAAATTTTAAACGCGTATAACCATTAAAAATATCAAAAAATGTAGATGGATATAGAGTGATATAGAAGTATACTCAACAAAATATTGGTCAGGTACTAGGTTTATTTAAATTTGAACAAACGCTGTTAATAAATTACATTTTCAATTTCATACATCAAAATTCTCGAAAAATACTTTAAAATAAATAAGTCCGAAAGGTAATACGTTTATATAAAGGTACCTACTGAAGAGGATTAAATATTCGCACTCTTAGACATTAGTACTCCATATTAATAAAGGTACTTGTGTATAAAAATAGTAAATACATCTTAAGAATATTATCAAGAAACATATACCTTTCACCATAATTATGTGTAATTAAGAAAAATAACATATAAATAATTTTAAGTTATACGCTTCTTTTCATTAATATGTACAAGAGTGAGTGTATTTATCTTCAATTAAGTAGATAGGTAATCTTAATTTATACTTATTTAAAAAAAAATGAAAATATCAGTTTAAGCCATGTAATCATCTGATATATAGTTATGAAGTGATAGAACTGAAAGATGAATTAGTTTGCAGTGTCAAAATTGGTGACCCAATTCCAAAATGTCAATTAATTTCCTCGATTTGATTCTATATACAGTTGAGACGTATAGTTAAATAGATAGGTAATCATAGTTAAAATAACTTTTGAATAACGAGCCAAGACTTATGATATCGAATAACTTAATAGCAGTAATCAGTTAAAATGTAATACCTATATCGTGTATTATATAGACGTCTAGTTTTCGTATTGTTGGGTATTCGTAACCGATTGCAGTGTACGGTGTAATCTAATTGGTAATTTGGGGTAAACGCCATTAATAATTGTAATTGATAATAATGAAATTATAATAATACTGTATATTACAGCCTATAGGTAATATACCTATTTTAAACAATTATAAAATAATAACTAATAAGATGGGAATGCAATTTTTTAGATTTTGAGCGGATTGATGAATGTATTATATAGAAATATAACTTTCTTATGTCTATTATAATTTTTTAAGAAAAGTGAAAATGATTTAATCTTCAACTTTAAAGTATTTTGGGTAAAATATTCGGGAAAAACAGAAATATTTGCAAGCATTATTAAAAGTTTTCGAAAAAATATTGTATTTGTTATAGTTTAGAAATGAATAATTTTAGAGATTTAAATTTAGACTTAATATTAATATTATAGTTTTTATTGTTTAACTATGAAAATTAATAATAAAATAGTGATTATGCTTGATTTTTTTTCCAGTGTCTTCCCAATCTAAAGAATCACGTCCCATCGCTGGTGTAATTGGAAATTGTTTTGGATATCATGAATATAATAATATAACCAATTATATAGTCCAATTATTTTACAAAATTAATTACAATTTTCTTGGTATTTTTATTTACATGTCATCAATTACGTTCCCTGATTTAATGTTAATATTTTTAGGTACAGCTATAATAGTACTTAAAGTTTATCCATTTTGACATAATATTCTGAAAATAAATACAAATAATACAGTTTTTTAAATTTTTATAATATCAAGCAATATTTTTGTAATTATCATTTTCATCATTATTTATGATCCAAGTGCAAAAAAGTTCATGGCAGATAAAAAAAACAAATTAATTCAGAGGATCTAACTCCCTCGGCCAACGACGAAATGCTCATGTATTAAGGATACATAGAAATATAAACATAATTGGTGGAAGCACCTCCCTGACGAATTGGCACTATAGTAGTGCTAGTAGCTACTACTACTATCTTGTCTAAACCATTTATAAATATAATAAATTATAATTGATACAACTTATCAATAAATTACTCACAAATTATATATTTTGGCTATTTTGCTCTAGAGTATAAAGTTCTTTATGAAATATATGCTGACATCAAAAACTGGTTTTATTTTTTTCCAGTTATTTAAAATATACTTGGGATTTTTTACTTTGGCTTTCCCCCACCCCAAGTATCAACTAGAAACCATAATTTGAAAATCAAATCGTTTTGAGCTTTAAAGTGATGACAGACATATAAAAATAAAAAACATACCTCATTGTAAAATTAATGTATTCATTACTTTGTTTAAAATTTAAAATATATTTATTAATTTATAATACAATGATTATTTTACTCACGAATCACGATCCTGAATTTCTGTATACACCAGGTGTACCTATGACGTATTGACGAACTAAATTTATTTTTATTGAATTATCGTAATTCATAATAATAATAAATAATAATACATTCATATAATTCGAAATAGCCATAGATTTTTATTTTTATTATTATAATATTATAATGACCATTAAATAACACTAAACAATAATTCATTCATTGTATCTATTATAACATATGATTTCAAAATAAAATATCGTAGGTAGGTATCAAATATTCTGTTTTACAGCTGTCTGCTGTATACTATTGCACTACTAGCTAAATCACGAAATTGTTTTAAGAAAAGTAAAATAAATTTTAAAGTACACAACACAATATTACATTAGATTGTCATCTTCATCACCAAAGTTTTTGCTTTTCATTTCAATTAAAGTTTTTATGATTGCTGGTGTATCTGAAAAAAAAATGAACAAATAATTATTAATTCCATTGACATTTTATTATTATATATATTTTCAATATTATATAATTATATTTCAAAGAGTATTCATTAGGCTTTTTTATTATCAGAATATATGTACATATATATAAGAATATATAATCCTTCTTAAAATTATTAATTGTGATTAATTAATATAATTTAGTAATAGAAAAATAAATAACATAGATATTAGTTGTTTTTAATGTTAGAAACTGTCGTATCGCCAACGATTGTAAGTTAATTTCAAAAATTATTTGATTACATACTGTACCAGAATCTAAGTACGATGTATCATAATTTTCTGGTACCACGGCTGATCGTCCTAACCTAGGACCAAACCAGAGAGCTGTGTTCTTCGAATCACTCCTTCTGCCAATCCTGGGAAAAGGAATAAGTCCTTCTCTTTTGTGACTTCTTAGTTCTTGTTGGGTATCGTCTAAAAGATACGTAACAGTTATTGTTTAACCAGTAACCAAAAAATTAATATAGTATATCAAGTGGAATTAATAACACATACACAAATTGTCCATTTGTAGAGCAGATTCGATACCTGACCTCCCGACTCTGGGAAACGGTATCAATCCTGCAACAGATTCCCTTCTATCTCTGTTATTGTCTCGTTTATACTCGTCACTGTATTCTGAACCTAAAAAAAATCAATGAAACGTTAATAAAACATAAATATTGATTTGAAATGACGTAACCAAAATATTATCAATACAATAAAATGTTTACTATTAGAGATATCATGAAAAATAATTTTTGATAATTATTATATAAAATATGGAAAATATTAAATTGTATTTCATATACTCGTATTTTAATTTGATCTCAAAAGTAGCTTATACATTTAAAAATAATATACTGAAAAAAGTTATTAATTTACCAAAGATCAATAAATTATTTGTACACGGTTTTGGTGCAGTTTATAGCATTCATTCATTTATTATAGATAGAGCATGGATTTTTTGCACTAAAAAGTATCAAAATATGCAAGAAAATTTTTTTTTATTTATATAACATTTATAAATTAAACAACTTACAATAATTAATTATTTAAATAAACTAAGTATATAACATTTTTTTCGTTTTAGTATGCAATATATTTCGAATTTTGTAGAAATATACAAAAATATGCAATAACCATTAAATATGCTGAAATATGCGAAAAAAAAAAAATTCACCATTAAATTCAAATTGTTATGACTCGTGAAGATAACTGACAAAAATCCAAAAAAGTAAAAGGGAAAAAAATATGCAATTACATAGAAATCCATGCTCTAGTTATAGATAAGTCGATATACCAAACATTCTAATCGTTTAGCAATACATTCTTTCAAATTTTTAAGTTTACTTAAATGCTTAAATTTTTTTTATGCTATTTAAAGAGCATCTATGTTGATACTAACTTATTTTTTTCCAACGAAAACTACTTTTTAGCTGCCAATTTATTCTTTACTAAATTATTATTTTCTAAATCAAAATTCAAAGGTTAGATTTATAGTTATTAATAGAACTAGACAATAAGTTATGTTACACAGAGTAAATATTTTTTACTAATTAATTACACCAAAAAATCCAAAATTAGATTTTTTGCATCAAATTACTTCAAAAATATTTTCTTCAGAATAAGGAGATAAAAATGTATATTGTAATTAAAAAAGTAAATAATTTACCTTTTTTCAGAAAAAATGTTGATTTAACGACTTAAAAGTATATATAAAAAAAAAATAAATATATTTTCTAAAACGTTAACAGTTATTGAAATAATGAGTGCCGTACGTTAAATAGATTATTGTGTATAATCTTAAAATTTATTATTTTTTCAGTTTGACTTAAAATTTAATAATTTTCTCTGTAAAAAGCTTGAAATTCTACTTAATAAAATTGTATGCCGACAAGATATCATGGTACCTTTACATAATATAATAAGGTCGTGCGCATAAAAATATTTATATAATATTTTATATATTCATCTAACAGGTAAATACGTTAAACTAGTTAAGAGTGTAGCATAATATAATTAAATGTTATACATCATACACCATAACTTTGAGTGTTAGAATGGTAAACAGTAAAATAGGGAAACCAAAGAAAACACGTACCGGCCCGGTGTTCAAATTAAACAAAAGGGCATGCACATAATATTGTGTGTTATTATGTTATTATATTGTTATAAATATTATTATGCGATTCGGATGACAGTAAAGATTCGTGTCGAACGTTAATTTAATAATTTTAAAATTTTTTTTTTACTCGCCTACTAATTTAGTTAGTTTTCTGGTCAGCGTGATTTTACGTGGTTATAATATTATTATATGCTTAATAAATGCGTTTTTTTTTTAATAATAACCTGAAAAATACGCAAATAATGAATAATAATATACTGGCACTCGGCAGCACCACATCAACATTTTAAACACGTAACGTATTATCCGGTTAGAATATATACAATGCACCAAATACATATTATATAAATACAAGGCTTTGAGTTTAAAGTGGAAGTTCTCTGTCATTTCTATTTTGCAGGATGCTGCGTACAAAATGCGTCCAATTGACATTTTTTTGTTTCATTTTTGAGAATTTCGTTTTAATATAAAAATCGAATTTTGAATGAGAGTAGTAGTACAAACCCACTATGTACTAGAACTAAATAGTAATATATACCTAATATATAAATAGTATTTATACCTATACCTCAAACTTACTCCTTAAACTTCACCATTTTCTGTAGTCATCAGAACAGAATTTTTATTTCTCCAGGATAGTTTTCCCTACTGGTCCCATTATAATTTCAGTAGGTAAATTCGAAAGTATAAAAATGTATAGTATTTATTTACGTACGGAATATTATATTTTCGTGTAATAAATCAATAACTATGAGATTAATTTTTATAAAAACCTTAGGTTTGTATTTATTAGACTTTGATAATTTTGGTCACAACATTGTTAATTTATAAACCGTTTATGAATACCTATAATATGGCTAATAACACCGCCAATGAGCCCAGACCATTAAAGGTATTAATATTACTTATATAGTTACATATCGTATATTATTACACTAAACTTGGTCAAGACTAAATTAATGATAGGTCAAACGCGGAAAACTCTTTTAGGTATTGGCTCAAAAATGTAGTAAAAATCTTAACACTTATAATATACCGTAGACTCGAATAATTGTGTGTAGGGCGGTATTCTATCATACTTTTTTTTTTTATTGTGAGTGATTCATACAAATATACAATAATATATGTACTAATAAATAATAATAAATTTTGCTACATACATATAGTTTGTTTAAATCAACTTCTGTTTTAATTAATTGTTATATAATTATTATGTGTTTTACAAGCATATAAAGTTGTTTTAATATTACTCGCATGTAAAAATTATACACACTGCTGACGATTAATACGAATTGCAATTATAATATTGCTGGGAAGTGGGAATAGTGACACTCAATAAATTAATTCATGTAGGTAATATAAATTATTGCACAGAATAAAAGTTTATCAAATTAGTCGATATATAAACCTGCAGGCCTAATTATGTTGGAATCGACGGAATTTCGCAATTTTTCTCCATTCTAACGAGATGGAAAAAATCATATTCGAACAAATTGTATGTCTAAATTTTATATTCATGAATAAATAATAATTATAATTGGTTGAATGTGGCAATGTGCTTTAAAAATAATAAACTTATGTTTTTATAACTATTTGTGTTTTACATTCGGCTTTTTTTTTGTGTGTATGCCTGTCTCATTGCCTTTTGATCAGTAAAAATGATTTAATTAATTTTCAACAACGAGGATTCAGATTTCTAACAATAAATTGAATCTAAATAGAGATCAAAATATTTCTCGTACTTTCTATGATAATTGTGAAAACCAAAAAAAAAAAAAAAATGTTTATCAAAAATAAATATATAATATTTATATTAGTATTTTATAGACATAATGTTTTTCATGATATTTTGGAATTTCTATGTTATTTAAAGTAAGTCCAGTTTTCAACAAATTCTTACTTTTTTTAAGTTGTAGGATAAAAAGTTTAAGTTGAGTATAAAAGAAAATAATAATTAAAATATAAGTACAATATACATAATACATGTTTAATGGCGAGTTTTAAATATAGCGATAATTAATAATAGTGATTATAAATTATTATTAGTGAAACCTTTACTGTCTACTGTCTAGTACCTTCAAGCGTGTAAACTACTATAGATACAACCCCGTCGAAAATACATACGAGCATCGACAGTAAATATTAAATAGGTATTAAATTATGCCAAAATTTTGTTTTTATAAATAGATAATGCAGTGAATTGATAAAACAATAATCAACCATGTTGTGTATATACTAAGAAACTAATGAAAACTAATTCGACGGAAATTATGTAGTAAAATTATTATTACATAATAAATCGATTTCTATAAAAAAAATCAATATATTTTTCTTATATTAAAATTTTATTAGTTCTATTATTGATTTTTAGTAAAATATCTGGGCTGCAATAACAATATGGTTATCACAGTCACAATGTAATTTCTGGGGCTCCAATGAAATCCCTCGTAACTTTTAAATTACGCTACCGTTATAGTTCACAAATTATGACGTGTATATGTTTCCGTTAGAATAAGAAATCTGTTATTTTGTAATTTAACGATTAGTTTTAGTTAAAGGTTTTTACAAATAAATTCAATTAATATTATATACATAGAAATTGTATAGATATTATAGGTTATTCCCGATAGTATAAATTATATCCCTGAGGTTTTAAATGCATAAAAAAAAATTGAGGATTTCAGTAAAATAAGGTTAATACACAAAAGTTTAAAAACATAAAAATACCTACAAAAATGTCTATATAATTTAATTTATTGAAAATATTTTATAAAATGAGTTAAACTATTAATTGTCTAAACTTTAAATGTAAAATAGTGAAATACCTACTGTTTATTATCACAAGATAGATTTTGCAGTTAATATTTTGAATTATATTTTAATACACTACCCTTGAATATAATAGTTTTATGGACGTGAATAGTCGAAATGTTCATACATTAGTTATGATATGTCTATGCGTATTATTTTATTAATTAATAAGTGTTGAAGAGTAAATTATTTTAGTTTTATTAAATAAAATAATTAGCTTATTCGTTGTATTCTTAATCGATAACGTAAGCAACACTAACTAGTTCACATGCCGCAGGAATTTAATTTTATTCTAACTACTTCCAATGTACACATTATAACTGGACAATGACGGAAAATTTATAAAATGTTTAGGTAATTTATATGGGTTACCGTCTTTAAAGTCTTTATAGTGTTTAAAAGACCTTCTGATATTTCTTAAAATAATACAATTTCATATTTTAACGACAACACATATATGGTCTTTCGATTTTGATGTGACAATATAACATTATTGACAGGGTTTGCATAAGAACTTAACGTAATTCCTACCAATTTTTTTTACGAAAAACATAAAAAAGACTCGCTACGCATACAAAATTGATGTATGTATAGAAAGGTTAGAAAAGTGTATCTATATAATAATAATATCGTTATAATATATTATAAATAAACGTAGTGGCTTAGTGTGTATACTGCAACAAAAACAATAATGGTAATAACAATGTTTAATACGTTTCCATAACCGTTTTAGTATATTGTATAATAGTTTGCACCAGATACCACCTAAAGCTCTATTTAATAACAGAATTTTTTTTTTTAATTTATCAACGAAATATGTTTGAATTACATGGTTTTTGATTCTTTTATGCATTCGTATTATCAATTTATACATCTATCATTATATATAGGTATAACACGCCATTTTAATTATTTTAGAAATTCTAACTATAGTATAATTTTGAACTTAAATAGTTTATTTTATGTTTTTATGGCGTTTTAAATAATAAAAAAAGTATGTTTAGTATAGAAAACGTGTTTGGAGTATGTATGTCTCATTTTATTCAATAGCGTGGGTAAAATGGAATTAATCATCTATTTTGTTTTTATTACAATAACACAATTTAAATCATTTAAAGTAAAAAAACTTGAGTACTGTAACATATACCTTATAACTAAATATAAAGAGATTTATAAAAAAATTGAACATAATACAATGAGTTAAATATTGTAGATATCTAATCTTTCCCTAGGTTTCTACCTATAAATTTTAATTTATAATTACTAAGTTAAAATTTAATTTTTATACATTAGAATTAGAAGAAAAAACACTGTTTCGGAATATGAAATTAAAAATGTATGAAGTCATTCAACAAATAAGTAAAAGCTCAAAAATTGATAAAAACAAAATATAAGAAAATATTTTTTTACATAAATTATTTTTGAGATAATGAGTGTTTACCTTTAAAAGAACCACGCCTTATATACGTACTACGTTGTATACGAACATATTGAGTTTTGATGGGTAACATAATATGTGTATAATAAATAAGTTATTGTTGAGAGTTTAAATTCAAAACACGTCACCATAAATCCAATGGATTGGATAAATGTAATATATACCTTTACAATATTTGAAATTAGAAAATAATATTTAAACCTGAAGGGCGATCATTCAAAATAATAAACTACTATTTATACGTAGGTGACGTATCTCTGACGTACTGACGTGCATGTAGGTGCATATGTGTATGTATACCTTTTATAAACTTAAATAATAATAATTATGTTATTATTGTAGTGTAAGGAATAATTAAATTAAAATATAAAATACAAAAACTATTTTATGATAATTTTTTTTTATATATTATAACGGAGCTTAGGAAAAAAAATTGATTGAAAAGAATAATAAAAAAAAGCAAATTGATTAAAAATCAAAAGAATATAAAAGCAAATGAGAAAAAAAGCAAGTGAAAAATGTACCTAATTAAAAAAATATTACTATAATATATTAAAAAAAACTATTTGTTATATTTTATGTTATACAATAAATATCAAATACGTTTAAAATATTTTTAATTTTCCTGGACACTTAATATTAGATGCTTTGGAGAATCTCTGAACAATGAATTTTAATGTATTATAGTTTTTATGTAATGTCCTAATGTCCATTAAAACATAATTGATCGGTATTTTTATTAGAATTAATTAATTCCGGATGTATTTGTAGAAACATTTAAATTAATAAAAACAGAAGATTATACCGTAATCACACATCGTATAATGCTTGAAATAAATTGAGACAACAGTAGTTGTAGATATTATTGACAGATAAAACATTATTTACTTGGAAAACGAACCAAATATGATATTTTATTTCACATTGAGTGTTATTAGTTTATAAATATAAATCCACGATGGGTCGATCGTTACATCATTTATATTTTACAGTGCTCATAATAATATATAAAATTAAATAATTATTATAAAAAAAATATATTTATTTAGACAGTCTAAATAGTTAGTACCATCAATGGGTGACTACTTCTGACAAACGCGTTTTCTTATACATAAAAATACCACATCAAATGTAATTATTATTGTTCCCCCGAACAGATTGTAAATATCTTGTAAAAATAAAATTAAAAACAGAAAGTTTTCATAGTAATTTTCTTTTAGCTTTTTATACAATTGCTTTTTTCAATTTTTGTATTTGCTTCCCTATTAATATGCAAAAATGGTGGTGGTGATAGTGTAGAGAATTGCAGAAGTTTAAGTCCTTAAATAATTCCCAAGTTTCTCAAACAAAAATTAACAACATTAACCTGTTGTCGAATATTCTATAAAATTATTGTTTTTTTATATAGCTGTATTGCTTGTAATATTGAAACGTTTTGTTATCAATTTATCAATATAATTTATAAATTTGATTCTATTTTGGTATAATTTTGGAATTTTATTATTCTATTATCATTTGTATTTTCCCGAAAATAAATACTGTTAAAAAGTCAATTAAACTGATATGATATTTTAATAACTATTAAGTTTATATAAATTGTTCGAACCATGAGCGCAATAAAAATATTATAAATTTTGTTTTTTAATTTAATAAATTGTTCTTTTAACTAATAACAAAAGTTTGCTGATTTCTAAACCAATCACTTATGCATCGCTTTTTTTACTTTATAATTAAGTCTAGTAAATTTCATAATTTAATGGATAACTGGATAAGAAATAATCTTATAATATTTTTAAATGTCAAAAAAACAACCAATAACGATTAATTGTCCAAGTTTATATACTTCGCAAAGTGAGAATATGTCATGACCCAACGAAAATCGGTACTTATACGCATCCCCATGTGACATCCTGTCACAGTGGCACCGATTTCGATTCCATAGTGTCGCACGAGTAATGGGGATGCCCAAAATGTTAGAAAAAGTATGATATGTATGAGGAACTATGAGCGTTTTAAATTCACAATATTCGTACGGTTTTTAAACTACAAACGTCTTTTGAGTAATATATTTTTTGTATTGTATTTAATAGCAATCTAGTTTTGTGTATGTATATTATGTACAGGTAATATTAAGCTTTTTTTACTTTAATAATTACATTAAAACATTATGGTTAATTGGTGTGCATACTTTCAAATTAAAATATGCATAATCAATAAAAAGTTTGCAATTTTTCTATTATAAAAATAATTTGTTTGGTTCTTTAAACTGTTATTTATGGAATGTACGTATTATTGTTACCACAAAGGTATTTATGTTAGAAGAAACAAAAATGTTTAAAATATTTGAAGGGAGTTTGATTAAGCATCTATATCTATACCGACAATACCTATAAATGTATTTGCTTGTTCAAATTTAAAAAAATAAAATAAGCATCCTAAAATACCGGCTCTAATTCAGCCAACATGTATTATATATGTAAACTAACAAGCTTATTATTGTAGGAACACTAGAAATTTACTATAATCATAATATAATTTATTAATATAACGTTAATACGATCAAAATAAATGATATTTTGCAATATAATTTTGATTTTCCTCTTCTGCTGAGTTCTGAATAACGTAATATTGTATAAATTAGATCTACGCACAAATATAAAATAAAACTGAATACCTAGCTATATATAATTGTACTTTTCAGTTCTCCTAAAAATGTTGACAAATGTTTGTTATACTATATAATATTATGATATTGTACTCAGAGCCGCATATAAAGGGCAGTGGAATTATACTTATTTGTTTCCTCTCTAACCTATCACATATAACATTATATAGAAGAAATATTAAATAACCTTAGAGCAAAAACATTTATTTAAAAAATTACGGAAAGTAATATTTTTAAGGGTTTATTGTTTCATAATTTTTTTTTTTTAAGCATTACATATTAAACTGTTTTGTGAGAATAATTAGACAAATTTACATGTCACACTATCTAAAATATTATTTTCTATAGTTATGGATGATTTTATTCTAAAAGACTAAAATTACTCAAAAACCAAAAAAAAAAAAAAAACCCATTTTATATGAACATATGGACCAGAGAGAAATAAAACAGATTTTGTGCTGAAATCCTTATAGAATAAATGTGCTTAAAGGCAACGACTTTATCTACAACGTCCTAATGTTTTGTGGAATCAAAGAAAAAATAGAATTACAGTAAAAGCATTTACATCATTATTATTTAATAATATGTATCTTTATACAAAAATAATGATAAATATACGAAAGACGCCATTTATTCACATTGATGTTACTCAACTCATTACTATTAAAATTAATCTGTTAATAAAAAAAATAATAAAGATATGATGTTCTTATTTAGATATAGATAAAAAAAATTAGTACCTTTGAAAAATTTGGCGCTACACAAGCAAATGCCTTTAAAAGTACTTAACATTTAACCAGGCTTTGATCGAATTTATTGATTGTGAAAATTATTTAATCAAAAAACAAAAAAAAAAAAAAATAAATATTAATATATTATTATTATTTTTATAGATAGTGATTATAAAAGGTGTATTGTAATAGTGAGTATATTTTCCAAATAAAAGCCTGCAAATTAAATATTTCTGCAACAATAGGAGTAGTGTTATATATATGTTTAAATACATCAAAGTATATTATCAAGCCTATTTGTTTAAAGTTTAAACTATTTAATGGTAACTTCCTGTTTCGGTTAATTTTAAAATTTTTACAAACATTACATTTCATACACTGTATACGTATATGAGTTTCATTTATTGATATAACCATACAAAATTATATATATAAAAAAAAATACATTAGATTTATCCAATGTTTTAAAAAAAAATAATATTATAATTGGGGTTCATGGAGTATAAATACTTATTAAAAAATACACGAAACGAGTTTCTGATTTAACAAATTTCGAATTATTAATAAAATTATTTTAGTTTTTACGTGTAATTTAAGTAAAATTGTAAAATGTTATTACCTATAAAGATCAACATGAACTGTACCAAAAATATACTTTTTACGTTGGAATGACGTTTCTCACCTTATTAAAGTAAAAGTTAAGAATATTTTGTTTTCATTTTAAACAATTTAGTTCTCAAAATTAACACACTTATACACATTGTTTTGGCTGTAGAAAATTTGATTTTCACAAAAACGTAAGATTTAAAATGTAATTATATCACCCAAGAACGATACTTATTTTAAAAACTAGATATATTTTTTACTTCAACTTTAAAGTAGTTTAAATTTACTTATTTATTTAAATTTCGTAGATAAATCATTTATTCATAAATGCGAAAAACATGATACTTGAATATTATAAATAGTATGCATATTACACAATAGTGATGGTCTTTAAATACATCTAAGTAAAAATATCCTGAATTCATTTCAAATTTCCTGTTATTAATGCTATGGCAAAATTTAATTGAATGTCAACGAAGAGTTTTACGTGAGAAACAATATTATCAAACTTTTAATAATTTATTTAAACGCTTTAAATGTATATGGTACTTGAGTACAAAAATAAATTAATGTACGATGTACTTATATAATATGACAAAATATGTATAGGTATTTAACATTACAAAAATGAATACGAATTCGATATTTTATTTTCTACCATTGCTATAGTTATTACAAAATAATATTAGCTTATCTCAAGATATTTTAGTAGAAGCCTAAGAAGACCAATCATACAACAAAAAAACTATAAACATTATATAATTTTTATAAAAATGTACACAGCATGTAATGGTTTTATTTTAAAAGACCATTTCATGTGCATAAAAAATGACAATAACTATTTTGTAAACTTATAAACTAGTAATCTTAAAATATCACGTGTATTTAAACAGTTAGAAAAAATTTAGTAGTACCTAATAAAAAACAATAAATTAATAAATTAACCATGTTTTAAGTAAAAAAAGTAAACCCCATAAAATTCATAAGATTCGTATATAGATTATAAATAGTATGTATATACTATGTACCTATATTGTTTTCAGTTGTTACAAAAGTATAATATGGAATATATAATATAAAAGGGATTGCCTTTCTATAGATTAATTACTTACAGAAAAAAAAATGTTACTAATATAATAGATCTATCACATAATGGAGGTAAAAGTTATGATTTAAAACAGTGATAATAATACAATAAGTGTTCTTACGTGGCTATAGGTCAAAGGTACATACGTAAAAAAAACTATCTATTTTTGAATTTAATTTACAAATATCAGAAACAGAAACATTAATACATTATTAAATTATAATAATTTAATACAAAATATTAGACATGAAAGGATTTATGTAATAGTTGATTATACTTTAAGATCTTTTATTTTAGTCGAATCAAAAAAAATGTATTGTTATTAATTATTTGTTTTTAGAAAATAAACCATGTAAGTAAATCGTAAAAGCGAATATTTTAATTACAACAAATTCTAGACTTTCGTTGAATAAATAAACGAAAAAACTTTATTTAAATCCAAAGCTTAATTACAACGTATAACAATGCTATAATTTAATAATTATGACGTAATAAAAATGTATTTCTTTAGTATATTATGGTATGTTAAATTTTTTATAGTTTTTAATGTAGGATAATCTGCAGATGTTTAAAAAAAAATTCGTATGCACGATTTGTTTTATAATATAATATTTATAGGCTCTGTAACCAAACCTAGAAAAAAGATAGGTATTCATTGTAATATTTTTATAATTTATATCCTAAGAACAAGACAAAGGCGAAGACGTGAAGTGATGTATTAAGTATATAAAAGTGTTAAAGTTTTTAATAAAGGAACATAAAATTATATAGGTCTCCGTGTATTATATAAATATTAATAAAAATATATTAAAAAAATTAAAAATACTTTATTATAATCCAGTTATATTCTACCAATGTTTTGAGAAAAGTATATTATTATAATTTAAAATGTGGTATAGTTAACTAGACATTATTTTATGAAAATCCTACATTAATATTTAAAGATTTTATAGGTACTGTGTTATTATTGTGTAATTATTTCTGCAAATTAACCTCCTATTGTAACGTTAAGTGCACACATAAATATAATAGATGATAGAATAGAATAAAACATTAAACATCAATATAAGATAATCTTTATAACTTATAAATTATAAAGTTATAAATCACGATCTGTATTTTTACAAGCGAAAAAAAAATAATAACACTATAGTTCATATTTAGATGTTGTAGACTATTATTGAATATATTAATAAAATATCGGAGTATTACGTTATTTATTTATATTAGGTCATTATAAAAGAAGTGTGATGGAAAATTAAATTTAAGATGTTCGAAAAATATGTTAAATTTTTTTTTTTTTAATCCATAGATTGGTTAAATGATTTCAATGGCTCTCCACTTGTTTCTATCCACTAAAAGTAGCTGTAAGGGATAAGTGGAGAACCATTGAAGTCATTTAATCGATCTAAAAATTGAAAAAAAAGTGTTAAATTAATAGTATCAGGTAAATGTTTACTAATCTGAAATAATTATGCAACGTCTAATTAAGAATTTTTTACCTCATATTATACAGGTATACTAGCTATTCCTGTACATTTCGTACACGTACAAAATGCATCCGTGTTAAATGTCGTTGCCTAGTGCTAAAATTTAGCGTAATGCGTGTGGATAAATAATATTTTTGATTTTTTGATTCAATGTATAAACGATATTTTCGACATACAACTTAACATAGCTCTCTTGCCCAACAGTGCTTTTTAACCATTTAACAGTGGCATTTTTTAAATTTTTTTTCTATCAAACAACCCAAGTTTTATTTCTCTTTTCGTTTTAGATCAAAAACTAACAACTCATACAATTTCAATAGCGTGAACCAAAAACAACAAAAAAGTTTTAACTGTTATAGGTACTAGTATACTATATAAATTATTCATTAAAATACAAATTTCTAATAATAACTTATAACTGGTTACACAGATGAAAAAAATAAATATCATTATGTACGTATTTGTCAATTATTTAAATAATTAATAACTCAATCTTTCTTTAAATTTATAGAAACAAAAATAGACTAAAAAGGTAATCCGCAATGTGTACATCTTTTATTTGAAAAAATCAAGATAATCGAATTAGTAGTTTCAGAGAATATACGTGATAAAAATTTCCATTTTCACATTTATATATTATAGGCCATATAGCTTTAATAAATATGTCAAAATGATCACTAACAAAAATATATTGCGCACGATACAAATGCTGTTATAGAAATATATAAAATCTATTCAATTCAAGTATTAGAAATTAATTTAGATTATACGGCTTCAATATTATGTAGTAAGAAACTATACGTATTACGTATTATTACTTCGATTTGGTAAAAATTATGTTTTGTATCAATGAGATTGTAAATGGATGAAATATGATATATACTATATATGTATTATTATGACAAAATTTAAAATTAAACCTACGATTAAAATTATAAAATAATGAAACTCTAAATAGAAAAATCAAGGATTTTGTTGATCAAATATTATTTTTTTTTTCAAATAAACTTAAGTACCTAATAATAATTGATAGTAGAAGTAGGTACTTACCATGGCACAGAGCGTGAGTAAAGAAGAACGTCAGTGTCAACAGCAACGCTGCAATTATTTGTGTTTGTAAATTTTTCATCGCCCGATAAATTTTATTTTAACGGAATAAAGAACGGACAAATACGAAATGTGATTTTTCTTTTTATGTCTTTCGTGTCTGATGGATTTTCGGACGATTTCGTATGAACACCTCACGCAAGCTCCTCTATCGTAGCGCTTTCGCCTGTCGTCAAAGACGGTGACGGCGTTGGTTGAATGAATGAGAGTGTCGATCAACCAGTATGGGCTTTTATAAGGAACCCGGTGGGCGGTGCTCGTCAACTTGACGCAACAAATCAATTCGCCAATCCCAGGTTTGAGGCGGCACAGTTTTCCTGTGTTACCATAATGACTGTTTTAAGGGTTTTAAAAATACCTAATATATGATTAAAAATAAATCTCCTATATATTATATAACACTTACGAATATTGTAATAGATAAAATAGAATTAACTGGTCGCGCGATGTCACTCATCTATGTTCATTCGAACCATATTTAGTTTTTCGAAATATTTGGTTTATAAGTATGTGGTATATGTTTATATAATAAGTGTATATGTACGAGTACATACGTCATGTGATACGTACCTATTATATTATTTTATAACATCGTTTTAAGGTGACTTTTAACGCTTATTTTCAATCCCACGTTTATTGAGCACCGCTCAAGTGTATATTAAATTATATTTTAACGTCGACTTTTGATTTTCAAATTCTGTAACTCGATATTTCCGTAGAGTATAATACGAGAGATACGCTAAAATCGTACCGTTTATTCACAGTTTTTCGAATTCCTTTAAAATACCACTTACAAACTTTCAAATTCTTATATAAATATATTATACTAACTATTCTCTGGAGTGCAATGTAGGTATACAACCTATATCGTTTAGCTAAAAATGAAAAAGAAGTTAAATAATATAATATATATTGGCGTAACAAGAGGAGCTAAGAGAGACTTATCTCTCTGTAAATGTTTTTAGCACCTCTTAGTATTTAAACCATATCATTGCAAATATCCATCAAGCTTTTTATGTCTATATTTTAATTAATAATTATGTTTTATTAAAGTATATACAGTAGAACCTCGATTATCCGGGGTAATGATGGGGAGAGGGTCACACGGATAAATGAAAATCACGATTAATCGAGACTTTTTATAATAATGAAATTTTAAAAATTTTGATTCAATTGTAATTAGAAATATACATAAGAAGACGTATACATACAATAATGTTATACATACGTCCTACATCCATAATATTGTATACCTACAACAAGTTATTAGGGCTTAAAATATGAAGTTATCGTCAAAAATGTCATTAATACGATTGTCGATATCGAGTATTATGTTTAAAAATGTTCGGAAGAATGGGCACGGTTAATCGCAAACACGGATAATCGAGTCACGGATAATCGAGGTTCTACTGTATTAAGATTTTGAAAGAAAATAGATTGATTCATAAAGTGTGCTCATAACCATTTTTTTTTTTTTTTTTTTTTAATAACACATTTTTTCGAATTTTGATTTTTAACAATTTAAATATACTTAAAGACCATTTTTTCAACTACTTTTTCAATTATTATAAGCCACCTTTTTCATATAAATTTTAAGCATATAACATTTTTAAAACGTTGATACATCTAAATTAAAATGTAAGTGAGTAGTATTTGAGTTATTCAACTTTGTGTACCTTTGATAATAATGCCATGATTATTTTAAAATCATAGTTATTCATATTAATCTATTAACATTTTACAATTTTTTTAAGTTGAATGAATCTTATATATTAGATGTGTGTTAGATTAAATATTAAAAATAAGTTTGCATCGTTACAACTTACAGGATACTTCTTAAATAGTATAAAAATCAAAGTATTTGAAAATATGGCCCTTAAGAGGTTGCCTACTATTCGTAGCTTATTTATGAATATGTATCCATTAGTTTTGCGCAAACGAACGGAGATAGTATCTACAAGTACAATAGTATTACTAAATTTTTACTATACATATATATTATAATGTTTTGATTATTTTAATAACTTAGACAATTCGAAATATTCATTTGTACAGATTTAATTTTTTATTTATTCATTTATTTACTAAAACTATTGAATAATGAAATTAAAAAAAAAAAAAACTTTACGATACAGATAAAGTTGCCTTCTGTTGTTTTAAAATTTAGTAAATCTTGCTTGAAACTAATTTTTCTATATCATCTCATTATTATGTAATTAATATTGTTGGTACTGGCATGAGACATATTTTAAAATACTTTAAATTAGTGTTCAATTATAATGTACTAAAAATATTAATTAAGATTAAACATTTTATATGTATATAACATCTATATCTATGATGTCATACAATGATAAGATAAATTCAGTGATTTCTACAATAAACATAGAAAGTGAATTCGATTAATGAATAACAATCATTAATGATATTTTAAAAGTTTTCGATTGAAAAAAGAAGCGTGTACAATTTATTATAAAATCTATTATATGTGCTTACTGTTCAGTTAAAAAAATTATTTTTAGTATTAACGACATGATTATTAGCTTATATTAAATTATTTACATCAGATTAATTTATGTTAAATAGGCTTATCGTAAAATTAAATATGTATACTAAATACATTGTTTACACTTAATTACTAAGAATTATTTTTTTACGAAGTATGGTTATCATATTTTACTATATCTTTTTACATACCTTTTAATTATACGGCTTTTTTTTTAATGTTAATTTTATAGAACTCAACTTCACCCTTAGCTGCAACTACTAAATCCTATTTATACCATTTATGTTTAAATTTAATAATTTAATCAACCTTATAGAACGCCTATAATATCTCAAATTAATATTTTATTTATTATTATTTATAAATAAAAAAAAATCATTTGTCTGCTATGTATTTACTGATATTAAATTCTGTTCGTTTTTAAATGATAATATAAAAGATTATTAAATAATAACATAATATAATACGCCATTTGTTTACAGCATAATATAAAATGAGTAAATGTTACTAATTTTATTAAAAACTTTAACATATTTAATTTGTTACCCACACTGTACAACCTTCATTTATAAAATATGCATAGGTAGTTTTAACTATATATTATAAGAAAAAATACTTTCTCACTAGATACATAAAAGTGAATAATTAATGGTTTCAATATTAAATTTAAATTTACAAACATTATTTTAACATATTTATTTTGTTCAAATTAATTTTTTTTGATATTATCATACTATTGGATAGGTACTATCCAATCGATTAAATTGATTTTATTATATATTATTTAATTTGTAATTTTTTAAACGCAGATTATCAGCTATTATACAATAAACTGCCGTAATACAGGATTTAAATACCATACAGGATGACTAACACTAATATTTTCTTTTAATAATACATTTATTCAAATTCTGATATCTGAATTTGTTCGAGTGCAATAAATACTAAATTCAATATTACGTCCATTTTATATTTTTATAAAAATTGATTTTTAAGAACTACTATTCTCAGTATACTCATTTAATATAATTTAGCCATGAACTAGTTTTAATTTGAATTTAGATCCATAAAAATACTTAAAATATGAATTTGTTTGACGACTTTATACTAAAAAAGTTAGTTCTCATTTGAAAAAAAGAAAATATATTGCTACAAGATACTCTTTAAAAGGTACAAAAATATATATGATTAAAAACATGATCCTTAGTACACCTACATCCAATAATTTCAAAAACCATAAGTCGAAATATTCAGAAAAAATAGGGAAAATATGTTTGGTGAAACATCCTGAATATTATATTATACAAAGTATAAACATATAATGCAATGAATTATATTTCTAAATTGAGCAACTGAAATAAAAAATAAAATTTTGATAATTAATATGAAATAATTTCAAAGAGTATATAACATAGTTGTACGTACTGTCCTTGGCCGAATGGAAATTCTATTATTTAAAAACATAAACTATTGACAAGTGCTACAGTCCACAAATATTGAAAACTTACACCATAAATTAATTATTTATATAAATATTTTTTAAATTTTGTAGCTGTCAAGTATTTATTTTTCATCGTGTCCCACTATTATTATGGGACTAAGGGTGTATAAATTTGAATTCAATTTTACCTATAGCATTTACATAAAAAATGATTCTTAGTCGAAAAAAGCCTATTAGCCTATGATATTATAAAATCACTAAGCAAGTATATTTCATGATATGTTTTTTTTTTTTTTTTTAATAAACCTATTAAAGCCATTTATTTTACTTTTAGTATTACGGTAGGTTGATGTAGTTTTTTCTTGGATTATGTATTATTTGATTATTATAATATTATACATCTATATATTTACCTATATCATATTATAAAAATGTAACTCTTCTGTATACGTATACCGAAAAATAAGTAATCTATTTTCATAGTTATATTTTATGTTTAGTTATATATTTGCGTAAAGTAAAATTCATAATGATATAATATATGTTAACATTTTTAATGAATAATATTTCTAAATTGCAACAAAATTATTAAAATATCGTTATATATCGTTTAAATAAGTAATTTTGTCCAAATTTTAACTTAAAATTTTTTAAAAAAATTATATTTATATATTTTTTTAAATTTTATGGTTTCTATATAAAATACTTATGAAAAATTTTGTATTAAATTTTCAAAACTTAGACATAAAAGAAAAGTTTTTATTTTTTACTATCTACAAAGAAGTTTGTAACTTTTTGACGAATTTTGTTAAAATTCTAACTTCAAATACATGATAAAAAAAAAGTGATAATATATTTTTAATATTTTTTAGAGATATAAGTGTAACACATTTGGAATTTTGTATTATATTTTTAAGTATTTTGGCCTTAAAAATAATTTTTTATTGACAATTATAGTAAAAAACAAACTAAAAATATTGAAAATTTCTCATGCTTAAAAATAGCTCAAAAAGAGTTAAAATAAGTTGAAAATTTGATAACATAACGAAAATTACATTGAAACAAATGGTTATTTAATGAGTGAATGCTTAATGTTGTTTAAATTTGTACTTCAAATGCTTTTAAAAATTGCACTAAAAAAAGTTAAAAAATTTCAATTGTTTATAAATAGCTTAATTTTTTTTTCCATCTATAGAAAATGATAACATGACATAAGCAATTGATGAAAATTCTTGAGATCATTTGTTTTAAAATTATAAAAAAATAAAGAAATCAATTTTATTGAAAACTAATTTTGCTTAAAAATTTTTATTTTCTCAATTATTAAGAAATTACTTGGAATCTTTTACTTTTAACTGTTTAGTGTGCTAACTAAATTCAATAAACTACCAGAAATCACCCTCCGAGTTGAAAATTGAAATACTTTTACTTCTCCGAAAGATGATGATAGAAAAAAAACACATCATATTGTAAAATGAATAAATTTGGCATTTTTTTCAGAATCTAAAATAGTAAAAATATGAAATAAAAATAAAACCCTTTTTATACGTAAAATAAAACAGTATTTATCAATAATCATTTATTTTTAAAGTGGTTATAGTATAATAAATAAAGACTAAGAGGAGTGGGATCATTAGTCAAATACGATTTAAACCACCGCCCTAAATAATATTCTCATAACTTTAAATTTGATAACAAGTCCATAAATTCACTTTAAACTATTAAAGCTAATAATAAGAAATTTTTACTACTGAAGGAAAATTTGATATGATGTATGTTTGCATGACGCAAACAAAATGTCCTGCCAATCACAAAATAAACCCACCGCCACTTATGGTTAAGAATTTATTCATTGAACTATTTTGATCACCAAATAAAATTCTTAATTATACCTCTAAAGATCGCTATGTTAGAGATATGTAAATTAAGTTTTGACGTCCTATAAGTAAAGTTTTTTGCCACCTCCATAACCCTATCATCTTTAAAAAAATTTTTCTTTAGCAACTATTTAAATACAAAGTTTACGAGAACTTATAAACACTCAAAATTTGATATAAACGTGTTAAGTCTTCATGTTTCTTTGTCATCAAATAATTTTTAAATGTAGAAGTAGAAGCTTTTGAAATAATAAGTGCATTTTTTAAATGTTTTTCCTATGGAAAACTTTTTAAATATTACACCACTAATTCTTAATTTTTATTCTCTTGCTAGTCATTTTATTAATATGCTATTGTTTCTATAATATCGAAAAATTATAGGATTATATTCACATAAGTCCAAAACAATAAATAAAATGACCATTGGTTAAATAATTAATTTTCTGTGGACTATATCTACTCTTATAGATTTACTGACTTATAAAAATATTTAATAACAAAAACATGAAAGGTGTAATAATTAATTGTTTATCGTATGTAATCAATTTGTAATAGACTTAGTATGTATACTCTGTATGTAGTAGGTAGTAAGTAACATATTGTTGATAATTTTATGAAAAATGAAATAATATATAATATAAAAATGTTTAAATGTTGATAATATCTTTTTTATAGTTATTGTAGATTTTAAGAGGACCGATGAATCTATTGATTTCACAATGATGTGTGTTTTTTTGTGTGTGAATGCACATGAGTGGTACTCATCACCTTTTGGAGCAGTAAAATACTTTGATTGTTAACAGGGGAAGTTTCTAGTTGAAAATTTAATCTAGTTGCTTAGCAGGAAGGTCGAAAATAAAAAAAAATCTTAAAATGATATTAAAATGATACTAATAAATAATAATAGAATAAATTACATGAATATCAACATGAAAAAAAAAAACATATCATACAATGAACTCAATTATATTGATCAACTTTCAACTCGTCTCTGCTCAGAATCATTTTTCATATACGATTGTTACCACTGAATTTAAATTTAACACATAACGAATGTAACTCACTCAACACCTACTGAGCAGAAATTACCTAGCTTGCTTCCTTATATCTTTTTTTAAATTTAATTTTTATGTTCGTTTTTAATTAAGATAATAAAATAATATTAATTAAAATTGAATATAGGTACATATATATTCGGAAAGAGAGAAAAATTGACTCCTTCTAAAAGAATTGTTTATAACTACCAATATAATATCGACTATATTTAGATATGTTAGGCCTTTAAGAATCTGTCAGTAAGTGTCGGTCATCTATTTGAGAATGGTTTTTAGATACTAAATATTTTATAAGATTTAATTTAAAATGTTCAAATTAAAAAGACGCTTGTTGTGAATCATTACAAGAATATGTTTTTTTTAATTTATACCCAAAATAAAAAGTAGGTACCTAACATAACCTAACCTAAGTTTAAGAGTACTTACGAACTCTCTCTGGATATAAATGATTAGGTATATTAATTTGATTTACTTACGAAAAAAAACTTTGATTATAATATTTATATTGTTTGTCGATTACAAAATAAAGCCTCATTAAAATTGTTTGTTTCAACATAATATTTTAAAAGAAATAAAATAATAAAAACAAATATAAAAGATTTATAGAAAAAAAAAAAGATGCTCGTATAATTCTCAAACCAAATTAGTATCGCCAAGACATGCCTTAAATGGTACAAATAATTCAAGCATTTTAAAATGATGGTCCTTTTTATACCTATCTAATTAAAAATTACAATATCAGAATTTTTAAGCAAATTCAATTTTAAAAGAGAAAAATAATGTTAGAGAATATGCTTGATGAATCACTCCGTTTATTTCAATAGCCTGATAGGTTATTGTGTACGAAAATATCTCTATTTCATCTGGATGTTTTTGGATTATTTTTTTTTTTTCGTCATCTGTGCTTAACACTGACAAAAACCCGTAGAAAAATAATTATATCCTAGCCTCGTCATCGTCTTCCATATAATAATAAAATACACGTATATATATATATATATATATATAGTATACGAAAAAATACCAAATGAGTTTTGTGAGAAAAAAAATAAACAATGACAACGATTTAGCGCGCCTTGTATCTTACCTATACTACTGCACTACCAAAGGACGAAAACAATAATTACTGACTAAATATATGTACATAATATACACGAGTTTGACGGTGTCGCGCGCTTCGGGGCTATACTGCGAGGAAATTGGCCGTTTATTGTCGTCCCAGGTTTAATGGTTAAAGGGAGTTTTTTTTAATTTAGTTACGAAAATAGAAAATAACGGTATTGTCGTCGTTTGTATAATGATTTTCGTAATAATAACATGCACATTATAGTTGATGTCTATACACTATAGTGACACAATATTGCTGCGTGTACCTATAGCGCGAAGCTATACACCTACCTACGCATATCTTTCGGAACCTCCGAGAATTACTTTTCCAGACTAAAAACAATGTTATTTTACCCACACAGCAAATTAATGTTGGGTGTATCGTATATGCATTATATAAAAATATATATAGTATAATTTAAAAGTTATAAATATTTAATATAATATGGCAGTTTAGCATCAAATAACTAATTAACGATATTGATATAACAATAGTTACAAAATATCATTATTTAATTATTTGTCAAATGCTACTATTCCACTATATGATATAAACAGTAATTACGTACAGTAAATGAAAAGTTTAAAAAAATGATTCGTCAATCCTTTTTTTTTATAAATAAACTGATATGGGTGTAATAGATTTTTTTATGCAATTATTGGAGATGATATTAGTATTATGAATGATTATGAATGATAAATTAACTGTATAATATGGTTGAATGTGGAATGAGGTATTTAGATACAAAATTGAAAATGTTAACTTTGATTTCATGCTGTTGTTTGAAAGTGTAATTTAAGATAATATATAATATATATTTGATTTAAAAAAAAAATTATAATAAGTACACGTAAGTTTAAATTTTTCAAGAATTCAAAAAACTTTTTTTTTTAAATTGTTCCATCTCTAAATATAAAATTTTGAATAACTTAACATTATAAAAGGTTTATCTACAGCTTCATAAAATTAAAATGTAGATAAAAATGACATTAAATTAATTTTATAACTTAAAACTGTTAAAACATAATATTTAGTAAAATTTATACTTTTCTAATAGATAAAAGTATTGTAATAAATTATTACTAATAATCAATTGATAATTATTTATCTTTTAAATGTAATAACGTGTTAACAGACAATATTTAAATCTTAAAATATGAAAAAGTACAAAATACCAAATTATCTTAACGCTGTAAAACAGTGACAAAAAAAATAAAATAAATAAATAAGTGACTCAAGTTTCATAAAGTTATACTAGACCGAAAGATTATAATGAAATGTCAATTATTTTTACTAGTTTATTTAAACATGGCTTCTTAAAAGCGAGGCGTAACACTAATATATATAGATATTTTATTTATCTCTATCGTTTTATATTCTATAGTATTTCGTATTTTCATAATTACGAATTTGGTTAAGTGTAGGTGAAAAAAACCTTTTGAACTTTTTATAAAAAAGATATTTCCTGTGCGTTGATAGAATATTTTTATTTTTTACCAAGTTAAGTGTTTTCTAATTTAATTTACCTTGTTTGTAATTATACATAATTTATAGATAAAAATTAAAAATTAAAATATTAAAAAATTTCTAGTCAACGAAAACAAAAAGTATTGGGGTTCCCGCACCCCTTATTAAAGTGCTATAATAAGTCAATAATAAGTCAATAATCCGTTTATCTAAACTTCAGGTATTTATTACTTAAATTAACTGCCAGTACCTATAAGATTTGATTTTTAGTCAACTTTAAGTTATTTTTATTGTATGAAAATTCTCGGAAAAAAATTAAGCTTCAGAATTAAAAATTAAAAATGTATATCACCTTTTAAAAATGCAATTTCTTTTTAATTTTATCAAATAAAAAAAAATTAACATTTAAAAAAACACCAATATATTTTTTATTAAGTACCTATAATATGTTTTTGTACTTAACTTTATTTATTAAAATGATTTTCTTGTAGGTATACTCGTTGATTAGGTATGTTTAATTTGATATCTTGTTCAAAGTTTTGTATCTGCAATTTTAAATTAATAATTAACTATTCATCGAACGTATGATAATGATCTTGTATAATGTATATAAATTATGAAATGTATATTATATAATAAATATATAATATATTTGTACAGGGTGATACTTATAGATAGTTTTCCTCATAATATGTGACATAGTAACATACCCATTTGATAAATTATAAATGTTTTTACTCTTTCACCCACCTTCTGACAACACACTTTAAGACCCGCATAACTATTTGTATTCTTAAAGGAATTTAGTAAATCAATTTTTTCAATATTCATATTATTATAAATTAACTCTATGTTAATGTATATATATGCATATCAAATAATATACTTCTAATTTCTATGTTACATTTGCTTATTTAGAATTAAGGAACATGCAAATAAAAATCGTTATTTTTGTATCTTGAATTGAGTATTCCAAGAAAAATTATAAAAATTTGTGGCTCTCAATCATAAGTAATAAGTTATACAAGTTTCAATATGAAAAACAACTTAAAAAATAGTTATAATGCGAAATATTATGTTATTTCAAAATTTTTATAGATGTATAAAAACTTTTAACATAAAGTTAATATAGCTCAACAGTTAGATATCATAACATAGGTACTAATAATTATACATTAGAGAAATAAAATAGTAATAAATTACAGTAAGTAAGACTAATTATTGGTATTAAGTATGAATATGATAATAATATTATGAAGAAAATTATTTATTAGTATAACCGAGTAGTTAAGTTGGGTAGATGACAATAGTAATGCATTGTACTGAATTAATAATTATTCAATAGATAATAATTTTGGAGTAGGTGTGATTTCATAAAAATATTTATTTAAAATTCTTATACTTATACTATATTATATTATAATTAGATAAACATTTATAGAGTTTCAAGTTTCAACGATGGATAAATTTAATAAACAAAAATTATAAAATAAACATAATATATTGTTATTGACACGACTACGACAACAATTCATCCCATCAGCTGAACCTAAAACACGTACACGTACATTTATTGTTTTACTATACAATGATAAACCATATATTAAACATATAACGTATTATATAATATAACAAAATAACGTTGACTATTAAATGCACATACCATTCAACTAAACGCCACAAATAGAGGTAAGTATACATAATGTATTGTTATTAAAAAAACTTAATTAATTAAATTAAAATATATATTTCATACTAAATACTGTAAGGTAAACCTCTAAAATATTGAACTAATAATATTTCATATTAATTTTCTAAAATTTTTCTATCATGATACTTGTACTTTTTACTTTATAGTGAACATGATCCTTTGTGTGTAATAAATTGCGTAAATAATACTCGTGTATAATAATTAATAATATGTTTGAATAATAACAGAATTACCTATTTCATATTTAGTATTTTTAAAACACGAACTGCATCTATATTTATTATATCGGTGTAAGCACAGGTTTTTAACTATTTTCGTTAAAAATATAAAGATATCCATTGTATAATTATATTAAAAAAATATAGATTAATAATTAAGATCAAAGCATCGAACGTAAACATGAGCGATGAGCAAAAATATCAACGACCAATAGATATTTATAGATCTATAAATATGGAAGTATACAGATTGTGTATTTCCTAGTAAATATAAAATGATTTAAATAAACCTCGTAAAATCGTAAAATAAAATAACACGTGTACTAATCTAATGTATTGATAATTATATAATTCAATCTACCTATATTTAATATGTATACATATAATGTTATCGTTGGAAAAACAAAGAAGTGTATTTGTTTCTCCTTTTATATGATATTATCAAGGTTATTTAGACTTCTCCGTTGGCGATTAGTTCTATTTTTGAATATTATTATTACTTATACGTTATAATATTTTAAATGTCATTACAGTAAGTATTATGCTATTAATCGATGTGTGATTAATGAATAGTATTATACAATGGAACCTCGGTTGTCAAAAACCTTGACGAGTTTAAATAAATGTCGTTCCTTTCGAAGCTTGTAACGGTTGACTTGAAAATTTAAAAAATATAGTCACAAAGAATCATTTGAGCTAATAGGTACCTCGTGTTTCAGTAAAACAAGCAAAAGCTGCTTTCACATTGCTTAGAACTTTTACGAACATTCTAGTAATGTGGGTGATAAAATTTAATCTCATTTAAATGCGGTAATACTATCGACAATATTATGTGTATGAACCTAACTCAAAGTAATATCTTATTTTTCATAAAATTGTAACAAAAATAAAATACGATAATAAATTTTAAAAACTCTTTCAGTCAAATTTTTTTTCTGAAACCTAAGTAAGTCGAAAAAATTACATTGACTTGAATTTTGACTTTTCGAAGTTCCACTAGTGTTTAAAAAAAATGACTATGTAATATGTATATACATATAACGAGATATCGATTAAGTTTGGTCACTGAAGTGTAGCTAAATTGCCTAACTAACACGCCGTGTAGGTTTGTCCCATTTATATTATTATTTATTATAGTCTGTGATTAAATAGAACGAATATAATATTATGTTAAAGTAGAAAGTTTTATCATTCAAATTTTTTCCAAATTCAATAAAGTTATTATTAATGTTAGTTTACATCATATAAACGTGATACATATCTACAGACTACAAAACTAGTGACGACTATCGAATGCAAGTACTTAAAATGCAATATTCATTCCGAGTGTTCTTTTCACTCTTTTCCTTAACTGATAGTCAATCACCATGTCGAAAACTTGTCATTTACAAACTGCAGTCATTTAGACTACGTGAGGTATATATTTTTTAATTGAAAATATTGTAGTTTATATGAGTACCCGCCTATTCCGAATGCACAAACAATATATACATAACTCGTGCCTTTCCATCTAATAAATCAGATTTAGCATACTTTATTAATTATTATTATTACAATATATAAATATATAACATTAATACCAATACCAAAATACCACTGAACAGTATTATAATAATAAATACACTATACACTTACATTAGTCCTAATTAATACAATCAGGCATATTCCAACAAACAACCGTCAAAACAATAACAAAAATCACAATAGAATAACTTAACCATATAAAAAACATAATTACTTATTTTACTTTAAAAACAACTTAGCCATATAAAATCATATACATGCCTTACCAGTCTCAACAACTATCTTTAATTCATAAAATTAAAAGTCCCATCTAAATAAAAATAGGAACTACTTCAAAGAGCCACTATGCACTATGACAGAAAGTGGACTAATTAAAACTCAATCGTTCTTTCTTGAAATATCATATTCTAACGAGCTATGAAATAATTAATTGATGTGCCAACACTCTGTACATTTTTTTGCTCTTCCATAGTATAGCATATATTATTCAGATAATTCGAATATTATCAGACATCAGTTTAAATTAAAAATCCCATAAATGTATCGTTTGTCAGTTTACGTATTATTTTAAATTAGGTGATCAAATTGGGGAAGAAGAGACTTAGAAACTTACACCACCTGACTATAATTTCAACACCCTCTTCCCCCCCTAAAAAAAAAAAACCACATCTAATAACCTTTTTGTTTGCGCATTATTCGGCCGTGGTCGTATTTTCCTTTTCATTTATAATTGCATATCATCTTCACAAACTATCCCACTTACCTATTACTAAACAGTAAACCATTTATTTTATTTTTATTCTACTATGCTATAATAGTTATAAGGTAAAAACTTATTAATTATTACTAATTTTATAAATGTTGAATAAACATTACCAAATTAAGTCAGTAGACATCTTCGGTGCTTTCTCCGTTTTACAAGTAAATTTCTAATCCACTTTAATTTCAGCAGTTCATAATTAACTACGTCATATGAAATATTGAATAAAATTTACCTATCGAATCAAATCAATGTTTAAATATCGAAAAAAAACCAGGCAATGTTTGTTACCTTTAAATTTGGTAAAACTAATGGTGCTAAACATGAACTATTATTGTACACACAGGATTTGAACTTGTAGAGCTGTGCATGGGCTATAGGCGTATTTAGGGAGCTTAGCTCCCCCCCCCCCAGTTCGGAAAATAGCCCAACCAAAATGCAGACGAAGCCCTCCACGAGTCAGTACATGTCTACCCCTAGAAGGGCTACAGTCCCCTCCAAAAAATTGATCACTCTATGCCCATGGTAGGGGCGTATATAGGATTTTCTCGAGGAAGGGGAAATAAAATAACTTTTTAGTACTTATATAAATCATATAATTAATAACAATTCGCAAAAATTTTTGTATAACATTTTTATTGCTGACACCAAAAAATAAAATTATCCTTTCAACATAAAATAAAATTGAGTTTATTTTTATTGTAACTTTTTAACTTAAGTTAGGTACTTTGTATAAGCAATTCTGGTATGGTCTTATTTTAATCTTGTTGTTATTATGATGTAATGTCATTGATTAAATATGCATATTCAATCAATGGTAGTTTCACTCACAGCTCATATGATAACAAAGTTATAACACCTACACTGTTATACCGGGTCTTTAAAAAAAAAATAAGAGAATGGATCAATCCCTCATATCCCTCCTATAAATACACCACTGGTATTGTGGTAAATAGATGAATGTAATGTTAGTCGATTATTGTTTTCTTAAGAGAACGTCCTATTTTATGTAGTCTGTCTTACAACCATACGACATAGCAAATTTGCATTCATTTGAACCCATTATATTGTGTTGATAGCTTTAATATTAAAGTGAATTTATCTATTATCAAAGTTAAAGGCTAGAACATGTCAAGTGATGTTGCAATTTTTTGATATTATAATTTTAACTAGATATGAGCGTTTTCAATTAAAATATTTTACATAATCATATCAGTCATAATATCTTACTTAAAAATTAAAATATTAAAAAAAATTAACTAATTATAGCTAAATTCACTCTAATAGTAAGGCTAACTTAAAATTAATTTTATTGAATACAAATTTGCTTTTACATGTATGCAAGACAAAGACAACATATGGGTGTGACATTCTCTTAATTACAAATAACTAAAGAAGCATTAATGAATTTTATTTTAATGTCATTAAAGTAATTTAAAGTACTTTTGGAAAAATAATTCACCATTTTACAAAACATTTCAGTAATGTCGTTTTTAAGCTGTTAAAAATAAATTTTTATAATGTAGGTTTTAACATTCTGTATTTTTAAGGAATTAAAATCCAAACCCAATTAAATTCATTTTTATCATAAGTACCTACTTGTTACTTGTTAGATTAATACTGCTAATATAAATACATTTATTTATAAATTCCTAATTACAAAATAATTTAGTAATTTTCTTCTTAAGTTAGATTTTTCATATTTTTTTAACAGCGAAGTTAAAAATTAATGAGGAGCTTTGCATCAAATTCTTAAATCCAGCAAATAATTTTTAGTCAATATTAAAAAAAAAAAAATTTAAAAAAATGATAGTATAAACATTTGGTAAAAATTTCAAGTACCTACAGACTACAGTGGTTTGGTTTTGATTACATAAAAAAAACAAGATTGATTAGTTCAAAAAATTATTGTTTTGTTGGTTTTTCGGCACCGGTCCAATGTGCGACCTACACATACAATTTCAGTCCAGTGTGCGATCTACATGATATACATATTGACCTATACTGCATTTGTAAAAGTTATTATAGTTATTAATTAATATTATTTTATTCTTTAAATTTATCCATATTAATAGTTATTATAGTTATAAATTTATTTATAATTAATTATCCTTCTTGTCTGATAAGAATTCATCGTAATTTTATGTATAATTATTATGTCATAAAAGCATCTTTCATGTCTGATAAACATTTGTCAAATATAGTTTGCTTGTTTGGGCGATAAAGGTATCCTAATGTAGCACTCATTTGATTTACTAAAATCACTATAACGCCGTATTTAAAATAACATAATTCGACAAAGACAGTGAGACCGTAACTGAATGCCGAACAGTTTACAATTATCACGTTTTTAATACCAAATATTAAATGATATTATTATAAATAATAAATCTATATTCTGTACCAGTAATTTCAAAATGTATTTATAATTTATATACTTATTAGTCAATAAAATTTACACATGTTATAAAAACGATCGATAGTTTCAGATAAATTTAAATTTGTTACTTTATAATTAAATGATATAAACATATTAAACTGTTATTTTATCATACCAAACAAATAAAAATAAAATGGAGTATAAAAACGAGCATCAAGTATTTTCTTTAAATAATATTATGTATTAAGGTAACTTAATATAGAATAATTAAAAATTTGTTTCAAATTAACTAAAATTTAAAAAACCAAAAGTAATTATTGTAATTTTACTGATTTTCATTTAATTATTGAGAATATGTTTGAACGTTTATATAAATAGAAGTGCAAGAAAAAAAAATGATTATAAATTAATATTAAATTTGTTACTATAAGTAATTATGAGTTGATTTGTCTTTTTATTAAACAAATATTTTTTTAATGATATAAAAATCATTAATATATGAAATTAAATAGTAGTTTATTATTTGTAAAAACAAAATGAGATATCTATTGGTTTAAATTTAATATAAAGCTTCAAAAAAAAAATATATAAAATTAATAAGCAAGTAAAAATGTTGAATTACACATTCCTAAGTATTTAAAACTATTTTAAAACTACTCAATGTCAAAAAAAAAAAAAAAAATAATAATAATAACATTAAATTATAAAACTAATTATTATACCTAAGGCAAAACCATTAAGATTCTCCTAAATTGTTACTATGCAGATAGCCAAACCAAAAAAAAAAAAAAAAAAAATTAAAATAAAATAATTTATAAGTCTTAACCAACTCATTACAGCTAATTTAAAGTAATTAAATTACTATTAATCTATGTACAAATTATAAGTATACAAATTATAATAATCAATCAATTTAGCAATGTAATATTCTTAAATTAAATTTTACATAACTTACTAGAAGTTAACATTTTATATATTCACTTATCCCAAGTACGATTTTAAATTAAATCTTTGTGTAACACAATTGTTCACATAATATAATGTCATCAATCATCTATTTAAACAATTATTAATAGAAAAAAAAATAATAAACAAGTAAAATGATTCTTTACTTTTTTAATATATATATATATTTATATAGAAATACATATAGATACATTTACATATATATTTATATGTATTTATACAATACAAACAAGACATACATAAATATATATACATATATAATATATTCATTTACTTATGTTTTTTCCATACAATTATATCATTTACTTTAAAAAATAGATTTATAATATAAGATAAATGGGATGGATGCAAAGTAATATTCACAATTCTAATTATTTACAATTTTCTTTTCTTCTTTTAAGTAAAAATAATAGTTATTATTCATCTATATTTCCAACAAAATAATTTGTTATGTGAAAAAAAATCATCAGCTAAATGTCATTAATGTCAAAAAAAAAAAAAAAAAAAAGGAAAAAAAATTAAGATTATGAAAAAGTTCTATAAATCAAAATTTAGTTCGGATATATACAGCACTAGTATCATGATCACTATAACCCAAACGTTTTGCATGTTTAAATACTTCATTTACATTTGCCATAACTGGACAAGGTTGTTCCAAAACATCAGACCACACTAATGATAAATTTAAGTCCTTTTGAATATGTTTTAGAGCTTGATTTGTTTGAAAATTATTGTCCATCATGGCTATAAATAACAGGTATATACAATTTACATTATTAAATTAAATTAAATATTAATCAAAACACGTGATACCTGTTCCTTTTTCTATTAACAATGGACATCTTAATGAAGTCATTTCTAGAATTTCTAACACTTCTTTTTGCGGTATATTAGCTCTATCTGCCAGAGCCATACCTTCAGCTAATCCTGCTAAAGCTACTGCTTTGATTGAATGTAAAATCAAATTCATTTTTGTGGCCGCTCCAACATCACCTAGGAAATAATTATATTATAGAAATTTATAAAATAAAACAATATTAAATTTACCAAGATAAAATGAATTTTTAGAAATCGCACAAAATGATGATTTGCAATCAGTGAACAAAGATCTATCGCCAGCTGCCATACAAACTAAATGCCCTTCTTCTGCATCCTTTTTACTTCCCTGAATCATAGCTTCCAAATAACGGCCTCCTCTGCTCAAAATAGCCTATAATAATGAGTAATAAATAATAATAAAATAAATTATATTGATCATTAACAAATTATATCATGTTTATGATAAAAATATTTAGTATGTTTTTGATAACAAACCTCACAAATATCTTGAGATGTTTCTGGATCAATACCAGTCATTTCAACAAATCCTTTATCTTTATTTATTTCAGGAAGTACACCACAATTTCCAAATACCATCTGTAAAAGTCACCAAATACAAATAACTGTATAAAAAAAAATAACAAAAACCTTACATCTTTAGCAACTTGTGGATCAGAAACACATGAAAATGTTATATCTGCTCCTCCTATAACATCAGATGGAGTTAATGCAACAGTTGCTCCAGCATCTTGAAACTTCTGACACTGTTAAATTAAAAATTAAGTATTTGTAATTTAAAAAAAATATATACTTTAAGTACTTCATGCATTAACAAGAGATTAATGTCAATTCGTATTGTTATTATATAATTACCATATTTAAATAGATTAATATTTAATATTATGTTTGATTATAAACATTAAAAATAACAAGATTTTAATCAAGAACCTAAGACAAAGACTGAAAATAATAATTAGTATAATAATTTATATTTCATAAACATAAAAATAAAATGATTGTTATGTAACAGAACTATAAATCATTTTATTATAATCATAATAAAAATTTTATTTTTTATACAAAAACAAGTACTTATCTAATATTTAATACAGGAATGACATGATTAGTAAAAGACAGTGAACAAGTTACCATAAACAGGTCTTTCAATAATATTTACACTGTTGTCACCAGCTTATCTTATTAGAAATAACTTGTCTTAACATGTTAATATGCTATTAAAATGTTATTACTTTATTTGTGAGAAGGCTATTATTCATAAATAAAGTCCAACAAGTACAAATGTTGATTTATTTATGGGTTTAAAATTATTATTTTGATTTCATAAATATTTTTTTCAACTCTATGTTATAAATTATAATATTATAAATACTTATGAATTATGATTACCTATGAAAATATAAATAAAGACAGAAAAAGTTATTGGAAGGAACGATTAATTATACATAAATTCAATGGGATTTGAAGAAAGAAATATAAAAGGATGAATATGTAAGTTTAACATATTATGTTGATAAACGTATCATGCATGTACATATGAAGTACACATAAAATGATATATGAACAATGTGGAAGTTTATATAATTTTAGTATAATTATTACAATCTTATAAACCGGTTTTGATAATTTAATGTAATTTAGACTTATAATGTAAGATATTAGATTAATCAGCATACCACAATTATTTAAATAAATCATTAAGTTGAAACATAAAGAATGATTAAATGTTAAATTATATTTACAATTTAATTTACAAAACCTTTGTTGTGTACATAGCAGATCAATAATAATCCATGTTTACTTAATAAAATAGTAGTAATGTACATTTCATTTATCATAAATACTAAAAAATGCTGTTTAAGTATTTAAAATTAAATACAAAATAATCAATACTGCAGCAGATTACAAATAATTAACAAAGCATTTAAATTATGTACTGTATAATTTTATGGTGGTTTTTCGTGTTTAAGACGATAATAATATAATTATATTTTTACATCAGTTGATTAATTACATAACATTTCACGTGTTACGTGTTTTCGCCGATCGACCTTGATCAGATTATGATATAAATTCTATTTTTAACTAATTTTTTTACGAAAATTTATAAAAATCGTATACCTTAAAACTTTCAAGTACATGAATTTATAATAATTATTAATTAAAATATTTCATAATATACGGAGATGGATGGGCTGCAAACCACGACTCGAGAAATTACTGATTATAAAATAATATTCTAAATTTTCTTATTTATTAATTTATATAATACTGTTTAGTTAAAACGATTACATTAGTCATCAATCATTACTTATTAGTCATTAGTAACCAGATTTACATAAATAACCAAAAGTAGAATAGTTGAATATTTTTAATTATTTGATCAATTATGATGACCGAAATACGAAAGCGAAGTATCTTCATGTTACAGATTAAAATTTGAAACTTTTGAAACTATTTGAAGTTTTATTTGATCTTTTTTAAACAATCAAATATTTATGGACGGTATTTTAAAACATATTTATTTGACTTAAAGTGACGACTTCATGGCTCACACAACTTCTTTGTATAGCTCGATTTGAAATAAATTTAACTTATAAGCTAGGTTTTCACTAAACAAGTTCGCGTGTACGTGGATAAAAATTCTTAACTGAGATGATTGGTGTCCACGGAAGGCATTTGATAAAAAAAGAATGGTTATACAATTTTATTACAATATAAACCACGTTACCGTATAGTTGAACTTAGCTCAACATTTTTCATGGACACAGCACAAATATACCATAGTTACCTAATTTAACCATTGTGAAACGATTGCGGAGACCGTTTGTAACGGACTCAATCACGTATACTCGAGCGTGTATAGTGGAAATTCGCCTTTAAAGGTAACATGTAATGCATTACTATTATTGTTACCTACGTATTAATTAAATACATTTACGAAGTACGATACAGCACTACACGGTGTAGTAGAGACTCAAAACAGACGTAATTCAAAATATTCTGTTTTGATTAGATAGTAATTAATGAGTACTTGTACTTGAAATACACGAGATAATATTATTCAAATAGTCTACAAAGTCATAATTTCACTGTTCTTCACAAAAATCAAGATATCAATCTCATCTGAAACTTTCAATATTATCCATAATAAAATAATAGAAAAATAGTAGAAATTTTAAATGATATACCTCTCTCCAACAAACTGTGAAGTATTAAATTGTACGTGAAAAATTTAAATTTACTCCCGATATTACAAGAAGAGAGAAAGTAACCACAATTTAAACTAGAATAGGTCACTCCCCATTTAACGCATGTTTATATCATCAGAAATAAACCAACACCTCAACCAATATGCGATACTTACCATGAAACTTTAACAATAGAGCATAATATAGTCAAAAACTGCATTCTTATTATCAAATACATAGAAGTTTACAAGATCCTAAACAATTTTCTTACACTTTATCAAGCCCTCGACAAAGAGAATACTGTTGCATTTAGTAAATGTTTCCATAGTATAGACCTAAACCATAAATAGTAAATATCTTTGCATCATGATATAATTTTAATAATAATAATATAAATTTTTTTTTAATATTTAGCTAAAAACCTCTGTTGAAGCTTTTACCTAATACGAAAATAAATATTAGTAAATACGCATTTAAAACTATATCATAACATTTTACTATATTCATTGAAATGTAAAAAATATAATGTAATATATTATTTAATATTTAAATAATTAATGTAATTTCACACAACTGAGGCGTTCAGATAGACAATAGTTCGAATTACTTTAACTGGCTGAGGAGCTACATAAATCTATATTATAATTGATAAATAATTGTTTTCCTTAGGATAGCTAAATATGAAAGATTTTTATTTTGATCACTTAAAAATTGAAGTATAGTTGATTCCATAAAAACAACATTAACAATATTTGTTTTATAGAATATTGTAGTTATATATATATATATATATATATATATAACTAATAATTAGGTTTAAATTAGTAAGGCCGCTTTCATTTGAGCCAATAACCCAAAATAATATATCGTTTGGAAAATGTATACATATCGTTTGGACTAATATACGTTTTCCTACCCATTTTTAGAGAGTTATGACTCTCAGTTAACTCTAACTGATATAGTTAAAAATGTGTTATATTGTCATATAATTTATTTATTATCTTAATTAATTTTTTTTTATTAGTATTGTATCTCATACCCATTTGTTTAATATAATCTATTATTCTTAATTTTCCGATTTGATATTCTCCCCATCATTTTAATGTATATACACTTTAAAATAGTTATCACAAATCAGCCGAAACGATGTAATAATAGTATTTAGTTAAAGGTAGTAAATATATAAAAATTATTGTATAGGTAGGTATGATACTTCCCTATTATTCAATAATTTATAAACTCGCTAAAACGATCGGTTAATTTCTTGCCCAAATGAATGATGCCCAATTAATAACGTTTCAAAGGGGTCATGCGTGAGGTAACTGAATACAATTTTTTACATATTTTGAGAAATCACTACATTGAAAGGTTTATACGCTATGGTTTAAGAGTTCTGAAAAAAAAATTATGAACATTGAAAACAAAGTTTATGATCATTCAATGTTTTTAAAAAATCATTTGATAATAATATAATCTAAATACTTGTTACAATGTAATAATAACCGGTAAAGGAACCAATAGTCTAATGCCGTTAAAACATGATCATCGAAAACTAAGATATTTCTAACGAACCTTTTAATATCAATGAAGGGGAAAATTTAAAAGAACAACGGTATTTATAATATCATCTATTCAAATATCCAATGTTTTTAAACTCTGTAGAGCCTCTAGTCTTAAATCTTTTTAATGAAAATTAAAAAGATCATTAGTTAATTATTAAGGTTACTGTATTTTGAATTTTCTAATAACTTATTGCTGGAATACTGGATAACGGACAACGTTATAAATCGTTACAAGCACGCGTTCGACAGTGTATCCATAGGACAGTCGGAAGCACATTGGTACGATTGGCTGCACTGACACCAGAAAAACTGGCTTGGGAACGTTTAATACAGTTGTCGTCAGTACTTAGTACCCACTACTTAGTATCCATATTCTATATCATTTCAAACGTAGCGCGGCCGCTGACATTTTATGATTATCGTTTTTTTACAGTTTACCCGAGTAAAGCGTCTGGCAACTCGGAACAAATGAGATCTAACTGGCATATAAAACGCATAAAAAGGTAAACGTACGAAAATATTATCTATTACGAATGTATATAGGTAATATCTTTCGAACAGTATCTATTTTACATAAAATATTTCAGATAACTCAAAAATGGATTCATTAACGATTATTTTGACAACCATCATACTTCACAAATTAATTAACGCAGAGGATGCGGCCACAGTTTGCGATAACGACAGTACTTGCAAATGTGTCAATAACACCGTGTTATGCACAAACGCGACGTTAGACCAAGACGGAGTGTTTGTCCTCCCAAATGGGACAGAAATTTTACATTTCAACAACGTTCCAATTAAAGTTGTCAACAATAGTACGTTTACTAATGGAAAATTGCAGAAAATTACATGGGTGGCAAGCAAGATAAAATTAGTGGAAGCCTTAAATCACAATGATCTTAAGTATTTAGATTTATCTAGAAACAACATTTTTAAATTGTCAAATGATGTATTTCATAACTGTCTTCTTTTAGAGTATGTAGACTTGTCTGACAATCAACTAAATATTTTATCAGACGATTTATTCTTATATACTAGCTCATTAAAAACGATAAATTTAGAAAAAAATATTTTTAATTCTATATCAAAAAATTTATTCAAATATACTATCAATTTAAAAAACCTTAGTATAGGGAATCCAAATTTAACTTTTCTAGATGAAAATGCAATGACTAACTTAAACAAACTGGAATATCTTAGTATTGAAAATTGTGGAATAAAAAATCTTAATCAAAGTTCCTTTGGTGTACATAGATATCTAAATAGTATTTTATTAAATAATTGTACACATTTAACATCGATTGACAACAATTTCATCGATTCATCATTAAATTTAAAAATTATAGAACTCAACAACTGTGGGACAATTGAAATCTTACCACCTAGTATTGTTTCTCTTAAGAACCTACAATATTTACAAATGTCAAATACACAAATTCAGCCAAATTGTCAAAATGGATGGTTTAGCCAATGGTTCAATAATGAAACAACTACTGTAGTTGGTTATGAAAATTATTCAAATTTTATTGAAACACTGAATGAAAAGAACTGTCCACCAAAAATATACTACACAAACAGTCGTATTACATTGCAGTTAACCAAAAAAGGAATCATTAATTGTATGGCTTATGGAAATCCACTGCCAGCATTTACTTGGCTAGTACCAGGTGGGTTAACATTTCATGAAAATAAACAAGCCGACATGGATATAGTACACCACCCAAACATCCACAATTGGGATCTAAATCAAATAGTTAGTCAATCACTTTTAACTGACAAAAATGGATCTTTACATATTCTACGAATGTTAAGAACTCATATTGGTAATTATACTTGCTATGTATCAAATAAATATGGAAACAGTTCTAAAACAGTGGAAGTACATCTAGACAGTGAAGTATTTTTTAATATCAAAATAAATGCACTGTTATTGGGGATATCATCAGCATTAGGATTTTTAATGCTAACTATATTATGTTGTGCTTTCAAGTTATTATTAATAAGGTTAGTAATAATATTTTATACCTCATCATAAAAATATTTATAAAAATTTTGTTATAGACTGAATTGTATGAAAAAAAGGAATCAACCAACGGAAACAGAAATGGGATCTACTGAAAAACCAAAAATGTTTCCAGAAAATGTTTAGTTATAAATAATTGCTATATGATTTTTTTTTTTTTTTGTGGTATATATAAATTTTTTTTAACCTAAAATCAGTTAAAAATATTATTAAAATAGTACAAAAATAAATTATGGAAATATTTTTTTAATAATTTTACAGACTTATTTTATATATCTCCTCACATAAACACTGAAATAATTTAAATAAAATAGTAGTAATATAACTGTATTCATTTATATTTGAACAATATGAAGTTTGTAGAAATAAAAAAGATAATTGTTCCATTAAATAATAAAATAAATTAAGATTTTCATTGAAAAGAAACAATAAAAGAATTTTTATTTACTTGAAAGATTTGTTTTTCTAATCGATTTTTTTTTTTTTTTAAATGCATCAAATTTATAAATTAAGAATTTAACTATTAATATTAATTTTAAATGGATTATAAGATTTCAAAGAAATTAGTAGTATATCTTTTCAGTAGATCAAAACTAATCAATATTCTGACAAAGAATCAGTCTTATTAAAAGGAAATATGAATTGGAATTTACCATACAATAAAAATTAGTTTTATGTGTAAAAAATAATAATAATAAAAAAAAAATTGATAAGTTATATTTTCATATTATTAAATATACCATTATATTATGGTAATTAAATTAATTACAATTTTAATTTAAAATATTATATTATTCATTACAAATTTTTGAAGTTTTAAAGATTTGGAAACTAAAAAGGGGAAAAGTAGGTATAATATGCTAAGTTATATAATACATGTTGATTCTATCTTGTCATTAAATGACTGTAATATATATGATAAATATGAATTCAACGATAAAAAATATAATTATAAGTAAAGGTCTGACTACTGAAATCTTATTCTATATAAATATATGAATGTAATAACAAAACAAAACACGTATGAGATTAATATACGTAAATTAATAAATACTTAAACATTTGAACACATATCGGAGTCATAATCACACTTAAATGTGTGAATTAGTTAATCATGTTAATAAATTTAATTGGTATCAACTGAAAATGTATTTTGTTTATTATTAGGGCTTGAATTTATATATATTTATGAAACCAAAATATATACATATATGTGTTAAAAAACTCAAAATATATATTTTATTAATGATTTATTTAATTATTATTAATATATTCATATGAATTTCTAATGAAACAAATTGTATTTTAAATAATAAAATTATTAAACAAAATTTAAAATTATAAATAAAAAAGCTATAAAATAAAATAAAAAATATTAATTATTTTGATTATAATTTATGATAACATGCATTTTTAAATTTTCAAATTCAAAAAATTTTCGATTTGGTCGTAAAACTGCCTTATGCTGACTAAATGATCTTTCGACTTCTACTGATATTATTGGACAATATTGCATTTTAATTATATCTGAAGGAGTAAGTTCTACATTTAATGAAAATTCAGAAAAATAACCAGTGTAGAAAATACTTTTGATAGCTATTAATAAATCGTAAATAAACAAATTGTCAAAATATGTAGGAAAAAATGGAATTATTGAGAAATATATAAAATCATGTACTTATGGCAAAATATATAAAAATTTGTAAAATAAAATACAGTTAATTTAATTAGAAATCCTTTAAAACGAATTTATCAAGTAATAGTAAAAATATGTACATATAAATCCGAGCCCTATTTATTATAAATATCAAATATAATATTAATCGTATTTTATTTGAAGATTAATTCATAATTTATCAACATATTTTATTTCTTTGTTGAGCACATACAACGCATTAAATTTGTGTTGTTAATTAAATTAATCTAATCTATATTTATGATATGAGTAAAATCATCTTTCTCCTAGAAATAAAAATAGAGAACTAAGTTAAGGTGTAAAATTCATGGTAATGCCTGGAATACACAGAAAATTTAAAGCCACGGATTTTATTAATTTAACCTTAATTTCACGTGTTTGCATGTCACTATTGTTAACCTTTATTATTTGATATATTCTATAATATATTTTATGATTTTGTAATTTAAGATTTATTTTTAATATTATAAATATTAAGGTAAGACAACTTAAATCTTTTTTTTTTTAAGAATTATAGTAGTACGTACTTATATATTAATGTCATTAACTTTAAGGTCAATACTAACTTGCTATAGAATGATTTGAATACAATCATGGTTCATGGTATAATAAGCAATATCACAAAATTAATTAAAGTTTTAAATCTCTACAAAACACATTTTTGAATTGTAATAAAATAACTAAAATAGTAGTTCTTAGTTTAAATATAGAATTTTTTCCAAATTAAAATTTAAAATATCTAATAAAAAAAATCATAAATTTTCTAGATTTGGTATAGTACTAACTATTTATGAGGAATCTTGTATTAATAAATTAAGCTTTTTGAGAAAGTAATCATTTTTTTTATCAATCTTATAATATAAAACCAAAACGAGCTTCCGAAAAAATCCGCCAGAATATTTATAGAAACAAATTTTTCAAAAAATCAAAATTGTCTAATGTCTATAAATAACTCAAAAATTCAACTTTAAGTTGAAGATTACACCATGTAGAAACAATGTTAATTTTAACATAAAGTAAAAACTTTAAGTATCTATAATAATTTCTTATGAATTAAATAAAACGAAAAGAAAGTTTGATGAAGTTTTAAAAAAATTTATAAATATCTATGGTGATTTGTTCATGTATTACAATTATAAAAATTGATTTTGGTAAAAACTGTTTTTATATTAGAATTCCTATTATTCCCTAATTAATTTTTGGTTTTTTTTTAATTATTAAAAAACACTTAAAAGTTTTAAATTTTTACCTAATAAAGGTACCAACAAAGTTCACATTTCATCCAGAAATAATACGTAAACTGAAAATCAAAGCACTTTTTCTACTGTAAATAGAGTGTATAATAATATTCAAAAATATTGCATTGAATTCTTAAGTTAAAAAAAAAGAAAGTAGCTAAATTCAATGAAAATCACTAACTTAAAATATAAAATTATTAATAAATAGTTACATTCATTATTTATGAATTTTATACAAATATTTGTATACAATATAAAATAATTTTTATTTGATTATAAACGATGTTTCTTCAAAATTGAAGCCAAATACTACTATTTATATACTTAATTAATGAAAACTATATAAAATTCTTACCTTATCTGGAGTTCGATTCCAAACGACAACTTTATGTCCAGAATTTAACAGATTTTTGACAATTCCTGAACCCATATTGCCTAAGCCAATAAATCCAAATATCAACTTTGATGGTGAAATATTCTTGTTCATTAATGATTTAGATATTGTTGAAATATCTAACTGGGTGGCTTCCTGAAATCAATATTATATCATTATAGTAAAATACCAAACAAATACATTATTTTTATATATTTACCGGAGTCTTAACTTCAGGTCTGTCCAATAAAGTATTATTCTTTCGAACTGGACTAATGCTGTTTGTTAATCCAAGATGTGTAAGAACCTCAGTATTATTACTAGATTGACCCACTCTCGAGTTTAAGCGGGGTTTTTTAGGTTTATCTTTTTTAGGCCCATTAGAGGTAGATCCAACTGGTTTGGACCGTCTCTTCTTAGTTTTTTCAGAGCTTGATAATGATGCATTGCGTATGTTAGACTAAAAATTAATTATTAATAACTTAGATATTATGTATAACATGAAAAAATTACCATGTAAATAGGTAAAAGTCACAATGGGTTTTAAATTTCATGACATAATAATTACTTAAAAATAAATATTTCTTAAAATCTTAGTATCATAGTAAAAAAAACTATATCTACAAGATAATCAAGAAATAGAGAAAATATTTTTTGTATTTGGGAAACATATGTTAAGATAAAAAGTAAAAATGAAATAATGAAACAAATGTCAAACTAAAATAGCATTTAACTAAAAAAAAGATACAATGAATCATAAAAATATGAATGGATTGAATATACACTGAAAAATTGTGGATTGCTAAGTTTAATTAAAAAAAGTTAATATTATAAGTGAAGATCACATTTGGAGTACATTATGATGAGCAAGAAATAATGAAGGACCAAAAATGTAACTCTAACGAAGATAAAGACAATAAAAAAAGAATAGAGAATTATTACAAACTAATAATAAGATTGAAAAATGTTGAATATAAATAAAAACATATATTTACAATTATCAATACATTTTTAATTTATTTAATGAATTACCAATAGTCAAATTTATTGAGATTTAATGTTCTATATTCTTTATTTGAATTAATATACAAAATGGATTGGTAATCCACTTTTTTAATGGTTCTTTAATATACTTTTTGATTTCATATTTCTAGACTACTGATAGATATCAGCTCATTACATTAACTCTGGTGATATGAATTCATAAGAAAATTTAGTTTTTATGTTTATTGTGAACTAAGGTTTTTAAACAAAATTAGTTTCATTTTTTACAAATACTTTTAATAACTCCTATCTATAAGTACATTTTTTTGTGCACTTTATTAATTATTTTATACATATTTGTATGTGTTAACTTAACATAAAGTTTTTGTTTTTCAATTAACCTCCTTACATTTTTATTTTTTTGTATTGTTGTATTTCAAATACATTTCTGAAGATAAATGTGATACTAAATTCATAGAACTAATTAAAAAGTATAAATTAACAACAGTATATAATTTTAATGTTTTAAATAATCTTATATACATCCAGAAATAATAAAGCTTTGAAATACTGATAGAAAGTACAAGTTATCTAGATTCATTTATTTCTTCATAAATAAACTCTTATAGTAGCAAATAAAATGTCGCATTACTTATTTTTTTCAATAAATTACAAATGTATATTTAAAACATTAAATCATTGTTTTTTTTTTTTTTTTTTTTTGAAAGACGAGTTAATAGTATTTTATCATAAGTTTTTATGGCATTGGTAAAGCATGTAATTTAACAGATCCACCGTGATTTACTATTAATAAGGAAACATGCCTTTCATGACTATGGAAATCATACTCCAGTTTAAATGATAGTGGCTATAATCATTTAACTGTCTATCATTTTGAAAATTTAGTGAATCCTGTAAATAGGGTTAACATGCAAATAGAATGTTTATGGTCAATATTAAAATTTAAAATATTAAGAAAAATGCATGGGACTAATGAAAATCTATTACCATACCATTTAATTGAATGTTGATACCGCTCAATGAAGAATAGGAATAATTTATTTATACATTTTTTAGAAGATATCATAACTTATATATTTTGACTAATACTAATGACTTGTAGACACAAAAAACTTAAAATGTATTAAATAGTTATTTTTTAATTGAATTACATTTTCATTACATAATTTTACATATTTATTTAACTAGCTATTTACTGTTTTCTCGGTAGATCAAACACTAAACCTTTAAATGCCTGGTAGATCACACGCTTAACTAATGCCGTTTTTCATATTGTTTTCCTTGAAACTTATTTCTTGTCTTCATTAAATAGATTTTAATAATTTATTATTAAAAATATTGTTTAATATGTAGATTGTGTTAGTAAATAAAATAACAAATTTAGAAGTTCTAAATTTATATTATTTGAATTAAATTGACCTGTATTCTATTGTTAGTTTTGTATTTTAATATTATAAAGTATAATAATATCTAATGAGAGGTTTTTTGTTTAAATTAACAAATAAAATTTAATAATGTACCAGATGACCTTATAGATACTTCTTAGTTTAAAAATTTAATGTTCTGAATAGTTTTTTTACATATTTTTTTTTTTCATTTAAAACATTCATAACGCTTTATTATATGATATCTAGCATTGGATATAAATGATCAAGATTGATTAACAAATGCATGAAACTAAGAATTCTCATCACTAATAGCACAATAGTCAACTTTTTTAATATTTTAGGTTTGAATGGTTGTAAGTATATAGTCTAGTCAAATATTTATACTTACAAATACACATTTTTCATTAAAAATAGAAAACGGAACATTTAAACATTAGTAGAAATATACAAATGTATAATCATAATTTATCTTCAACAAATAAATCAAATTAAACAATTACTAATATACATTAAATTATTGGTTTCATCATTAAATAATATCCATATTTGTAAAATTTAGATTATTTTATTGAATATAATATACTCAAAAACTCATTAATCTATGAGTTTTTATTAAGTAGTATTAATACACATTTATTATAAATACACCACTATTGACAAATTTTTTTATTGACTTTATTGATAATGCCCTATCCATTTTTTTTTAAAAGCATAAATATACAATTATATAAAAGAAATTAATAAAATCCATCTGCTATGTAGACCAAAAGAAACAGGTATGTTTAAAGGTATTTTTAAAATGTAGAGAACAAATATGCTGAACATTTAACCATCTGCTTTTTTAACTGATAATTCACAAATCACGGTTCCTTAAAAACATTTATCATGAATTAAACTTTGTTTTAAGAGATAACCATAAAACTATATTTACATCTCAAACTAGGTTTTTATTTTAAGGTTATATTGTTATATATTTTTTTATTCATACCATTTTAGTTTTCTCGGATTGGAAGGCAGGAGTTTCGTCTTGAACTAAATTCTCAAATCGTGACTCAGCTTCAGATAATCCATTATTTACTCCCTAAACAATTTAACAATATAAATTTAATAAAATACAATTTTAATAAAAATTCTCACTTCATTGGTATTGTTTTCCAAAATGTATTCTTCAATAGCCTTACAAGCGTCTTTGAAATGTATAGTCTTACAACTATAGGTTAGAGTATCTTTAAACTGAAAATAAGGCTTTAAACATCCCACTTCAATCCAAGCACTATAAGAAAAAAAATTTAATGACATTAATAATTGACAAGTATTTTTTTGGAAATTGATATACACACGACAAATATCTTTACAAAATAGTTAACATTTAAATAGAAATATTTTTAAACAGTTGAGGTTATTAAGAACATTAACTAAATAATGACCATTCAGTAAAAATAAATAAGTCTTATTTGATTTAAACTTACTAATTATTAGTTCCATAGAAGAAAATACATTTGCAATTCTTCTTTGGTTTTTTAGCAAGCTGGATAGTTGGCTCGCTTACCTAAAATAAACAATATACTTCTTTAAATTTAGTACAAACCTATCACATCAATCGAGTACAAATAAAATAGAATAATTGTACGACTAAAAACTGAGTGTGCACTATGTCATCAAACATTAAAATTGGAAAAGGCTGTACAGCTATAAAAAATTAACACTACATAAAAATGTCTTAAGGATGTATAATAACAGACATCTACAGCATTATCCTAATAAGCCAGTGTGCTTGTGACCTATAGCACACCAAGCAGGGGAGGCTGCTTAACATTGAACAATATTAGATATTAAGTAGATACTAATAGTAGAATATTGGCCAGTATACCTCCAAGTGCGAACCCAACAACAAGAAAAACATTGTCGAGTTATGACATGTACAATACAGTATGTGCATAGGACATATATGTTTGACAATCGTTTCACATGCTGACAGTCTAAATTCAGGCCAAATAAATCAAACATGATGGATAGCAGTAGTAATTAACAGGGATCCGTAGAGTCAGCAGTAAACAAAATTTTAAATTATAATAATGACATATACACAACAGTTCATGATCGGTGTTATTGGACCATTGGTTATCACTTCTAAATTATATATGCGCCCGACGCACCAAAACAAATAAATCGACGAGCGTATAACAATTACAACAATACAACACACATTATAATGTAAAAATATTTAAAAAAAATAGAATTAATACTACGGAATAATTTAAAGTCAGAAATAATACTCACGCGTCCTGGCCATGGTGGGAAGCCCTTCATTTTAGCCCTGTGAACAAAAACACACAACGGTCATTATTGACGCCGTCATAGCAAATCGCGCTCTTTTTCATTTATATATGTAAGTATAACAACACCGGCCATTAGTTACGCGTCAGCGAAATAATACTCACCAAACTAAATCGTTAACTTCGTATTTCCAATCAGTCGTCATTTTTAATGTCTACAAATATTCTGCAGCTTAATAGAACACAAAATTTTTAAAAAAATCCAACACACGGAGTGGCAACTGGCGATATGGCATCGGCGGGCGACGGTAGTCGAAAATAATGGCGGCTGCGGCGTGTCCGTGTTGTTGTGGTCTGACTGGGAAGAGGGGACGCTTAGCGAACTGCCACCCCACCACTTGTCTCGCGCGTACGAACGTTATCGTTGACTCCAGTGCAGCCAACACTATGGCTGCAGCGGCCGTTATTCAGACGCGGCGTCCTTTTCGCGGCAAAAACGTTGGGTCTCGTACGTTGGCGCGCGCGCGCATTTAGGTATAACATCAACAAACAGTATTTTAAAAACAGCCACGGACGCCAAGAAATTGCGCCACACGCGAGCTCGGGCACGCGCGCCAACCTTACCGAAAGTAGCGTCGGTCGACTGGGTAATAATATTATCATTATATTTTTTTTAATTTTTAATGTTATATGTTATATATCACACACTGTTATCATGGTTTCCCGGTATTCGGCGGTAACCGCGTCGGTTATTATTTATTACATTTCTAACAACGTCGTCACTCTTCATGATATATATTTTTATAATTTATTATAAAAAATATTGTAAATATAAATAGTAATCATTGTCAACGAATGTCGTTAGTGTTGTTACTTTTTTCGGCTCCGTAACAAAATAGACCGACATCATTGTATTTACAAGTGGAACCGCGACTGCGCGAGACCGTACGCCTAAAAATCACGCCGACCGGAAATACAATATGTATTATATCTATCGTGCACGAGATTACGAGTATCGATGACAACCGTGCTTGATGTACCGAAATCATATTGTTATTATAGTTACGACTTCGTACTTACGATGTATCATGGTTACCACACTTTACAACCGTTTTTATAAATTTTTTTTCTCCGCACGAAACTTAAGTCTTTGTGAAGGCACTTCTTGTCAATTTTCATATCTATGTAAAAATAAATAACAATTCAAGTAGTACAGTTGAAATTATATACGCTTATCAATTAAATAATTGTAGAAAAACATTTTTCTTCACTAATCTGTAATGATAAAAAAATTTAATTTTCCCCCGATCCTTGCTAATTGGAATTTTATCCATTGAGTTAGCTTGATTGTAGTTTAAATTGCGAATTACAAATTTAAATTGCATCATTTGATTTTAGTAAACACGGGTTTGATGCGTTGTAAACAAAGACCTTCTTGAAAAAATTCAATCCAAGTGTTACACATTAATTAGATAAAAAAAAAAACCGTACCTACCTACAATATTTCAATGCAGATAATAATGAATCTAAAATTTAGACTATTAGATATTTATATATAAATATATATATACCAAACATATATAAGTACTTTTGAATCTCAAAAATAACATAATTATGAATAAAAAACACCTAGTCAAATGCGTGTTAATTTTACACATTTTTTGAAGAAATAAAATGTATTTTTGAAAAAACAATTATGCATTTTGAATAATAAATTATAATATTTATTATTTAAAATCCACAATTAGTACATTATAACTTATAAGTATACTATGTAAATACCTATGTTGGTTAAACCCCACTGACTACATGTTTTTATTATTTTTTGAAATTTATGACGAAAGTCCATTTAAATGAAAGACACAAAAACAAAACCACAGTTGGTACGATTTAATTACAAATAACCAACGACTGTAGTTGATATTATATTATACAAAATCATATTAGCTCATAAATTAATTGCCTAACAAGCTGCTGCTGAAGGCGTCATTTTCCTAACGGTTTTTCGAAGTTTGAAAATTGAATAACATAGCAGTTGGATACGGATATTATGTGTTTACGAGATGTCGTTAAAAAACGTTTCAATAGTGGACTTCAAAATACGGCGCGAGTTCAGGTCTGCAGATAATAGATTATATAGTATATTTTATTATAGGTATTAGGTAAATTTAAAATAGCCGTTCATCTAAACACTAAAATCTATGACTGAATAATAATTTTTATTTTTCAGCTAAGTTAAACAAAATAACTGTTGTTTGATTGTAATATAACTTACAAGTATTATTTATTAGTTATTTCTTCGTAGACCTTTTAACTTGGTTAATAAAAACGTTTTCTTTACATCTCTCGTACATTTACGTCCGTAGATAATTTTATTCTATAATAACATGCTTACATACATTTTTTAATATTTTATTAATATTTTAAATGGTGTAATTTGTTTATTTAAAAATAGGTATTTTTATGTGTACCTAGGTAACAATTATTTCATATGATGTATAGTTTGATATTTTTATGAGATTAATAATAATATAAGATTATCCATCATTCCATTGTCACAAATATAATTGTAATATATTATTAGGTATATATTTACATCGTGTATTGAGTGTGCGCCGTGTGGTACTAGTAAGACAAAAATTATTTATACATTTCATGTTTCATGCCTAAAAACGATTTTCTTTTTTTCAATGTCACAGGTTTTTGTGTTAAAAATATTAAATTTTTTATACATTTGGTATTTCATTTTCATCATAGAATTCTAGTTCTCATACAGGTATGAATACAAAAAAATATAATATTAAGCTTCATACGTTTTATCTTTATCACAATTCACTAAAATAATATTTATTGGTATTTAATTTGTAAAAATAGGTTCAAACCATTTTACAAATAAATATTAAATGCAATCCACAGTCAATGTCAATTACACGAATTTCGTGTTATCATCGTATGTAAACCTACTGTAAAGACTTAATTTAAGAACTTGTTGCCATTCTTGCTGTAGGAACTACTTTGAAAAGAAAAATAAAACTAAAAAATATTATATAAACTAGAAAAAAAACTATTATTTTAACGTCTTAAATTATTATTATTGTTTGACAAACAATTCTTTGGTCCGAAGTGTTTTTTCCCCTATTTTATGTATAAATGTTTAATGTGAAACAAATTCATAATCGATTGACTACTATTTACATAAAAATAGATATAAGCAATCTATTACAGGCTCATTTTTTAATTGAAACTATAATATCTTGCATTTTACTTACCTATAGTAAAATTAAATTTATTTTAACCTTGAAATAAATAAGATACTTAATAAGAAAAATTTTCTGAGTGATGACAGAAACAGTTTTTTTTTCTATTAATAATACAGCAGGTTACACTCATTTTTTTCAAAAATGTCCAATATTATATTATTAATTATTATTGTTATTAACATATTATAATTTAAGCTAAATATTTATGTACCATAATGATATTATGAATAGGCTCATAATAATTACATTATATATTATATATAAAATATTATAAAAAAAAAAATTCATTCAAATATCAAAGTTGTAACAACGCAAAATTAATGTTGTAGGTATACCTTTGTAAAAGTTAAAATCCAAGACAAAATACACGCCGATGTGGCGTCCTCTGGAGTATTCTAATTATGTATTGTAACTTATAATTATATCATAATATGGTTAATGTTTATAACTATACAAAGTGTATAAATATCGTTATCTTGCCACCTATCACCTACGTATAGTTGAGGCGAATAAAGGTCACTGAACTTTTTCTTTTCAATCTACGATGGCAGTATTGTCGAATATAGCCACATTGGCGAGGCTGTTGGATTTTTGTTGGATTGGAATTTACACCTAAAAGTTTATCTTTATGTTTATTATTATTTGATGATATAATAATATTAAATTAACCACACTATTCTTAGTAAGTGAGCTTTGATCTTTATATAATATTATTTAATAAATCTGAAAATTTCAATTGGCATCTTTAATATAGACACTATTTTTATAAATATATACTTACAATCTATTTGGTTTTTTTACTGACGTAATTAAGTACATCAGTACATAGGAAAAGAGAATTCATATTCCCATAATATTTGTATACATGAATCAATAATTGCAAAAATGACACGAGTCACATTTTTGTGAAACGTCATGAATCAGAAAACTTTGAAAGTCAATAATAAAAAAACATCATATTATTTATATATACAAATTATGTATAATCAGTGCATAATATATTTCTACAAGTATTCATTTTTAAATAAGAATTTTTTTTTCAGAATTATTTAATTTATACACTTTTTATCAATTATCCAAAAGTTTTAAAAATTGATTCATGTCGTTTGTGCAAACATCGATTCAATTATTTATTATTACAATTTTTTTTGAGTAAAACATCAAAAAATTTTTGAGAAAAAATAATTAATTAACAAGTGAATATTGAATGTCGTAACTATTTTAGTTTGAAATGCTTATAAAAAATGAATTTTGCTTTCTAATAGAAATTTTTCATGTGTAAGTTGAAAAATTATAAAAAACCTTGTATTACATTTTTAAATCAAAGTTATAAAAATAAAATTGTTTATACATTTCTAACTACAAAATAATTTACTAATTTTCTTTTCAAGTTAGATTTTTCAAATTTTTTTAATTGAGAAATTAACAACTTATAAGGAGCTTTTTATTAAATTTTCAAGCATTTTTACAAAGCAAATAATTTTTAATCGATATTAAAAAAAAAATATATAAATATTTTATTTTAAATAAAAAACGATAGTATAAACATTTAATGAAAATTTCAAGTAGGTATCTACAGGCTGCAGTTGTTTGTTTTTGAGTTATATTTTAAAAAATGAGATCGACTTTGTCAAAAATTGAATTTGTATAAAAATTCCCATTTTCCTTAAAATGTTGTTGGTTTTTGAAATTTTAAGTTTTACCTGTCTATATTATACACTAGATCCAATTTAATATCATAAACTAATCGTGTACTCATATGAAAAAAAACATATCAGATGAATACATTCATCGCTTTTTAGATTTTGATTCCTATAACCCATTAACCCTTATCATATTATATTGGTTTAATAAAGCACTTGTATGTTTTAAATACTTTGCAGGATATTTTATAGTAACTAATAAAAATGAATTATTTTACATGTATATTACTTTTTTAAAAAAATAATAAAAATAGCAACGAATTTTCTTTTTAATAGGTCATAATAATATAATATACCGACATTTTATATAATAAAACAAACTCCTGTTTAATAAACATGAGTATAATATGATGAATAAAAAAAAAATATTCTAGATGCTATCTTTTAAAGCTATATCACCATTATTGGTTCTAAATCGTAGGAAACAATGAAAATTTTCATAATTTTGAGTAGGTTCTTTCAATTCAATTTAGAAAAAACCACAAAACACTAATATTTTAAATTATCGCGACCAATGCACAATGTTATATGCATTAAATACCTATTAGCACGGCTATATAGATTTTTAAGTGACTTAGACTTTTAAGTGTAAATACATGTAAATTTTTGTCAATGAACAATAATAGAAGCTAAAAAAATAAATATGACAATTTAAAATTAGTAAAATACAATTTAAGACTTGTAATGACTTTCATAGACCATTCAAAATTAAAATTATTTTTAAATTTTCTTAATATTTTTTGGAGGGCTGCAGTCTCCTCGGCCTTCTCCTTGGGTATGCCATTGATCTAAATACCAATGGATATACCATGTAGCTGATAAAAAAATATAATAAAAGATTATTTAATACGAATATATAAAATGTATTTGACTATTTAGTCACATAATGTTCATTTTAATTGGGGCCCTAAAATTGAAATCTCAGAGCAAGGGTACCGTATTGAAACTCATGTTACTAAAGTAAAATGTGACTTTTTTTAAATATTTTAAATTTATATGGAAAAATGTATTATGAATTATGATATAATAGATAAATGTTATATATTATATAGTACAAATCATAAATAAAAATTGAATCTATCTTAAAAATAGTTATTACTTTACTAGATTCAAAAAAATATATTAAGAAAAGAGTCTAAAAATTTATAGGTACCCCTGAAATTCAAGTATGTAGAAGCCTACGTAAATATCTATAGATTTTTTGAATATATTTCTTTATAAATAATAATATTTGTAGGGTATCTATCCAGTCTATCGAACTAGCTATAAACATATTAATAAACAATATGTATCTATTTAAAATATTTTTCATGTAATGTTATATCATTTTCTAAAGAAAAAATAGTCAAATGAACATTACTTCTATTTTCTTCTCATAACTTTACTATGGTTCATGACGTAGATGATTTCGATGAATTTTCAAAGTAAATTAAAAGCAATATTAAAAGTGCTTACCGAGTACAGATTATTTTTTTTTTCATTTCTATAAGTTATAAAAAAATTAATATTGTATTCAACAACTGTCAACTAGTAACTATCAAGATTAGTTTATAGTGACTTCATGTATGTACTTATGACACGTATTTACTCAATAACACGTTGACATTTTAGTTATAGTATTTTGGTTACGAATTAATACCCATAAAATATAATTTATTCATGCGTTTACCATACAATATGTGAACTGTGTGTCTGTGTATAGTCTGAAGCAAAAGTAATCACCGTAAAAATAATACTATAGTATAAATATTCATTAATTCTTGTACTGTTTAAATAATAAAATAAAAATATAATGCATGTTTAATGGTATTAAGTATACTAATTAGTAATATTACTAACAAATAATAAATAAATAATTATGTTTATATTATGTAGATCTAAGTTAATTATGTGCCATAATATAAGACATAATTATATAACTAAGTCATAAGTATAGCGCTCAGAAGTTGGTGTATTTTGCAGTTTTTTTTTTTGGACCTTATTAGGCGATGGTCTTCTGGCCACAAATGTGTTTCATAAACATGTGAATCTAAATAACTAATTTTTATTTTGCATTTTTTGACTTTTTTAATTTTTAAGTCATTTTTTGTCATTTTTAGGTCCCATTTTCTATTTTAGTTCAACTAGATTTTGTCAATTAACATCATTACACGCATAGTTTTTGTTTTACATAGATTGTATATAAGTACCTACATCAAATTTATACTATATAAAATAATATTTTACACAAGTTGTAGGTATACGGGTTAGGTAAAGATTCGACAGAATAAGGCAATTTTCACTTTTGACGATATAAAATGTTTTAATAGAACAATATAATAATTTTGGGTAATTTTTACTATAATTACTATTCTTTAAAAAAATAAAATTATTTTTACTAATTTTAAACAAATATTTATAATTTTTTAGATCATTTTTTATCATTTTAAGACATATTTGTATTTTTTATAGGTAATTTTTCAATGTTTTTAAAGTCATCAACTTCCGAGTCCTAGTCATAAGATATTATGTATAATTTTAAATTTTTATATTATGAATTATATAAATTTAAACATACGTGCCTCCCACATATTGACTTTCAGGTTGATTAATAATGTATTTAATATCTCGTCATTATTTAATAATTAACGCATTTAGTTTATTATTCATAAATTCATATACTTTAAAATATTATTGAATTATTATAGGTACATTCAAAAATAGGATTGTTATTATTTTGGTATTACTACAGTCTACATTGTCTACATTCTATAAGTATTAAGAGTTTGATTAAATTTAATACTGGTGATTTTGTTTCCTAGTAAGAAAATTGGTTTCCATAAATTCCTACAATAATAATTGTATACGCATGTCTCGCTGGACAACAAGAAATATAAAATTAATATTACTATTTTGAAGTTTATGGAGAAATAAAATATCATTGGTTTCAAAACCGATCGAAATTCAATAAACAAACAAATCGAATATTTGTACGATGTCTCAAGTGATCACTCCCCAATCATTTTTTGTTTGAATTGCAATACAACACTCGCACAACAAAATTCACTAACAAATGGCCTAACAAATTTTTAAAGATTCTAAACAAAAATGGATGAAAAACTAACGCTCAACATAAAACTTAAATCAAAAAACGACTTAAATAATGCTGTTTAACATTTTGTTACAACAACCCAGGAATCTATATTATTAGCTGCTACAAAAATTAATTAAAACAAAAAAATATATTCGTACATGGAACCTCCTAATTTTATTAACAGATTAATAGCCGAGAAACGCCGCGCTATACATACGTATTTGGCATCAAACAGGCTATCCTAATGTTAAACACAAAATCAATAATCTAACTCAATGGTTTTCAACCAGTATGTCGCGGCACACTGGTGTGCCGCGAGCGCCTTTGAAATGTGCCACGATAAATCAATGGGGTTGATTTTGTATACCTATATGTATATGTATTATATATAAAAATATATGCTTCACATATTATATGAATTGGTGTGCCGCAAAAATTTTGTAGAAGAACTGTGCTACATTGTTAAAAAGGTTGAAAACTACTGATCTAACTATTCGACTCAAAAAAAGAAGAGATTTTGCGCTGTAAGACACGGAACTTCGATGTCAAGCTACCAAAAAATAAAAGTGGGAATTTGTTTCAGGAAGGTCTTTTGCCTCTACTGTACGACATATTTACCTGTGATATTCTAAAAACTACAGATACCATTTTGGGCGAAACCATTTTCGATCAAAAACGTAGGTACTCTTCCCTTTTCGGCCAAAACAAAATTTTATGCAATGTATGTAAAAGAATAAAATAATTGGTATATAATTTTTTGTAAACTTAGGGCAATTGTATACCTATAATAATATAATTTTGAAAATTATTAAAAATATAAGTTCTATAAAATGTGGAAAATTATTTAAAATTTAAGAATATCATAACATATTATATATAATTTTTATGTTGATATATCACAAACCTACTTATGTGGTTTAAATTTTATTTTTTTATATAATATAATAGATATTACACACTATGGCATACTGTGACATATAAATTATTAAAATTAAAATAATGTTAATATATAGGTATAGATATTCTTATATTTTAAATAATTTTTTACATTTTTACAACATTTTATGTATTTTATACTTTTAATTATTTTCGAAATTATATAATTATATAATTGCCATAATTTAAAAAAAATTGTATACCAATTATTTTATTTATTTTTTTTTTTACATAAACCTATTATATAAAATTTTGTTTTGGTCAAAAAGTGAACCGGTCATAAAGGGAAAGATACGATTTTGGTTAAAAACGGTCATGCCCACCTTTTTAGCTATCTACGCTGATGATTAGTAATCGGGCGTCGCCTGATTAAGGCCCAAAGTAACTTTTTTATCCTTTCACTTATTCCGATCGCGGCCTGTACATAGTAGGAAATACTATTTAAGTGGTTATTAAAATTAAGTAAATATTTCGATTGCGTCCGATATGTATTTTAACATAAATGTTATTATCGTATTCACAATTCACATGATCATCAATATACGGTGTGGTAATTTCCAGTCAATATAAAATATAAAAAAAGAACATAAACTGTAAGATTGCTAGGTTGCTAAAAAATGGAACACGGTTGTTTATTGTGTTGTTAATATTGTTTGGTACTTCGTTTTATAAGGTGTAAATGAGAGAAATTTATGAAATGTTAAACTAAAAAAATAAACAAATATTAGTAAGTAATATTGAAATTTCGATTTCATAAATTATTAGCAAATGAAATAAAAAAATGGCGTTGTACAAATAAAATTTGTTAAAGCTTTGTTAAACGATACAATAAAGAAATTTTAACAAGCCAAATTAAATTTGACGTTAATGATCTAAAGTATTTACATCAAATTATTTGAAATTCAAATACAAATACGTCCAATACAATATTTAAAAAGTTTACTTTAATTTATAACTATAAGCTATTTTATGAACCAATGTGTGTTTAGACCCAATCGGGATACCTATGTCTGGGATAAAATACGACTACCTGAATTCAGGACTGCACAATCAAGCAACTCCGCAGTAAACTTATAATCCGATAATGACCTCCCATTGCAGCACAAAAAGTACATCACGAAAAGAATACTTTGTTTCAATAATAAATAGTAACTCTTTACTAAATTCAAAATCAATAAATTATTTAGAAATAATTAAAGACAAAAGATTCACATGGAAAGAACATACCATAAAGAAAAGAAAACAATGCAACACACGCCATAACCTTCTCCACCCAATTTTGAAATCCAAACTTAGTTTAAAAACAAAATCCTCATATACAAGGCCATATTAGCTTTCATTTGGACGTATGCGTATACAAATATGAGGACAAGCCAAACCGCCTAATAGAAGCTTTTCTGTTAATAAGTCTACAAGTAATTACTGGATGTCCATGGTATGTCACAAATCTAAACATTCACAGCAATTGACAATTGACACAAATGGTCTATACGACTATACACCTGAAATTTCGCTAAGGTATTCCACATAACGCATGCGAAAACTTTTTTTTTATATAATAATATACTAAAATTAAATTTAAAATTGTAAAAATGAATATTTTTATTATTTTCATCGACAATTTTCAGTATAAATTTATAGCATAGCTAAGAAGGTAAGTGAATTGTGGAAAAAATCTCTAATATAATAAATTTAATGAATTTATGAAGCTTACTTAATAATAATTAGGTTCCTATCTTAAATTTCTTAAAAAATATCAAAAAATTTTTAATGTAGGTTTAAAATATTTTAACTTATAGAATACAGATTGATATAATACTATCGACATAATTTCACAACATGAATACAGTATTTTATTTTACAACAAGATTGGTATAGGGGGGTTTTATCTGATGGCAGCGTTCTCGGAATTTTTGTTGTATAGAGGGTTGAAAAAATATATCAAACGCTTGCAGGTGTTCTTTGTACACAATGAAGTACAATACGGTCAAAACCGGTTTGTACCCTGCATCGCAGTTTATAGTTCCACCAATCAGATTCGCCGACATACCAAAATCACCCTAAAATTCCATGCATTTGGTCCTTTGTGTCATCGTTTTTCTGTTAACTCGAATACCATCTAACATTATCAAGCGTTATAATAACTAATAATAATATTTCATGTTATTTAATAATGTTTTTAAATCTACAGTATTTGACGTATATTTTTTTTTACATTTTATTTAAAACAGTATTTTTCTATAGTAATCATGTTATATATTTTATTGTTATGTGTTAGTATTTTAATTTTAAAACTCCGTGACTTTTTCTACTCCAGCACTTCATAAAATATGTAATGATTAATAATGGAATGTTAAATTAATATATTATTAATCTATGTTGTTGTTATGTACCTATTGTCTAATCAGACTAAAATTTGAAAGTATATAATATACCATTAAAATGGATTAGTTTTTGTATTAATATTTTTTCCGCTAAACTACTGTACAATTGACTTGGGTTTTTGAAATTTTTTGAATCTTAACTTGATACTGCAGGAAATTAATATTATTTATAAAAATTAATTTTCTTATGTATTGTAGACACTCAAGAAGAAGTGCTTTAATTTTTATTTGAGGAATTTGTAAATTGAGTCACAAATGACATTTTTTGGGTCCGAAATAAAAATAAAAGTGAATAAATTCAGTCCCGACAAAAACAAATGGTGTATTTGAGTATTTTTTTAATGTCTAATACACTTTTTACACTATTCTACCTTTACATTATTACACAGTTAATAAGTGTAATTTACACTATAAACGTTCAATGAGTAGAAAATAGAGACTTCAATATCAAAATTATAATAAACTCAGTGTAATTAATAATTATTAAATTTTTTCACTTTTCAGTTAATAATATTATATATTACATAGCTGTAACCAAATTTACTAAACTTCCTTTTTTTCGGCGAGATTTGATTTTCTGTTTTAAAAATATACACAAATTATCCGGTGCAAACCATTTGCGCCCAAAATATTTTTATTAAAATGTATTAAACCTGTACAACGTTGCCAAACTGTATTCTAGACTACACGCTATACTAATAATTATTATCTTATAAAGTTTAAACTATTGTACATATTAATTACCAGTTTTAACTATTTTTAATTTTTACGTTACACTCTAATCGATATAATCGAATATCGGTCCATTTTATCTTGTTTAATTTCATGACGACTCTCACTTCTCTGTGTATGCATCGTGCAACCTTACACAAACTACAATCCTCCAATTACTTATGTTATTGAAAATTTTAAATTAATTCAAGTGGAAACTTATTTAAAAATAAAGGAAGTAAATAAAGGCACAGTGAAACCTAGACGAAATGAAGAAAAGCAACGTATAGAATTTGCATGTACAACTTGGATCGAATATGAAATAAAAAATATAACCAGAGTACAATATTTAAAAAAAATTACTTATAAATTTAGATTAATTAACTTATCATGAAATATTTTTATATGCTTTTATTATTATTATATATGCGTAATATTGACTAATTTTTTTAAACCCAAAATATTGAAAAAATTTTAAAATTTAAACTATATTATTTAGATAATAATTATTAGTACTTTAATAATAATTGTATGAATAATAAAAATTAGTCAATATGACAATAACTGCACAATTAGTAGATCATATTATAAATTATAATCTACTAATCTACTTAATTTAAGTATTTATCAAAATAAAAATAATCTATATCATGAATCACAACGGCAACGTTGTATGCGAATGGGCGCATGTGGGTTATAAATCGGCAGCTGGTAGTACCACAGAACAATATAGAAACGACACCCAACCAGCTGGACGGTCTACTGTATCCCCCTACGGTATGAACTGTATGAGGTATTGAATTCTCGAAGTTAAAACCGTATTCGTAATATGATTAGATGTTTTTGTGTATCCTTATTTGTTACGATATTATAAAAACGGGAACAATCCATTGCCCGCGTGATTTTCGTGGGTTTTTATGTAAACAAACACTGCTAGAAACGAGCAGCAAATTTGGAATTGCAATAGTTGCATATTTTTTTTATTATTATTCAGTGTTCTTTCAACAGTTTTAACTAATTTTTTAACAATATATTGTTCAATGATAATATTGATATTATTTATTTAAGTGATAATGTATGCCGTGCCACCCCGGAAACCGTTTTCAAGGCCAATGTCACTCGATTTGGTTAATATCAGACAGTGTCTATACCGCAGTACCTTATCTTTCGGGCGCATCTGTCCACATCCCTCGGGAAGCAAATAGGCTGTAACCAAATTATATAACCTAGCACTTTATTTATACCTACTAGTGCTGAGCACAAAATCCGGATCAAAGATCAAACCATAATCGGATTGAAACAAACGTTAAAATTCGTTTGATCCGGAATATGATATAAAACCTTGTAAACAATTTTTATACCTGTATAATAATAAATGCATTTTGTATATATTGCATTTTGTACATCAAAATGTTACTTAAAAGTTGAAATTGATTAGATTGTTCTAGATTTTATTTTATACATTAAAATTTGTCTAGGTTCTATAAAATTAGTTCCTAAACACAAAATACAAAATATATTTCTATAAATTTTAATTTAAAATTGAATAATATTTTCAGATTATTAGAAAAAAATGACGTTGATAAAAATGATGATCTCCAAAATTTAAATATCTCTAAACCATTAACCAAGACAGCTGATAATAATAGTATGAATAGTAAAGATAGCTGTTCACCATTGATATCTTCAACCGAAATATCAAGATCTGGAAATATAAGACTATTAATATACCTAGCCAAAACCAAAAATAACAGACATTTTTCTATTCGTCGTCTGTAACAGTAAAAAGACAAAAAGGCAATAAAAGGTAGTCTTGTAGAACTTATTACCACTAAAAATATGCTGCCACACTCAACAGTGGATAGAATCGGATCTGTCGTGTTCATAAATAAAGTATTACAAAATTACAAAGTACTAAATCGATTTATAATTTAAAAGACAAATCCAAGGACTGTATCAGACTGAAAAATATAAAGTAACCATTGCAATATAGAGCATACTGCATAGACTTAATAGTACAAAAAACTGAATGTTGGACAAGCAGAACAATAAAGTCCTACCTACATATCGTCAGTAACAGCAAATGGAATAGAAATTACTAATTAGTCAATTATATTATATTCTAACAACTGAATTAATAAATTAGCGGTGTTCTAGTATACATTTAAAAGATAAATTAATTAACGTTTATTCATGTTGTATAGTTATGAAAAAATAGCTGATTAGTGATTACTAATCTCCAATAAAGTGTAGCTGAATTAAATTCGGATAAAACGGATTGATCTGAAATTCAGATAATATAATTGTAATCCATAATCCGGATTCGTCAAAATGATGTTCAGCTCTAGTACTTACCAATAGTAATCAATCTTATAATTCTTATTCATTCGTTTGTCATATTTGTATAAATGTATAATTAAAAAATATAGAGATTAATTTCACCTACATATAAGTAAGGATAGGGTTTGTATGAATCTGTTTGTATTTTTTTAGCAGGATTCTTTTATAAAATTGTCCTCTTACAAATTTGATCAGTTACCTATTCCAAAAATCACTTCGTATTGATGCATATGATTTATTTATTATTTTGCATATTTTTAAATATTTAATTTGTTATTCCATTACATTATAATGCATATTATCATTGTACATTTTCAATACAAACACAAAATATGTATGTTTTAAAGAATTTAAAAAAATAAAGGTATAAAGATTTAGTAAGTAGTATACATTAATAGCGCAATGCTTTGTCTTTTTAAGCTCGTCATTTCAATTTCATAAGTCAGTGATTTTGTCTTTAATCAAAAATATATTAAAAATGCTTTGGATTGTTTAAAAGTTAAACTAAATTAACATACTACTTATATTCAAGTATATAAGCTATATTCAACTTGTTTTGAAAATTATAAAATTCTCTAACTTAATGATAGTTTAAAATATATAGGTGAATTCGATATGAATTTTATTATATATATATATATATTGCATATAAATTCTAGCATTATTCATGAGTTCATGACATGTATGGTTTCAAGTACCACAATAAATTGAGACTAATTTACCTTTTGACATAGCTTAATTTTCACCGTTTCGAATCTACAATGAATCAATTGGATGATCATTCTATGGTTATATTTTAAGAGTAACATATAAAGAATTATGTATATACCTATATAGATACAAAATATGAATACAATTAGGTACCTATATTTAATTTAACATTTTCATTACACACATTTTTTCTTAAAAAAAATTGAACTATACTTATTAGTTATTATTAGTTTTAAATATATCGAAACAATCACACTAATTTAATGTAACTGTTATTTATTACACACTGGCCACTGGGTAACTTTGAATTAAACAAATCTAAAATAAGGAACTATTGTAAAAGTTAATAAACTAAAATATTTGGACGTTTAAATACATGGGATTTCAAAAATTATTTGTATCCATGTGCATTTGTTATTATCCTATATTATTTAAATTGTTAACATTTTGTTTAAGTTTTCATAGCTTTAATTATAATTCAAATTATATTTATTGTGTAAATATTACAGCAGTGGGTATTACACGAATAAAATGAAATTGTATTTAAAAAAATAAAAATTAACAAATAATTATTTATCCTTAATAAAGACATAAAGTTTATAGTTTTATTATTCTTATAAAACCATAATAAGTTTTTTTTTCTCGTTCTCGTCGCACTCGGTAAATGATGAATCGCATTGAAATTCTGAACCATTAACATTAACATAACGTGCACTATCATAATTTAAGACGATCTCACTACCATAAGCATGGTCTTTTATTAACTCACCCTAAAATAAAGAATAATTAAACATAATTTTTATTTCAATAAATCATCAATTCATTATGAATATTTTTTCATCTTAATTTTAATAAAAATAATAAACTGTTTATATTGTCATTTAGACAACTTTTACTATAAATCATAGGCTCTAATAAAACACAGTAGTAAAAATTGTGAACTGATTTTAAAAATTATTTAAGTAATATATTAAAAAGTAAAATATGTTACAGTAACATAATTTATAATCATAGAAAATATAGTTTATACATATTGGCATAGGAATAATTAGATCTTTTATTTACAAGACGAGCTAGAGATCTACCTATTATCGGAAGATGTTTATTCTACACTCAATTATCCATAATTTTAAAAAGCAATTTAATGGGACAAAAACATAATACGTATATTACTTTTTTAAATAATTTATGTATTATATAATATATTGTTAAAAGTTTATTAATTTTGCTCTAAAGAAAATTGTTTATACATCTGATTTTAAATTTAGATACATTCAAGTAAAATATATAAGAAATGTTAAATATTAATTAATTGAACTAACAAAGTGCAATTCTAAATATATTGATATTGTATTAAATATAGAATTGCTACAAATTTAAATTTAAAAAATATTTGCTCAAAATTCCTCCAACGAGAGAATTTTTTATTCCTTGATTTATGTCTTATTTCATGACTCTTTAATACATTAAATTAATTTATACTTATAATTCATGTAATATAAAAATTTGAAATTTAAAAAAAAAAAATGTTTTTTGAATCGTTCCTAAAGCTTAAAATATTATTTATTTAGTCTACTCATTGATTTTATTATGTATAAAATCAATGTCTAATCTATAAAATTAATATTATTTCGGTTACACATTTTACTTTTTAACTTTAAGATAAATTAAATATTTATCACATTAGAAGAATATATAAAGAAAGTTGTTTTTATTGTGAATTTTGACTGAAATTACTCTGCACAACACCCACATTAAATTTCATTTAAGAATTTTAAATGTATTTTATAATACTTTTTGATAATTACTTCGTTCATAGGATTTTCATAAACATTATATCTTGAATTTAATTCATCTTCTTTCTGGTCAATAACTTGAATGACATTTGTTAAAGGCTGATGAAATAATCTATACAAATATAATAAGTTATAATAATTTAATATGATATGTATACTAAAAAAGTAAATTATGATCTTTTTACTGAATAAATTAAAAATGTTACCTAGATACTAGATGGCCCAAAGATTTATTTTTGGAATAGAATAGAAAATAATACAACATCACTAATAACAACGTTACAATTAAAAATATAGAAATATAAATTGAAATCATATTTTTTTTGTAATCTAAATCTTTAAAAACAGGTAATTTTCTATGACCCGCATCCTGGAAAATGTAAATGAAAAAAAAAAGAAATTAAGACATTTATATATTGCATAAAGTATTCAGATATTTCACCTCATTTACAATTCACTAGGTGTACAAAATACAAGGACTTGAAAGATTAAAAAATGTGTATGATGACTAGGGCTAAGATTTATATGCAACAATGTTTTTTTTGTAACTTCTAATTATTGCTTTTATCAGTAATCACCTCATGATGAGATAAATAGTAGTAATTTTATTTTGCATATTTTTGCATATTTGGACAAAATGCAATATTATTGCATATTTCGACTATAAAAACGCGAAAAATGCATGTTTTATGGTATATTTTGTTACTAGACGTTTTGATCATATGTGACACTCAGTGAAGAACATATTAAAGTCAAACAAAATATCGTTCAGTTTTAAAAATTTAGAAAACCATGTAAATTTTTTGTGTAATACATTTAAAATTTTTTTTGTTTTTTAAGTGTATATTTCATATTTTTTAGCGTATATACTATTAATTAGATATTTTTGCATATTTTTAATGAACCAAATGTATATTTTGTATTGCATATAAATCCTAATCCTAGTGATGATTGTCAAAATAGAATATTAGAAGATTACTTAAGAGGCATAGCCTATAATTTTCAGTAAAATGTTTGACTGTTTATGTAATAATTTATTGTAATGTTAATTTTTTTGGACAGTATGTAAATACATATATATGCAAACACTATTTTTATGTTTTTTAATTTATTGAATTTGCCACGGCTAATTGTAATCGTGAAAAAATTGTACACGCGGTGAATTGTTGGCGGTGAATAATCGTTCAGTAAATTATCACGCGGGTGACTTGTAGGCGATCCATTGCATGGGTTATTTTATTTAAATATAGTATTACATCGCAAATATTGCCTGGTTCGACTTGAGATCCATCTCCACAAACACACATCGGTCCTCTTGATCCAGAAGTACAAATAAAATCACAATAAACATCATTACAAACATTTGATCCTAAAAAATGATTTTTTTATTGTTTTTATGAAGATTTGTGATTAATACATTAGTTTAACTTATGGATTTATCTATTTATTGCTGCCGTAGATATAATTGGTGCACACGATTGCATTCCAATATATGTATGTGTTTTATATATATATATATATATTATATATTATTTAACATATTATATATATATCAGTATTTCCGAATTACACGCGAATATCATTATTTAGGTTGAATAAAATGTATTGAGTTTTAGTACATATTTTTAAGTATTCTTATTTAAATAAAAAATTGTTAAATATCTTCAAAATAAACAAAACTTTCAAAACTTTCCAGCGTATAATAAATTAGACTATATAAAATTGTAAATATTCAAATAATTACGTGTAGCAATACATTAAAATAATATAAAAAACTTGATTTAAAAAAAAAACTAATAAATATACAAATGAATTAAAAATATATTTATAAATTATAAAATACTATAAAAAGTTATAAAAGTTAACAATATATTAACAATAAAATATTATCTCGATTGCTCAAGCGCACGCATTAAAATACCTGGTTATACATATTGGGAAACTAAGTCCGATTTTTAAATAGTATATTGGAAAATTGTTAGAATATAATATTATGTACAATGACATATTAGAGGGGGCCCCTTAGGCCCGGGTCTATAGTGAAATTTCAGTTTCAATCAAAACATTTTATTATGCATTTTGCTTTATTTACATACAGTTATACTATATTACAAAATCATCGACTATGGCGTGTATCTACGTTGCTTTTAAGGTATAACATTTATTTCTGACTGATACGATGGTCGATCATAGGCGCAACTCTAAAATGTAGGGAGCTAAAACTGTTTATATCTCACAGAGCCATTGAATTTCACTACAACAATAATAGAATAGTTGGGGATAAAAAAATAAAGGGTGCTAAATTTGAACCAAGGGGAGCTTAAGACCCTTTTGCACCCCTCTAGTTGCGTCTCTGTGATCGATGATTGCAACGACCAATCAAAACCTTTCAAAACCTTGGAAAATATATAATTTACTAGAAGTATAATGTAATAATAAATATGTATTTATAAATTAAAATTCCTCTATTTATATCATTTATGTTATAATTAAAACCACTCTGATTCGGCCACCTAAAAAATGTTCCAGTTGTATATACAACCTTGCTGATGGTAAATTAGCCCATAGTAAAAATAATTCCTATATATGCCACTGATTATGTATATGTTATGTATATTAGGAACACATATAATATATATTGGAACGCAATCGTGTTACGTTTTATGCAGGTAAAAAGGTAAAACGGGCTCGATCGTGCTCATTAGTTGGGCGTAATCGTATTGCGTTTTTTGAATAGAAAAAGGTAAGCCAGGCCCAATAGTGTTATAGCCAATATAATAATCAATATTAAATACATTAGATTATAAAAATCCTCTTTAAATGTTTGTCTCATTGAAAATGATAATAAATACAACTGTAATTAATAAATAATAATTATGATTTATTAATGATGGTATTGGTATTGGTATAGATGCAATTAGAAGGAGGGCTTGGGGACTTAGTTCTTCATTTAGCATAGATGTATAATCAATGGTATAACATATTATTTAAAAAATGGTTAAATAAATATTGAAATTAATGAAAAAAAAAATGCTAGATAATAATATAAAAAGTAATTTTTATGGATTAGTTGCAACCCGCGATATACTATCACAATTAATTAGGATACAAGCGGTAAACAGAAAAGATCCCAATTTAATGTTTAAGCTAGGTGTCGTTTTTAATACTATCGCTATGTGTCGTAATAGTGCGGTGAATTTTATATTCTCTATAGAAATATTTCATTTAACATACTTTCATGATACGAATAAATATTTTAACATAATTTTCATCTCCCCCTAATGTAATTTTTTTTTTTAATGTACTGATAAAATAATTAATCTATTATTGTATTATTTATAACTATGCTACCTTAACTTAATATAGGACAAATAGTTGATAATATCATCATACCATTTCTTTGTTTGGCCTGTTGGCTTATCATGAATATCTCGATGGTAGCAAACACTTGAACAGGAACTGATTCACAATGGACATTTTCAGTACCGAAAACTTTACATTTAAAAATGGAGAACCCGGTTTCATGGTTAGTCCAAAAGAGTTTGTCTTCGTACAATGATATTTTTTCAGGTAAATGCTAATTAAATAATTTTTAATTTATAGTACTCACAAGTAACAGTATACAAAAATAGCTCAACAATTATAGTGCCTGATGTGCATTAACTGTCTTACTTCTATCGCATTAACCAACACCGTCTTTTTAGTTCCGTCGTAATTAGCTCTCTCGATTGTTGAATTAACTTGATCAACCCAATATACCATATGTTTAATTGGATCTATAGCTAAATCAGTAACATATTGTAACCCTTGGTGGATTATCGTTTTTACATTGTATCCACTGCAATCAGATTGTCTAATTATGGTTGTAGGTGTATTCAATATAGCCCATATAGTTTCCGACCAAAACATTAATCTATACATTTTAATTAAATAAAATAATTCGAATTATATTCGATTTAAAATAAATAACAAGTTACCCAGAATGAGGATCAATTTCAAAAGCCATAATTGTTGTATGGATGTTCGCACTGTATATTGTAGCACAACGTTTAGCATTTAAGTTACATACAACAATATCTCTAAAATCTTGTACAAAGTAAACGTTTTCTGTGAGCCAATCAATACGAACTAATGTAGGCTGTAACAATTCTGTCATGTAAACTTTATGTTGTTGTTGCATATCCATGCAAATAAGGACGCCAGCTTGTTCTAAAAATAATTAAAAAGTAGATCTATTTTAGTTCACGCTTTACATTTAAAAAAAATATTATAAATTTCAAAATCTCTATTTAACTTAATATATTACTTTATTAAGTATTTTAATTTTTCATCAATATAATATATAAAAATGAAATCTATAACGTAATTCAACACATTTAACATTCATTAATATTATATTTACTAGGTACATTTTTTCCCATTTCCCTCATGGTTTTCTTTCTTATTTGTTGTTTTTTTTTTTAATCATAGTCTTAATCAATAACAAGTTGTTTAATAAATTAAAAAAATCACTTAATTGTTTGATTATTTTAACAGAGCAAAAAAAAAAATAGAAATATACGTCTCTTGATTTTTAAGAATAAGAAGTAATTTTTAATCTTTTTTGAAATAATTATGGTTAACTGTCGAATGAGCTACTATATTGCCATATAGGTTATTTAGATTAATAAAAATTAAATACTGAAAAAAGTATTTTTTATTACTTGATGTCCAATAAATAAGATTTCTTCTAATATCGATATCAAGGCTTGATACTATAATTCCTGGCATTGAAAAAAGTAATTTTGATTCTTTAAAATCACCAGAAGTACTTCTTATTTCATCAACGTTTGAATAAATTAAATCCATTGTGGGTCCTAAAAAGTAATTAAAAATAATATACCTAGTTGAGTGTTATAGCTGGGTATATACTCCCCTCACAAATTCACAGCTAATTGTTTATATTACCAATCTCATACATCTAATTGTTTATTTTTTAAATTAATCTTCAGAAAAATAATAGGCTCCACTAAAATATATTTTATTATTTACCATGATAGAACCAAATACTTGCCAAATGCTTTACAGGAACTTTTATCAGCACGCAAAACATAATCGGAATTTAAACAACTACAGCTATATGAACCATCCAAATTTGTACAATACTGAGTACATAAATTATCGTTTTCACATTCATCAATATCTTTACAAGTTTTGCTATCTCGCCCAATTTTATAACCATGATAACAGGTACATATTCCACCTTTTGGAGTTTCTTGACAAGTATGACTACAATCCATGAGCTTACATGATAAACCTTTTATCAAATAAAAAATATACATAACAATTTATAACATTAATCATTGAATAAGCTTAAGTAACGTATTATTTGTTTTATATTGATTAATTTGTTATTCATTTAATGTAGAAGCATAAATGGTATAACAAATATGTATTACCACAGAGATCTCCTTCATCAGTACCATCTTTACAATTAATTTTCTTATTACAAGCTTGATCTAAAGGAATACATTCTTGATTTTGACATAAATATCCATCACAATCTTTTGATAAAACTGCTGAATTTGATAAATGTTCAGAAAGTATATCACAAGCTTTTTGACTTTCGTCTGACCCATCACCACAATCGTCGTATTTATCACATAACCAATCTTTTGAAATACAACGCTTATTATGACAATCAAAAAGATTAGATTTTTGGCATCCGCAATTCAATTCGTCCTCTAAATTATTACATTCTGATGTTCCGTTACACCTAGCCTTTATCGGTATACAATGATCTTGTGTGTTTTCACATTCGAATTCTGTTTTTTCATTACATATTTTTAATACTCTTTTTTTCATGTATTCGTGCTTTGGCGGACAACCATTTTCATCGGAACTATCACCACAGTCATCATAACCATTACAAGTGAATTTATGAGATACACATCGACCATTAGTGCAAGAAAATTGATCATTTTTACATTTTTTTGTAACTATAAAAATTTATCATGATATTATTTGAATAGATTTATATATTTTTTTCCAATGAAAAAAAGCTTACCACATAAATTGTGTTCATCCGAACCATCAAAACAATCTACTTCACCATCACAAACCCATGTTACAGGAATACAATGTCCAGAATTACATTTAAATTCCGTAATATTATTACAACTATTTTTTAGACAATTTAACTCGTCTTGACCATTAGCACAGTCCAGATTATCATCACATAAAAATTGGCGCAGAATACACTCACCAGTTGTACATTGATATTCTTTAGCTAAAAATATTATTAGTGTATTGTTTTATTGGTAGGAATTTTATTTTCACTTGATAATTGGAAAAATATATTACTTAAATCACAAATATGCTGGGGAATACAGTCTGTTTCATCAGACCCATCACTACAGTCTTTAACGCTATCACACAAATGTTTTTTATCCAAACATTTTGTTTTATCATGACATAAAAATTGAGATTTTGGACATGAATTTGCAGTGTAATGCAAACATTTAACAGCGTCTTCGTCGTCACCACGAGGACAATCTTTTTTTAAATCACATCGGAAATGAGATGAAATACATTCACCAGTATAACAACGGTATTCATCAGATTTACATTCTCCTAATAATGTACAATTTAGGCTATTGTTTGATAAAACCAATCCAGGTGGACAACCACATACCTTTTTTTACCATAAAATTAACATTTTTAAGCGTCATTAAAATTATAATAAAATTGCATTGAAGAGATATTTTACCTTTCCTTTCCCAGATAAAAGACATATATGACTACAGTCACCATTATTTTGTTGACATGGGTGTGTAATATGTTTGTCAATCCCATTTGCCACAGTTAAACATAAATTTGAATCACTTTTCCAATTTTCTATTACATACATAAAATTATAAAAGTATTTTAAGCAATAAAATGAATTTTAAAATGAATTACCTATATTAAGTGCTCTAGATACTCGATTTTCATCATAATTATTAATCCAATTTAAAATTGTTGAACCTTGAGATACCCAAACAATTTCATTACCAATTGAAACAATATCTTTTACAAATCCCGATTTTTTAATAATTTTTCTATCCGTTCCTAACAAAATAAATGTATTTAATTAATTTATAACGTTTTTTTTTATAATTTAAAATTGTTAATTAATAACGGTTTAATAATTTGTATTATAAATACCATCTTCGCTGACACTATCAATTATGCCATTTTTGTAGTCGGTGAAATACAGCAGTCTTGTAATCAAATCAAAATGTAAAATAATTTCATCTCCTATTAATCCATATTCCACTATATGAACTAAAGATTGAATACTTCCATCCATATCAATTCGATCGATATGTATATGAGAATCTTCCTTCATGGCTATAAACATAAAGCTATAAAGATTGAAATAAATGTTTTAATATAATTAAACTAGAAATATAATACACATTAATATAAATATAAAATATATTTTATAAATATTGAACAGTTATACATACCCTCTATCTGGAACTAAAGTAACGGCAAATGGGACATGACCTTCAATTTCTTTAAAAATCGTAGTATGTGTTTTTGTAGAGAGACTTAGCACATCCAATGTTCTTCTAGTCCTATCACACCAATACAAATTGTTTCCACGGTTGTCAAATTCAAGAGAATTAATGGAACTAATTTCTGGTACAAATAAATCTGATAATTTCATCTTAACGAGGTCGAAAGTAAATAATTTTTTGGATATTGAGTCATAGATGATGATGTTACCTTGTAATAATAAAATATTAATTTTGACTCTTAAAAATGTATATCGGTAACATACCAGATAATGAATTATAAGTTATTGCGGATATGCTAGATACATAATTATTCAATGATATTTTCTTAACTTTTTGGCGGCCTAAATGTTCTTGCTCGATTTCTATAATACTTGTTGGTGTACCTACAATAAGTGTAAGAGGTATAGCCTCATCTAAGCAAAATATTCCATCTGGCGATAATGTTTTATCATCGGGACAAGCACACGAATATCCTTTAGAATTGATATCTATCTTTGGTGCTAATAAGCATATGTCACTACATTTTGCTTGTTTACAAGGATTCGACATCTGAAAATTAATATCCGTGTGGAAAACTTATAGTTTTGTATTTAAAATCATACTATACTTGAGACTCGAATAGCGAAGAATGGGAAATTTGCATACCATACACTCTGCTTTTATTTTCACGGACTAATGATTTGCTATCTTTACCTGTAAACTTGTTACATACTTTTATTTCTTTACCCGTCCAATCACTCCAGTACAATTTATCCTCAAACACAGTCACGGAAAATGGATGATCTACATATTCCGTTACAATTACCTAGAATAATATTATTAATCATTAACGATGTATAATGAAAACTAAATAAGTACATATTAAAAAAAAAAATACATCAAAATATTATAGGTATACGTATCTGCGTATATAATATTTATATTTATTAACTTACCTTTCGATCAGTCGCGTCTAATTTAATAGATTCGATTAATTGCATCTTAGCATCTACCCAGTAAATTCTTTTCCCGATATAATCAACATGAACACCATTTGGCCAGTGTATATTTTTTGTAACAAACGGTTGTGGTAAAGACCCGTCCATGCCAGACCGACCAATCATTGGATTTTCACCCCAATCTGTCCAGTACATGAGACTGAAAAAATGTGTACATTGACTATTTATATTTATAAAATAAGCTATTTTTTAAATCAAAATAACATAATATTATACCCATCCAGAGGTGAAACAGCTACTGCCCTTGGTTTGTCTATGTTCTTATTATGAAGAACTGTACATACTGAACCATCATTTTTGCACACTCCGATATGTTTCATTTTTGCATCGGTGAAGTACAAATTATGTGTAATAATATCAATAGCAAGATTTTCAGGCGACCCAAGACCTACAAACATGTCACATAATCATAGCTCTTAGGTATTAATCGATATTATAGTATTTTTAATTTTTATATAAACAAATATTTGCGTTGCCAGTTTTATCGCAAATTAAATTTTATGTCATTTAATTGCAAAAGTTAGGTACTTAGTATTTACCTATATAATTAGGCTGACGTAAATTAACTGTATTGAAACTATTTAATAAAAAAATTTTATAATTAGTTTTAAAATTTGTATTGTTTTTAACATATTTACCAGAATCGACAATAATTTCAGGTTTAGTCCCAGTCTTATTTCCTCTAACTATAGCTTCCATTCCTTCCAAAAAAAGTGTCCAGTATACAGTAAATTTGTCTGCGGCTATTCCAGTGGCATGTTGCAAATCATCAAACAAAGTATAAATTTTAAGTGATACTAAATTTAAAACTTTTATTTGTCGTAACGATGAATATATTAAAACAGGATCTTCACCTAAATAATTAGAGTTATTAATAAATTTTACAAAATAAAAAAACTATCTACTCTATATTTAAATTAATTATTAACGTTTTAATTATTTAAAAACTTTACCTTTTATTTTACACTTATGATTATCTACTAGTTCATAATCTGGTTCACAGGAGCACGTATATGCACCATCCAAATTGATACACATTTGGTCACAAATGCCATATTGATCACATTCATTGATATCTATTAGTTAGGTATATATCAAATATAGTTTCAATCAAGTTATTTTATTTAATAAGTTTTATTTTACCAGAACATTTATTATTTAAATAATGCATTCCTTTTGGGCACACACACATAACACCGTGTGGTTTTCTTAAACATTCAAACGCATCAGAACAATTTATCGAGTTACATTCAACTATGAAACCTAAAAAATTAATAATCAATGTAAATAAGTATATCAACTCCACGGATTGTCAAAATTATAGACTTTAATTAGTGCTCTTGCTAACATTGACACTATCAACTTATAAGTTATAATAATAAATTACATTTTTTTTTTAAATACATTAGTTTATGACGTTATTATAATATATCTCAACAATTAATAAAAACTATTACTTATAAAAATATAATATTGGTGGTACTCGAAGGAAAAAAAGAAACGGCCGCTATCAATTATTTGTAAGCCATCAAAAAGTTTACTTAAAAGGATGTCGGCGCATTACTTATTTTTTTTTCTGATTCACATGCAACAGAGCAAATTTACGCACAACATAACCAATCATGTTTTATTAGTTTTATTATTAGAGGATTTATCCTATTATCAAACTTCAAACTTAAAGTTAAAAACATTATTTGTTTATAAATTAGTTTTTTACGATATTTTAGAGTTTAAAGCCAAAAAAGAGTACATATTTTTAAACTGTATCTATCATTTAGCATACTCATAAATAAGAAACTCACACAAAAATTGAAATATCGTAAAAAGAAAATCAATAGAGGACATATAATGCGTACTAATTAAATTTTATAATTGATCGATTTACTTTAATACTAAATCTAAAAATACAAAATTGGTTTTGAGAAGACCCATATTATATATAATCTCCGTTTTACATATAAACAACACACCAACATTTTCGTTTAGCAGAATCCATTTTATGTTGTTACTTGTTAGCTTTAATATTATAATATAATTTACCTATTATTAAACTTAAAGATAAGAATTTTATCTAGGCCATCTCATAGGCTTTTATTGATATTTTAATTTTAAACTAAGTTATAGCTATGTAAAATACCTACCTACTCATAACTCACTTTAAAATTAAAATATTAATAAAAGTCAATGTGATGATGACACCTAGATTAAATTCTTACCTTTAATTTTGATAAAAAGTAAGTTTACTCTAATATTAAAACTAACAACATAAAATGAATTTTGCAGAACAAAAATTTGCTATGTTGGTATGTATGTAAGACGGAGATAACATGTGCTGGTATGACGTCCTCTAAATTAACGCAAGTTTGCTATGTTGCGCGTGGCAGCGTGAGTTAAAAAGAGAAAAACAAATAATGCACTGCATCGTCTTTAAGATGCTACAGCTACACACTAGAACTAGGTAGGTACATTCACGTATATCGACACTATCTTACACTCATAACATAGAAAATTGTATTTCCTGAATAACCTAATTTTTTTTATGTTTAATATTAGAGTAATTTACCTATCATTAAATTCAAAAGTATCAAAAATATTATCAAATAATAGAAGAATATTTTTGAAGAATATTATATTATTAAAATATTATTAGTGAATCTCGTATAGGTTTTTTTGTATACATTTTAATTTTAAAGCGAATTATAGGCATTTCAAAATTGAAAATTGTAAATTGTTTATACATTTTTCTTTTACAAAACACAAATAATGTTAATACAGTGCAAATTTACAAATTTACAGAAAATTTGAAAAATAGACAAGTAGTCCATGCCGAGGTAAAAGTATATTTCTAATATACTTAGATTCATAAATTAAAATGTATTATAATATATTGTTATTCTTTTTTATAAATATAGTCGGTTAAATATTATCATTATCCATTATGTTGAAATAAATACCGGTTTTATTATTGCAAAGGCCACCTTCGTCTGATGCATCCAAACAATCACTTTGATGATCACAAACGTTTTTAACGTCGATACATTTTTTATGATCGTGACATAAAAATTTCCTTTCTTCAATCAAACATTTTTCTGGTTCAATCAATTGAATATCTAAAATAAAAATAAATATATGGTTGAATTATAAAAATAATTATTTAGATTAAAACATTTAATACCGCAATGAGTTTCATCTGAACCATCTTCACAATCGTCTTTTCCATCACATCTCCACAACTTGGAAATGCAATTGAAATTGTTGCATAGATAGCCTTTGGTACATGATACCTATGACATACAAAATTATAGAATATGAATAAAATAAAATAACACAAGGACTTTCTAATGTGAAAATACTCCTCCTAAAAAAAAAAAAAATGATTTTACCTTATGTCTGCATTTTTCCTTATCTTCATCGCTACCATCGTGACAATCAATGAATTTGTCACAATGCCAAGATTTTGGAATGCAAGTGCCATCGGAACATCTGAATCGCCCTTCCAGACATGATTGTGTTTGAGATGACTATAAAATAATGTAATAAAATTTACAATAATTTTTCTGAATTTTAGATTCAATACATACATTATGACAATGATGTTCGTCAGACTTGTCGGGGCACTCGTATGACTTGTCACACAAAAACTCAATAGGTAAGCATTTACTGTTATCGTCGCATTTAAAGAAATCAGGCGCCAAACAATTTTTCATAAAATCTAAATTCATGAGTTATAATTTAAAGTTTATGTTTAAAATAAGTTTAAAATAAGTTTATTATTATTTTTTTTATATATAAATTCAATGCTGCAGAATTTAGACACTACTCTATTTACCACAATCAACTTCATCAGCGCCATTATCGCTGCAGTCCTTAACGCCATCACAAAGTCTTGTTTTATTTATACAAGTACCATTCCCACAGTTAAATTCGTATTTGCTACAATCTTTATCTAAAAAAATAATATATGGGTACACAAAATTAATTTAATAGGTAATATTAATCAGCGAATTGATTTTAAATGTAATAAATAACTAAGAAAAGTGGTGATTCTAGTCGTTTATTTATATGGGTCAAGGTGACAAATATATATATATATATATATATTATTAAAGTACATAATAGAATTTAAAGATATAGAAAAGTTTCTACTTTATATCTTGTAATGTAAGAACTTAATTTTAAGTGTAATATTTTATATACTTATTACTTATTCTTAAGACACGTGCGGTTGCAGTATATATATATTAAATGATGACACAACAATTTTATGTATGTTTTACAAAAATTATTACTTACTACCAATAAATTCTGAAGATGTGCAGCAAATGATTAAGGAGAAGATCAAAAAAAGTATTGACATTCTAGAATTCTCCCACATTATTTTCCATATAACCTGAAGAAATAATTTTAAATAATTTATTTGAATTGTGTGTATAGAATATAAACTATAATTAACAATAAATAATACCTAATATTTTAATAGTTATAAGAAATGAGTAGAACTAAGTACAATGTTTATAAACTCGATCTGAAATTTTAATTCAAACTTCGTTTTATTCTCGATCTATTCAAATATGAATTCGAACTTAAATCAATTTTTAATTGAACTTTTAAATTTTTTTTATTAATCTATCTTAATTTTATTAAAAATACATCTTTTTTTAATCAATAAGAGCAATATAAAAAATACGGGAAAATACTATTCTCTATACTTTATATAGTAGGGCTATTTTAAAAATAAAAATTGTAGTTAAGTATAATCGGTATCGATATCGAAATTGAGTTCTCTTAAACTGTTCGAAATATACAAATTCAAGGTAGATATTTGATTTAGAATAACTATTAATTTCTAACAAACTTTAAAAGTTCGAACTGTTAGATTTTCTTGAATCTTAATGTGTTTGATAGTTCGATAAGTTCGATAACCTTCATCCCTAATAATTATTATTAATTAATTTCTTCTTAATACACATTGACAAAAACAGAGTTTAAATTCTTCTGTACTTAATGCACTTTTAAGTTAAAATCATAAATCCATTAAATTTTAAATATCTACACAATATTTAATATAATTTAAATTGAGTATCTATTCAATATAATACCAATTTAAAAATGAAATAATAATCTAATTTTAAGGTGAATTAATTGGATTCCGATTGTTTCAGAAACCAGAATTTATTTTTAGGTACTTGGTAATGTGATTATTTCTAAGAAAATAGTATTGAGGTTGATTAATTCATATTTCATAATTAGATAACTGCAATAGATATTTCCATTAAATCTAATTTTATTTATTTAATATTAGCATTAATTAAAATGAATAAATGTTTGTAAAATATTAATGATACGCCTACTTTATAAATATAAACTATACAGTATACATATATAAAATTCCTATCTACTAGTTTTGTTAAATTGTATTTGAATTCAAAAGTTTTATTATGAATGCATATCTACATATTTATTTTTCGATAATTTTTTTTTTCAATTTAATTCTGTCATTTTGTATTTACAGTATTCATTTAATACCTATATATTTCACGTTAAGTGAAAATAACAAAACATTATGTGTTAGTGATCTGTAAAAATATACCTAACGTTAAAAACTATTTTAAATCGAATAAAGTTTTAATCATATATTTTTTTGTAAGTGGTAGTAATTAACCTACAATATCTATTCAAAATCAAGTGACGTTACAAATTATTTAACTGGCATTATACGTTCTATAAAATATTTATGCAAAAACACTTTAACGAAACTGGAGTCACGATTAGTGTATATTAAAATTAATAAATACATTTTAAAAACGAATTCATCAAGATTTTCTATAATATTTACAATATTATATGATGTAAATAAATTTAAAAAAAAACCAAATTTATTTCACTATGTCTACGTTACTATTTAAATACGAAGAATCAAGTAAATTTACAAAATAATAAATACCTAATAAGATACCTACCTACTATTTTATGAATGATAATTATTAAGTGTGACGTACCTGTCAATGCAATTTTTGGTAGATATTGAGTAATCGATAAAAATGAAAATAATAAAAAAATACACAAACAAAAATAATTATCAATAAAGCGACAATTACAACACAAAATATTGCTGTTAATAAAATAATAATTTATAGGTTTTCATCTATGATACCTGCAAGAAAAAAAATAATTTAACAAATTTAACACCAGAAAAATGTATTACCTAATAGTTGTTACCAGAACAATAAAATTATGAGTTTAATTCTAAAATGAATATCCGTCACCAGTAATTAATAAATTGTGGAAAATTATCTAAACATCAAAAGTAGGGGAATTCGTAATACCTAGGTCATTTTTGTAATCATTTAATTATGTAATATATTGTGCGAATATGATAGTAGTGACTAGTGAATATTCACCACTATCTAATACACCTATATATATACATATTGGTATTGCTTATTAATATTGTTTAAAGAAAAGAATCTTGAATTATATTTTAATCGGCATAATTAATTTATTTACTTATATATATTCATTTACCTTCTATATGAGGACCATTTATTATTATTGTTTATATTCCATGTGCAATTATATTGTATACGGGTAAATTATGTTTATTGCAGCGTTCTCAACTAGGGGGTCGCGACCCCCAGGAGGGTCACGATCATCTTGACAAGGGCCACGTTGGTCAAAATAATAAAACGCTGATTTACAAAATGTACCTTTGTATTTAAAACATTTTATTGAACAAAAAAATTACTTAAAATAATAATAATAATATTAGCCCGATAAATTAATCGTTTCATAACACACAAAAATAATAATGTTATTAACAATAATAAGCAGTCGATTAAATGTAGATATCTCATCAATAAAACGGGCACTCTACTGCTAATGGAAATCCCTAACGACCTGAGATATATTGTTTAAACTTGACAAGTTTAAATTACTAGACATGGTATTTATAAATTTATATTTAAAATGATATATTTCGTTTGGTTAATGATAAGATATTTTAATTGTTCAAATTTGTATCTAATATAGATGTGGTGGTCGCAAAGTGTTTGACCATATTTTATACCTATTTTGGGGGTTGTGACACTAAAAAGGCGGTAAAATATGATTGAGAATATTATTTTTGGTAACACAATTGAGAACGCTCTAGTATTTTATTTTTGTAATCAGTCGATAATATGAGCACAATAATCTGTTGATATTTATTGAACTTTTATCGGATTAGCCGGATATTAATCGACACAGAGTAAAAAAAAAAGAAATGCCAAAAAAACAAAAGGATATAATACTTAGTATTCATAGTAAATATATGTGGTATATGGGAAATAAAAATTCCAATAATTTATTAAAATATTTAGAGTATGTTGGCTTAAGCTATCCTGTTATTACTGATAATTGATATATAGGTAATTAATTAAGTTGTCATTATAAAATATTATATTTATTTCATTTTTATACATATATATTTCATAATTTTAAAAGTTCTACATATTTTAAATTTTTTATTCATATTATAAATTATACTTATTATTAAGCGCTTATTCGTATACGATTAAAATTATTAATTTATGACTTTTTTTCAAGAATATTTATTTTATGTATACTGAATTTATCTTTGTTAATTTGAAGTGTTCTTTCGGCCAAAAAGGTATAACGTTCTCAATCGTTCGATAGCCTAACAAAGTTGAAAAACGATGGCTTATTGTTTTAATTTAATATCAAACATCGAACTTTTATTAATATCTTAAAATATAATAGGTTACCTATTGATTTGTTTGAAGATAATGTTTGTAAAAAATGTACACATTTAAATGATATATTTTAAAAATGTTGTCGTACAGGTACAACTCGTACTTACCATGTACAGGTTGATTGTGATCTAGTTGATTCACCAAATATGCTCAATAGTTACTAAATATTAATTATTGATACATTTTATTAATAGGTAAAAATGAAAATTTAAAAAAAAATATAGCTCAATTTACGTGGTATTAGTGAATTACCAGGCGAGTAATTAATTAATAATTAATATATTATTACTGATATTTAGTGTTTTTTACCTATTCACGTATGGTAGTAAGTAGTGATATTATTTTATTTTAATATCTAATTATTTAGAAAATAGAGTTTTTTACTTCAGTCTGCAGTACCCAGTTATAGTATACTAGTATATCATATTTATTATTGTATATAAATACTCAAAAAGAAAACTAATTATTTGGATAACAATATGATTATAATTTAAACACACAAAAAATATAAACATTTGAGTCACGATCCAGACTCTAAATAATGTTCTAGTAAATATGACGTAACTTTTTTTTGGTCACATTGAACATTAAACTGTTATTAGTTTATGACTTGTGGTTTACTAACCTAAGCATTTTTCAGGTGGCCAACTTGTAAAATATAGAAATTCGTAAATAATATTGTTTTTAAATAATACTTTTTATGCAAATTATCGTCTCAGACAACAAAGCTTCAACTTTTTGCATCATCGACTCTAAAAATATACTTAGGTATGTATGCTATTTAGTTTAATAATATAAAAGCATATTTGATAGTATCATAGTTCATAAAATTATTTATTATTATTATTATTATTATTGCATTGATATTAAATTTAGGTAACTCATCAGTCATTACTATTATTATTATATCATACAAATAACTAATTTTATTTTCATTATCTATAACTAGATATAGTTAAAATTTGTTGAAATATTGAATTTCGTATTACTTAAACGCTATAAGTTGATATCCTAAATATTTTAAATTTTGAACAAATCTGCGATGAGCTGATGACTGTATTGATTTTACAATAACGTTTTGTGTGTGTGTAGGTAGTAGGTACACGAATTATTATCGTAGACACAATGCTAAGATTTACAACTTTAAGAATAGTTTACTGTTTACTGATAGAAAATGAATCTAGTTGATACTTTTGGGCCTTTTGGTGGTTAAAAGTTCCAAGTTATCATTTTTTTAAATATATAAGAAAAACAATAAAAAAAAAAAAAAAACAAAAAACAAGAATTCTTATGCAAACCTAGTTTTTAACTACGTCAACGTTTAATTTTAAACTTGAATTCTTGTTTTTTTCATATCTAATATTATCAAAACGTTTAATTAAAATTTGATATTTGCTATTTAGTTGACCAAACATATGATGGCTCTGTCACAAACTATAGTAGACATTTTAAAAGCGAACAATCAGTTATCAAAGAAAATTACTTTCCCATTTTTATTGAAGCAAGCAAGTTTTAATTTTAATATAATAGCACTTACAGCTCTTTCTTGAAGTGTATAAGGTATAAGTATTGTATGAATAAGTACAATCTAATTGTAAAAATAATGTTTTAAAAATTTTTCCCCAAGTAGGTACTAAATGTTTTAAATTGATTTCAAGGTTATTGTGCTATATTAGTTGGGTTGCAAACCATGATGGAAATTTAAAATTTTATTTAAATATGTCGCTGAGAATAAAAAAATTCAGAGTTGTAACTATGCATTAAAGCTTACGAAAAAAAACATATATTATAATATAGACGTCTAATTTATCTAAATATTAGGTAATGTTTTGTTAGACCAAAATAAAATATATTTATAATGGTTACGATACAAAATAATAGGTGTCTAATAATTATATTTGTGATAACATAATTGCTGTTTTAAAATTATTTAACAAAAAAATCGATCTATTATAAATAATTCTAATCAAACATATTAATATTTCTTATGAACTAAATGAACTTAAGCAATACAATTATAAAATTTATAATTATTTATTTAATCTATTCAAAGAAATATTAAAATATTACATTCATATAATAGATATTTCAAATAAATATCTTAGTGTTAAAAATTATATTTTGCTAATTTACTTCAAGGTTTTTTACTATACCTATTCTATAAAAAAAAAGTACGATGATAATGAATAATGACCTACACGTCTATTTAATTTCTTTACTTTGTATAAAGTAAAGTGCTTTGTTATTTATATCCTGTTCTTAATAAGCATTATGTATGAATATGATAACAAATTATCTAATAGGCATATATTTTTTTTTGTGAGGAGGCTTATGAAGTTTTTGTAGTTAATTTGAGAAGTTTTTATTTTAAAATATGTACCTAGTTGAATACCTATTATATTATGTTAAAGTAATTAAATATTTTAATAGGACTTACTCACTTACGTCTACATAATTGAATGAATAAATAAATAGTAGGTATAAGGAAGTCAGAATAAATAAAATTTTGCCTTTTCTGTGGCAGTACCCAAGTGACAGAGATATAGGTAATCGATATATTTTGTTAAAATTATTAAAAGAATTTAATATCCTAATCTATATATACCTACTACCAAATTTCAACCATTGAAAATCAACAAATTATACGATTGCAGTTGGCAAAATTTAAAAAATACCATTACTTATTAGTTATTAGTATTTTTTAAACGCAGGGCACCACTTGAAACTTAATACATGTTTTTGAAATCTTAATTTCATAAAATGAAATCAATAAGTTCGTGACATATTTATCAGTGTTTGCGTGTTGCTAGAAGCAATCTTACAATAAAAAAAAAAAAATCATATTCATATTTTGTGAGCCAGTTTTTTTCTTTTTAGTTGGTACGTTAACGTAATTATATTACTTATTACCTATTGAATGTTACTTGTTAAGGGGTCAAGTTAGGCAGGTAATAATATAATACTGTAACACTAATTTCAATTAAGTAATTGTTTAGTTACCATGACAACTACCTATTGCGGTTAGAAATAAATTTTGTATCTTGCACAAACATATTTACCATTATGTGTTAGTTTTAAGATACTTTTGAAATGTATTTAAGTACAGATACAGATACTTAGCTATTTTAAAAATGATTTAAAACATGGATTTGAATATTCTATAAAATAAAAAACCATTCAAGCAAAATAATACAGATACTTACATTTTTTTTATATAAATAAGCACTTTCAAATTTTGTATAAAACTTTTTTAGCATTTTCCATCATCTGATTTAGTGTAACTATGCATCATGGACGATTTAAATAACTGTGAATTATAAATTAAATTTTTTATCATCTATTAAAGATATAGATAATTGTTTCCCATACAAACATTAATTAGATGTTAAAGATGTTAAATATAAAAACGAGTACTAGCCATTCCACAATACTTAAACTATAATCAGTATATAACAGAGTCGGTAGTCCTATAAAATAGGTACTATATATGTATATATATATATATTGTAAAAAAAAACTAAATCTGTCTTACGGAATAAGTTATACTCGAGTTAGGTAGGTTATGTTAAGCAGTTAAGCCACAAAAACAAAATCTTGTAATATTTTTCTTATGCGATTATGCAAAAATGGTTTCTAGGTAAACCTTATTATAATAGAAAAATTATAATTTAAAACTTAATAATAATAAATAAATTAAGATAGGACAAAATAAATGACAAAAACAATATAAAGAAATTTTCTGTATTACATCAAAACATAAAAAAAAATAAATAACAAATTAGAAAAAGTCGGAAATTGTGTTGAGGAAGGAAAATAAACAGTTCTTAAATTAATTTGTACATATTGAAATACATAATAAATTTGATCAGAATATTTTATTAATTTATTATTTACTTTTAATAAACAATTAAACATCATAAATCACAAACCTTTATATTATATTTAATAAATTAAATATTATAAATTATAAGCCATGTTGTTTAAAGAAGTAAGACTTAAGTCCTAAATGATATTAATTGTCTATCACACTATTATTTTAAATCTTATACAATTCAATATTCAGAAACTAGAAAATTGATCAATATAGCAATTTATTGGTTATTATTGCTTCACAAACAATATTAATAATTTAAGTTTATTATTAAAAGCATTTCAAAATAATTTTTTAGTTAATTAAACAAAACCAGGGCTGTTGCTAATCAACAGAATAATAAGGTATTTCTAAAGGAATAAACTATTGAATAAAAATAAACAGCAAACAATAGATTTATTTCAATACTACTTTAAAAATGATTTGTAGTTATTTTTTTTATTATCTTCCAAAATGTCTAAACAACATAATGACATTTTTCATAGGAAAAAAAATAGTAATTCTAATGGTAAATAGTTTAGCAACAACCCTAAACACAGTAATTATTTAATTATAATCAAAATAATTAATATATTCTTATTATTTTCAAATATTTAAATACATAGTATTGTATTTTATTTCACAATCAAACAAGTTTTTCTGGATTTAAAATATAAATAATATTTTAATATTATATTTGATTTTGAAATTATTCTAAATAGTTATAGGCATGTATACCAAAATATATTAATAATTAAAATCATAATTAATACAATTACATGATAAATACAATTTATAACAAAACACATATGTTAATATTTATGATTACATTTATAAAAAATAGTAAAAGTCAGTGTAAATATCACAAGAAAAGTAGCTACATATAACTTGATTTTACATACTCAATACTTAAAAAGTATTTAGTATAAGATAATAAAAAGAAAAATATAAACATGCATTTAAATTAAAAAAAACATTGATCATTTATCACTTTATGTAACTGAATACAAATACAACCATTCAAAACAACTAAATCCTGTTTTATTTATAATAGAATTTAGTTATCACAGTAAAAATAACAATCCAATCATATTTAAATTATGAAAATAATTTTTTGATTAGATGACTTGCTTGGTCACTTGATTTTTTTCTCTACATTTTACAAAAAACTTATAGATACTCAATACTTTGGTGGTCAAGTATTATTCAACATTAATGCATGATTCTAACTTAGCATCATTAAATTATATTATTTTATAAAAGATATTTAAATTCTTATGAAAAATGCAATGTTACAACTTATAGGCTAATTGTAATTATGTAATTAGATGCGTTTAATTTGTTGGCGTGAGATTTATTAATATAATATATATATATATATATAAATACTTTTAATATAAGATAATTATGTTATTTTTTCCTTCAATATATCTATTAAGTTCTGGATCTTAAAATGAAATAAAACATTATCTGTTGATTTTCATTAAACATAAATTTAATAGACTTTTGATTTAAAAACTTTCACTGAAATTTACAGCATACCTACATACCATAAATTTACAGCTTAATAACAAATTAACAATATTTTAGATATTCTGTAATTTGAGTTGTTTTTATATCCCTATAAAAATAAAATAAAATATAATTTGTCTTTGAATTATATTTAAACAGATTTCAAATTAAACAAATTATGAAATTTTAATATTGTATTGATTTCTATTAAAATTGAAAATAAAATTCATAACTAATATAGTTGACTTCTATTTCTAAAATACATAATATCACATTAAATACAAAATATTTTAACTTTTAATTAATGAATATGGTTAAATTTATTGAGTTTTTAGTATAAATAAAAATACACTTAACCGAAGCAGTCACAAATTATTATACAAGTTAAATTAAATATTTAAGAGCCTACATGATTACTACATCATTGATACAATTTTGGTACATAATTTAAATGAGATACATATTTATTAATATACCAATAAATAACTAGGTACTCTAATAGTTAAGTTAAATTAATTTAACAATGACTAATACTTCTAAATAAAACTTTTTACAATATTTTAGGCAGAAAATATTATTAAATTTTCTCAACAAAACTTGATGGAAACAAACCACTTTTACCAGTTCTCAATAATGTTCCCCTATACCATCCATCTTGCCTAATCTTATGTACATATAAAATATCTCCTACTCGCAGTTCTAGTTCATACTCACTATTTGGTGGATACGCAACAATACATCTGCACCTAAAAATAAAATTTAAAATTACTAAATATATTTCATTATATTTAGATTAAAAAATTATTTTGGTAAATAAAAATTTCTTGATTAAGAAAAAAATAAGTTTGGTGTTAGATTAGTTAGAATCTATTAGCCATATTGATATTTTTTAAGTCCCAAAATAGATCTACTTAACCTTCTAATTTCAATATCTAATAAACAAGTCTGCCCTTGTTTAAATTTAATTTGTAAATACAAATACTAAATATGAACTCTATTTTCATCATCATATTTATTATACAATATTGTTTCATATTTAACTTACATATTTTGCTGAGTACGCGAATTTTGTTTAAGTTTTCGATCTTGTGGTTTAATATCTACTGAAACACCATTATTTGTATCTAAGCTATGTGATTTACGATGATGTATTAAAACCGATGATCCATTTGGTTGCTGTTCACTAAAATTAAATAACATTAAATTAAGAAAAAAAAAATAAGATTAAATTATAAAAGTTTTACTAATTAATCAATTAATATAAACATTTCATTATAACAGACTACCCTTTAAACTCTTCACATAAAATATTTTTAAAATTAGGATGTTCTATATATATTTTAATTTTTTAGGGAACAGATGTACCAAAGTTAAACATAAATTTTCTATGAAATAAGGACTAAAAAGTCATTAAAATAATACTCACCTCTTGAATAGTTAAAATAATATTTTGTACCATTTAAGATAATAAATCTCACTTTTTAATTTTTAACTTTGTAAATCTTGATCTTCCATTATTCTAGATCTTTTTAAAATAGATTATTATAACTTATTCTTAATATTTTTAAGTTTTTAAATAATTTTTTTAATAAAACTTTTTAATATTTTTTAAAAAAAATATTTAAATCATATTCATATTACATGGATAAAAAAATTGTTTATTATTTAATACTCAGTAATCTTGGAAAACTACAAAAGCTATCAAAGCCATTAAATACCTGATTTAATGGGTTTTCCCATTGGATATTGTTTTGGATGTTACCAAATAAAAAAAAAAAAAGGTTCTTTATGGACAATATAATGTTTGCTAAAAAGGTGAGTTATATGTTTACACAAAACTTAGTATTTTTTCAAAAGCAAAACAAACACATTTTTTTTAAACTTTTAATATTTTTAATTAAATAATATGTTAAGCACATGCAAATTTTAAAGCATTCATATTCATTTGTAAAAAAAAAAAATTGTTGAAAAACTTCTGATTTATTTTATTCAAATTGTATGGGTATTCAAACAAATATAATTTCTTTTAATAGTATTTTTAAATCATATTCTGTTAATACCAATGTTATGTAAAAGTTATACAGTACTTTTAATTTATATTAAGAAGCTATCATCTTTTTAGTTTTCTCACCTTTTAAAATTATGGTTTCCTCTGACTTTTAATGGAAGTTGCTCAGGAACCCTTTGTATGGCATCTACATTCAGTAATTTTGATGGACAAGAATCGGATCTTTAATAAAACGTGCAGAAGCAATAAAAATTAAAAAAAAAAAAAAAACCACAAATAATTTCTACACGAAACAACGATAAAGCGTGATTGGCAGCCAGACACAAAAATACTTTTTGACTTACCTTGTGTGAACTGGTTGAGATGGTGTGATTACTGTGTTATTAGAAGTATTATCATCAAATACTGGATTATCCATTGAATAAACAGGAGGAGGAGATTTTCTAATTTTTATATTAGAAAAACTACGCATCACTGAATTTGAAAGAAAACATTTTTTCTTTCCACGTTTTTGAGCCAACTAAACGAATAAGTATATTTAAATTTTTTTTTTTTTGAATTAACTGTAAATAAATAACTATTTTATTAATAAAATTACATTATCTGGGCTCAAGGAATGTGATGGTGATGGTGATGATGCAGTAGTAGAAGGAGCAGCAGCGCCAGCAACAGTATTAACTACCCCTACAGATGTTGAATCTTTGTCAGTTAATGCTGCTGTAGGCTTCATTGAATTAGGCAAAACTGTAATAGAAGAATAAATATCTAGATTAAATGAAAATTTAAATGAATGAACTATATAATACCTGTGTTACAACATATAGATTTTACATTCTGCGTAGGTACTGATCGAACACGTGAAGATGTCGATGGCATTTCAGACAACCAACTTGATACACGGCTATGTACAGAAGGACTACTGCTACGTGGTGGTAGTTCAGGCGGTGGATATAAAGGTAAATTTTCATCTAGATCACTTTGAAAACTACAATCTAAACAAAATATAAAAGTAATAAACATAAACATTATGTACAAATTGTAAGCAATTAATAATTTCTTAATAGTGAGATAAAAAGGATAAACTGATGATAAACTAATCATCTAGTCTGATCCTTTGAACAATAAAGAATTTATTTTAAAATTTAAATTATTTTATTGATAATTTTTTTTCAGTACTAGTATTAGTATTTATTAGTAATTAAAATTGCATATAAAATGAATAAAACCCTAATTATTATTATTTTAATTATTACAGTTTATGTTGTAATCCAATGATCCTTAATTTTGTTTAAATTAGTAAATATAAATTGCATTACATTTTTTAAACTAACAAAGACCAAAGGTATCATCCATATATTATAAATTATAAGAAGATAGATAAGTGGATACTGTTCTGCTGTACAGTAAGTGTCGAGTGGATCACTACAAAGATGTGTTAAATTCAAACTCAATGATATATCATTATACTTGAAAGACAATTCTAATCAATGATGGTCTAACAGCCTATACAAATTATTATTTATGTAAGTAAATTTTTTATTATATGTTTTATATTTTTATTAAGTAAAGTAATTTATTTTACTATTAAAGTATAAATGAGTTGGATTAATTTTTCTGAAAACAAAACATTTAAAAAATAAGCTTTTTTTCTTGATTAATAAAAAGATGTTCCTAGTATTTGGCTATTAATACACAATTTAACATTATTTTAAGATAATGGTTATAGTTATAAATTTACATAAAATACACTATTAACAATGAAAGGTTGATATCTTAATAATTAGTGAAAACAATAACAAAAAAAAAAAAACTTAGTATAATTTAATAGAATGTTTCAAGTAGTAAAGTGTGCTATAAAAATAAATGTTTAAATGTTTGTAGAATAATAAGATTTGAAAGTTATATATGTCTGCATAACATAAAACACTGCGAGGAAAACTCCATTTTAATTGAAATTGTGGCAGATGTATGTAGAGATATCATTGTGTGTAGAAAATATAAAACTATGCTGCAAAGTTTTATGTTCTTAAAAATGTTACTGAACTAAAAATAAATAATGAATATTAATTTAAAGCTTGTTATGTGATTTCATCAAAATTCAAACTTAAAATATCAAATAAAAATTTTAGTTTATTATAAATAACTTTAAAAAAAAATTTGAAATATTTTGAAAATTGCATTAGCTATAGAAAATGATCAAATAAACACTACTTGGTAAACATTTCAAGAACTTATGATTATTAGTTTTTGTGTTATACAATAAAAACAAAATCAATTTTGTCAAAACCAGAATTTGCATAAAAATTCCTGTTTTTTCAGTTATTTTAAATCATACAGAGGTTTCAAAACCATCCTCAAAGTTAAAAATCAAAGCATTTATAAACTACTTATCATATACACATGCATAAAAAAAAAACACATTTATGACTCGCTTATAATTTAAAATAAATTAAATTAAGGTGCAGACAATAAATAAAAATATTCTTACCATTTAACTGACTATTAAATGACATATGATCTTTTTGGTCTTGAACTGAAGACGAATTATTGCTAGATTTCCCAAGTAGACGAACAGATATTCTAAAATAATTTATTAATGGTTAAAATTAACATTTATTTTATTTTTATTTTTTTATCAAATTTTACTTTGCAGGTGTTACATAATTCCCAGGAAATACACCAGAACAATTAGTTTTTAATGATGTTCCTTTATACCAGCCATCTTTACAGCATTCGGTAACCATATATAACTGACCACGTTTTAATTCAAGTTCATCAGCTTTTTGAGGTTTATAAGGGTATAATGAGACATGTCTAAAAAAAAAATTACGTAGATGTAAAATATCATATGATAAGATTACATCATATCAGAATCATTATTCTAAGTTTAAGTTTTTATGAACAATAAATAACAGAATCCTAAGGTGGAATGGTTGAGTATTATAAGACTATAATTCCAATGCATACTATTGACCATTTAAACCTGGCTATGGCATCACTCTCTGGGCAATTCAACTGTCTTAGGAAAGAAAGCTCTATCGCTTTTTCCAACTATTTATTACATTTAATTTTATAATTTTATCTTATATGAAATAGAAAAAAATATTTTTAACCATATCTGTAACTAGTTATTTACAGTCCTAAATAAGTTAAAATGGGAAGGGAAATATTTATTTATTTTTTTTTGGATCTAATTAGTAAAGTATAATTTTAACGTGGGAGCACACTACTGTATGCCTGTTAAAATTTATTATACAAGAAACAAAAAAAAATTGTAATCAGTTTTTGTGACAAGATAATTTTTTCCAGTTTACAAAAGCAACTGAGTGGCTAATAATAATATTTCAAAATTAAAATTAAAAATTACAAAATAAATATTTTTTTATTCTTAATCTTAAAATTTTAACATGAATTAAACTAAATTAACTTAATATTAATAATAAATATTGAATGTGTTATTCAACTGTTACAATTAGCAATTCATTATAAATTATAATTTATAATTAATTTAAAAACTTACTTAGCTGGCAGTTGAATAGGTATTTTAGACCTTACATTCTGGGTAATTATTGGTTTAGAATGACTTCGAAGACTTCCGTGACGATGAAGTTTAGAATCTCTCACTCCATTAATTGGCTACAAACACATACATTATTTAAATATATTTTATGAATAATTTTAGCAATTTTTAATACAATGTAATGATTTTAATGGATTTTAAAATATAATTTTTTAATTAAAGCTTTAGCTTTAGCTATTATATTAAGTCTTAATAACATAAAAAATAAACATTAATTTAGATAATAAAAAAATGAACTGTAGGTTTTATTAACAAAATAAAAATGAAAAAATCTATTTGTTTTAGAATAGATTTAGCATGTACTTATTCTTATAAACTTTTATCAATAGGTAAATAGAATCATAATATAAAAAATTCAAAATAATATTTTTTTTTTTTCAAAATTTCATTTTATATAAAAAAAATTCATGAGTTTTAAGTCCCAATTGTTAATATTTTAAAATAAATAAAATTGTTAGTAGAGGGATTGTTATTTGTTTTAAATACCCAATTTTGTCAAATACCAAGTCTAAATTCTGTTTTGTAATAATTTTATTAATTTAGCAAATGGAATAACCAAATTTTAAGAATATACAAAAAGGTTATTTTAACACAAACCATAATAAAATAATTATAAGTTTAACATTAAATTATTGATACCTAATCAAAACAAAAATTGTTTTTTATTTCATTTTGAAAGCAATTATTTTTTGCCAAACAGAAAACTTAGTATTTACTAATAATGTTTAAATAAATGCTATTTAATTACCTGACTGGATTGAGTTTCTAAACTGGTATTTGGACTGGAAAATATAGCAATATCGTCTTGTGATAAAATCTCAGCTGAATATCTAAAACACAAATACACATATTAATCATTATAATACTTAATTAATGACTTTAAATTTATCAGGATTATTATTATTAATTACTTTTTAAATGTAACTTTTAGTAAAATAAATTATACCATAAAGTATACACTTTACTTAGTCATAATAATTATTTATTAAATCAATCAGATAAATAATTTAAGTATATAAATCTCAAATTTTAAAAAACATTTATTTTTCTATGCAAAATATCTCTTATGGAATTAATTATTTGTTTAAAGTTCCTAACAATTAACAATAGAAGTAACTTTAATTTGTTCAAATGACTAAACACTTTTTCAAGTTAAATAAATGTAAGCTTATATCATTATAGTATCTTGGAACAAATTTTAATTGCTATTATATGTTAATTTTTTAAATATTTATAATTATTAAGAATTCAAATAAAGTACTAATAAAGTCAATAGACAAAATATTACATCATAGTTATATAGGTAATGAATAGAGCTCGGAAGTGGATGACTTAAAAATATTAAAAAATGACTAAAAACTATGCATGTACACAACATGTTAATTGACAAAATTTATTATACATATAAGAAATTGAATTAAAAATGAAAATAGGACCTAAAAATGACATAAAAAGTAAAAAAAGCCAAAAAATGCAAAATAAAAATTAATTATTTAGATTCACATGTTTACGAATCACATTTGTAGCCAGGAGATCATCATCTAATAGGTTTAAAAAAAAAAATGCAAAATGCATTAACTTCCGAGCCTTAATAATGAATTTGTATTATAATAATAGTTTATAATTTTAAAACTAACCGTTTGTTTTCTGATGTATTAGGACCTAATGAAATAGGTCCAACTCCATTTGTAAAACTATGTCGTTTAGGTGGATCTGGATTTGATGATGATAAAGAATGATTTATTGAATTATCAACAAAAGAAGCGTGTGAAGGTGACCTGCTAGGAGAGCTAGATGTGGTATCAGATGGAGAAGTAGTATTTGGAGATGTAGTAGTAGTAGAAGAAGATGATGATGAAGTATTCTCACTGGTGGTAACCTTTGTATTATCTAATACATGTTTTGCTTCATCAGTTGCATTATGTTTGGTATTTGTTGATTGGCAAGCAGCTGATAGTTCAATTGGCAATAAAGGAGCAGCTTCTTCGGGAGTAGGAGGAGCTATTCTACTTTGAATAGGTTGTGAACTAGAAAAAAAATAATAAATATTATTTTACCTAATTCATTAACATATTTTGAAATTACTTACCTAACTGAGAGTTTCATTAACGCACGAGCAATTTGATTTAAGTCAACAAAAGATAAAGGAAATATTCCAACACGATTGGAAATTTTTCCCTCTGCCCAATTTTGATCAATACGTCTTAAAACTGTTATTATATCACCCTAAATAAAAAAACATATTTAGTTAATATTTTCTTGTAATACAGCTAAATAATTAATTAAATCATTAAGAACTTTTATTATTATTAAATATTATAAATTGCAAGTATTAGAATATATATTTTGTAATCATAGTTAAAAATGTATAATACATTATTACCCTTATGCATTCTTACAATTTAATCATTGTATTTATTAAGTATTAAAAATTACTTTTGAAAATGATAAGCATCCTTCATCATCCTCTTTATTCATTTTAAAATCATACAATGCTTTACATTGTGGTATATGACTAGGAAGTGATGTTGGAAACACCTAATATCAATAAACAAATAAATGCATAATATTAATTAGTCAATTTATAATTATAAAGTTAAAATGAATTGATAAACTTTAAGTACATTACATATTATACATGGTAAATATGTCTATGTGAAAATGTTATTAATTTCAAATCTAGTTTAAGGTTTTCAGAGTAACATGTTTAAGTACACTAATATGAAATATGTGTGACAAAATATTAGAATGGTCAAATTATATGAATTCAGTGTCTGATAATAACAGTTCTATGATTTAACACACATAGTTAGACTCGAGAAAATCGTTTAAAATGTTATTATTTTCTTCTTTAGCTTTTAAAGTCTATTAAAGCCATTACTAAATTGCACCATCTTCTCTATTTGGATTCTCTTATTGTCTTGTTCCTTATGCATCTTACTACTCAACATCTGTTTAGTCTGTTTAAATCAATCTACCTCGTATACCTTACACAACCTAATTTGTCATTATAGTTCATAACTATTTCACTCTCATAAAAATAACTGATTACAGATAACTTGACTTTTTAGTAAATATTCATAAGTAAAAAAAAAATATACATACTACAGAATATAGATATATAACAACATTTTACTCAATACATACTAAAACAGATCAATAAGTAGCACAATAATTATTTAATTGATTATTGAATGTAATATTTTTTATACATAATACAATTAAAAGTTTTTTATTAAGATAACAAATAAATTATTTTATGAAATTCATTTGAAACTATTAAATGAATAAAAATTACTTTAAGAGTTCAAATTATCATTAATGTTTAAGTATTTTAATCAAGAAATAATGCAGAAAAATTCATGAAATTCATACACAATTTTCATTTGTATTTTATGAATAGTTATATGTTATTTAAATTAAACTAACCTGTACATATGATAAAGGAAATATACCAATTACTCCATTAGCTTCTCCTTGATACCAATTGGAATCCACTTTTTGACGTAGTATAATCATATCTCCTTTTTTAAAACTTAAATCTCTAAAATAAATATTAATATTTTAGTCATTCATAATTATTTTTTTTTAATACATAAATAAATTAAATTTATATCTTAAAAAGTTTCATAATTTTACAATTAATACATTTCTAATATTTACCCAGGTTCTTTGGAAGAATAATCATATAATGCTCTTGCAAACATATTACGTTGATATGGCACCTTAAAATTAAATAGAATTTTATATATTATTAAAATGTTAATAGAAAATTTAAAATTTAAAAAAACATATATTAATTATAATTTATTACTTTACATAAAAGAATGTTCTACCTATATTTTTTGTCCTTATCAAACAATGCATAAAACAGAAAATGTACATGCAGTTGAATCCATTTAGTTTTGTCAATTTTTATAGTAAAGTAAATTGATTTACCATACATTTTAAAGATAAAAAAAATATAGGGTTATTATGTGTATCCCCTTGTTTTTTCCTTATATGTAATAACAGATCTACTTGCTTTAATATTTAAACAAACAAAACTTGAATGATTTCTGATGAATTTAGATTTAATATGTTAAATTTGTAAGATAAAGACCACAAATATAGATATAGAATCTTTTTAACCTTTTAAATTTAGTTTAAAAATATATAATACTAGAATTTAAATTAATTATTTTCTTTCTTATAATTAGTTTTTTTTTTAGAATTAGTTCTTCTCTTAAAAGCTTATTTCTATTTGATATTTTTTTGTAAATAATTGTTTATATACCTAATGGTGTGTTGAAAGCTTTTTAGATTTATCCAAAAAAAATTCTAAGTAATAAAGAAGATATGAATAATCATAAAAATTTGATAAAAAAAATATAACAATAAGAAAGTTTAAGAATTAAAATGTTTAATATTATGTTAAGTATTTTATTTTCCCATATTTGTTTCATCTTAATTTAAATAATTAAATTTCCAATAATAAGAAAATTAAACAATTATTTATTGTTGTATAACTTATCTTAAATGTTAGAAAAGAATAAAATAATAATATTAACTTGTTTAGATGTTTTTGGTGGTCTTTGATCAGAACAGGCAACAGCTAAAGGTTTTTTAGGCGGCGATATCACTGCATTTTTACTCTTCATACCTTCCAATATCCTCATAAGTAATACATTGGGTGGTAGTTCATCCACCCGACATTCTACAAGTGTTCGACATTCTGGACATCGAAGCTCTTTATGAGTAGCTACAATTTCATCCAGGCATTTTTTGCAAAATGTATGCTGACAAGACAGCACTTTGCTTGATGTATCTAAGCGTTCTAAGCATACTGAACACTCAAGCAAATCGTTTAATAATTTTTCATCCATTATTGAGAAACACAATTATTTATTCTAGTAGAGGACATCCTATACAAAAAAAATATGATTATAATAAATAAAAATACTATAAGTCAACATTTATTTTATTTTAGTTTAACAATAAAATAATATTTCATCCACCATCCATAATAAAAAAATTAAACTCATTGGATAATGGAACATAATTGAGTGTTAATTAATAGTTAAAAAAATATCAGTTTGGTCAATGGATACCCACTCAATATTAAAAATTAGTAATTATAATAAAATATTAACGATAAGATTGACCCAAGTTCGCTCAAAATGTCTTACCATTATCAAAAACTTTTGTGTCATGAAAATGTCCATTTAAATGCCACAATCAACGTATTCACTCTGATCGCGATTCCCAGCCATCGACGACCGTTCAGATCAGTCTAATTGAACGTGTTGACATTCAACATGATAATACGAAAATTAATTTGCAGATTTTATCGCCAAATTATTTAAAGATGAAACCATAAAAAAAAAATAACAATAATTTCGCACATCTATCGTTCTATCTTTTATCCCCACCTTAACTAGTTGCCATAAAATCCATCATCTTTTTGATCAGTGCAGCCAATACGAGATATGTATGAAACTACTATATAAACGTATGATACAATAATATTATGGTTCGCAGTGCACTTGCTATTACTATTACTATATAGATCTCACTACATTATAAATTTATAAATATTATAATATTATGTATTTAAAAAACTATAAATGTATTTTCTTTTATGACTATGACGTTTGCAGGGTAAAAGCTTTATCAATAACGAAAATCTGAAAATATCTTAACGATATGAGTTATTAAATATTTTTACGATTATAAAAGTTAAATTAGTTTTTACACATTGTTTAATTAATAAAACATTCGATTACTAATTATTTTTTCTAAATTGGTGCCTTACTGCCTTGAAGTGGTGTTAGGAGATTTTTATTTTACCTGATATTATCATGGTTGTATTGATTATCTATAGTTAAAATGACAAGTATTTATAATATATCTATTTAAATCTCTGGACTACTTAATCATATCCAGTATCCTGTATCGGCTGTATCCATATGCATATCATCACTTATGGGAGTTGGACTCCAAAATAAAAGTAAAAACTAACTTGAATTAGTCAAGTTGTCGTCAATAAAATCCAGTTATTAGTAATAATTTACCAATAATATTTTACCAATTCTAAAAGTTTCAAGTTAGTGAAGAAAATAATATTAATTTAGATTAATATAATTTAAAAATAACTCAATTAATTATTTTTAATTACTTCGGGAGAGTGATTTACATTATATTAAATGTGTGATATGATCTAGGCATCTAGCCAAGTAAAATGTATTACTGTATAATAGCGAAATACCTAGGTACCTACGTGTTATTACGAATATTTTTTTATGATTTATTTTTATTATATAATAAAAATTAATAAAATATATTTTTTAAGCAACATTTCAGTGAAGATGAGTAGTAATTATGTGGAAAGTTGAGATTTTGGTCATAACCAACGATAGCTTATTTCTGTATATTTTGGTAGATAAATACAGTTTTAAGAAAAACAGTCATACGAAATAATAAGATAGTAGAAAATAGAAAATGTATGAAAATACAATGATATTATATATTATTTTCTTCACTATCGGTACCTAGTCGACATTAATATGTAATCACTAATCAAACAATATAAATCAATCAATAGCTGATGTACTAGATGTGTACAATGAGTGATGCATAAATGCATTGCATTATTGCTAAAATAATTCTCATATACCCGATTTACTTTACCATTAATCAAGTATACATATCAATAATATTTATAAATAATAATAATTAATCATTAATTATAATATCAATTGACTAACCAAGCCTTTTTAAATACAGATAAATGAGAAGAGAACTGAGAACGGTATAAATCTTATCACTTACGTCTTAAGATATTTAACACGTTCCTTTTTTGCACAAAATGAATACAAATCGAAAAATTCTTTAAAATGTAAATAATATGTTAATAATTTCAATAAATTATTTTACCTTTTTTAGAAGTGTATATTAAGCAATTATATTTTCTACGTTCAAAAAAAATATTTTGTGACGTCCCCAATTTAACATTACCTAATTGCCCCCCCCCCCGCGTTTGTTGCTTATTCAGCCTATAAAATTAATGGTTGATAATAGTATTTAAAATATGTATATGTGTAAAATATACTAATACAAATTAAAATTAAACACTATTACACTAAGATACTATTTTTGTTTTTAATTTGAAAAATATGTTTATTTGATATGAAATATGTTAGAATTCTATTAATCAAAAATTTTTCGATCCTAAATTTTATTTACAAGGATAAACGTAAAAAAAAATTAAATAAATTCATTTAGATACCATTAAATAAAAGTAACCCCTGGTTAGATTAGATGCACCGTTACTTAATCTACACATTTTTAGTGCCTGGTACATTGGCGTAGTGAGGATGAGGCAGGGAAGACAAGTGCCTTCAAACTAAATTCTATTTCTTATACCAAACGTTTAAGTTTTACCATAAAACCGAAAAGTAAAAAAAAAGAAATTATCAGCTGCTTCCCTGATTAAAACCCTAGCTACTCCCATGGCCTAGTATATATAAAATTTAATTTGATTCCCTCAGACATTTTTAAAAGGGAACCTCTAACTAGTCTAACTAGTCAAACTTCATATATTTGTTCTTTGACTACGCGTATAAATTAACTGCATAATTATTAAATAATTTTATATTTTCTTATGAATTTAATTTTTGAATTTTGTTATTTGTTGCCACTTATCACTGCAATATGTATTATATTGTAAAAGATTTGATGTAACCATAATCAAATATTGTGACAAAAAAAAAAAAATTTAATAAACCACATTTGTCAAAATAAAATCGTTTTATATTTTAAAAATATTATACAGATAATTAGTAATTAGTAAATATTATTAAATTAAATATTATTGTTTTTGTTTAAAAAATAAAATAAATTCAAAATCTTTACAAATCTTCACTACAAAAACGAAAATACTATAATACTTTATTACATAATAAATTTCAATAATTTATTTGCCTCCACATTGTCCTTCAGCCGCTTTAACTAGAATTATGTAATGAACTACAACAGTTTTATAATATTATCTGTATACATGTATAAACAAGACTGCACTGAGCGACTGATTTTCAATCTACGCAGAGCTGAACCTTTGTGAACTATCAATTTGAAATATTGTGAATAGATTAATATTATATTTTCACCGTGCACAAAGAAAGAATTTTCAAAATTTTGATTTTAAAGGGTTGAAATCGACAAAAAAAAATTGTACGTATAAATTGTATACCTATATACATTGATGAGCAAGCGCTTATAAGCCGTGAGCCTCTAGCTGTACTTTATACGTTATCACGTTTTATTTACAGTTTCTAAGACATCTTTAAACTATAATAAATTGTATAGTGTGTGTTTTGTTATAAACTATTAAATAATATTAATACTTAATAGACAGCAGTCGGCTGATAACGTTTGGTGCATGTTTTCCGGGGAAATATCAATTACTATTTATAAATGTTAAAATGTTATCTTATCCGTAAAGGTAGACATTTTGAATTAGGTAGTTTCATATTGTTCATATTTTTATTTCTTATAGTAAGTTCATTATTATTATTTTTTTTTTTTTTTTTTAGTTGACCCGCGGCTACTAAGGCCATTGGGTTTTTTTTTAAGTAAGGTTGGTTCGGTAGGTTGTATTTTTTTACGATTGATACGGTTGATAGCAAACACGTCTATGTGTGGCAAGGTTTTTAACCACTATGATCCCGAATGGTCACCCATCCGAGAGCTAGTAGCTGTGGCCGTTACTTACTCCCAGTGGCATTCCGCAACTGGAAGCAGCCAACGCGCCACGCCAAGCCACTATTATTATTTATTTTCATCAATAAATATAGTCGGTACCTATATTATTATTGCAATTTTTTTTTTCATTTGAATTTAATGACAATGGTTTTTATTCTTTTTATTGGCATATTATTTAAAAATGTGTATATTCGACATAATTGTTAGATATTTTTTTTTAAATGTCATCGATTGAAGACATTTTTGTTAACAGAATTTTTGCATCTCAAATAATTACATCAATTATCGATGATGATGCCTATCTTTTCCATTTAATTCCATTTCACTCATGAAAAATGCTAGAAAATCCGAATCACATTTTTTCATATATAAATGATAATTTATTGGAATGACTTAATCACTATGTCTTACAATTCAAATGGTGACAACTTATCCACTGTTTAGGATTATGTTCGTGAAATGGTTAATTTTATATGGCATGCTCCAGAATTAGTACACCTATAAGTTTAGTTAGTTTGGCACCAAAAAAAAATATACATCAAATGTAGTTAATAGAGAAGTTTTATGATACAATTTTTGTCATAAATTATTATTTTTTGTTATAAATCTATACAAATTTCGTGGGCAAAGTCTCGACGAGTAACCTGCTAGTATATTATACAATAATATGGTATATCATAAATATATTGGCAATTGGCTATATTATGCAGTGTGTTGCCGTCAGTCGGTGGTCGTCAGTAAGTGCAAGTGAAAAAGTATATTGACTCACCATGTCATACCAAATTATATTGTACATATAGGTATATATGATATTATAATATGAACAACAGTAGGTGTAAGCACTTATTAGTACGCAGTATGAGGAATCTACGCATGCTATTAGTACGCAGATGAGTCATTCAGTCATGAACAAAATCCTCATAAACACATAAGTACTTTTAAACACACTCGCCAAATCAATAATTGCTTAAGGTACAATTATTTAATTTGTTAGTGCAAAATTTCAAAATAATTTGCTGAAAACATATAATACGATATTTAAGAAATGTTTCCTATTCCCTATAGGTCTTATATAGCAATAATGTAATACTATATATTATTGTATACTGTACTTATATTATATATTATAAATTATAATATTACAGTACACAATTATAATACATATAATTAATATGCAGGGTTATATCTTAAGATAGGCATCAGGCAGTGATATGAACAATCATATTTTCCTCTGGATTTATATTTTAGTATTTAATTTTAGTGTGGATGGGTGTGTGCGGAATGACAACTCCTAAACCTTTTAGCTGAAGTAGTTTGGCTAATAATCATAATTTATTAATAAAATATCTATATATATATGATATAAAAATCTAGCAAGATTTTAAAATATATTCTAAAGGGGTGCGCGGGAGAGGGAGGAGTGAAGACCTCTACGAGTTTATTTTGCATAGCTTTCTTCCACATGACTAGTGAGTAGTGATGAACTTTAAATTTAAATTTATAAATTAATTTCGTTTTTTATTTGAATATTATACTTAATATATGTCATATAGATAAAGGTCTATATTATACCTAACATAACCTAATACTAATAGGTATATAATATAATAGATTTGAATTAAATCGATAATCGGTGTATAGTCCATAGGAAAATATCTGCTACAATAATGAAAAAACGGTCATTACTGTTGTCTGTTAATGCCAAATATTATATAACAAAATAAATTATTCAATGAATTTTGAGAGTATTATTGATAAAGTACGTATAAGTTTAATATTATTGCGATTTGCGTTTATAATATTTATGATCAAACCTGAGTTTTAAAAAATAGATTCTCGTCAAGATGAAACTAATATTATAAAATATACGCTGTATACACTTTGTGAATTATGATTCACGTATTATACAGGTCATAAGTGTATAATATATAATTACAGTCACAAATCTCCCAGTAATTTTTAATGAATAATTACAAATTAAAAACTTCTGGCAAATATAATTTATTTAAAAGTTTTCTGAAATAAGTTTTTAAATATTTCTGAAAAAATAATATATAATTTATACTCAGAATAGTATACCTATTACCTACACTTAAATACTTCAAAATATTAAATATATTTTTTAATTTTTCAATTATAAAATATTTTTTTTACTGATACAATTAGGGTTTAATTAGGGCTTACTCAAAACGGTTTGAGTAAATAATTCCTTAACTATATTACAATGGTATACTTGCACACAATTATATTGTGTGTAAGTACATCAATTAAAAATTTATATTTTATACGTAAATTGTATAGAAATGTAAAATGAATAATTTATTATGTTATGTTATCCTATATGGAAAATAAATCGAAAAATGTTTATTAGTTATATTAATAACAAATATAATTAAAGATGTTGTGCGTGTATATTTTTTCAATTAATCACTGTTGTAATTTCTGTATAAACGCATGACTCAATGCTTTAGTACAGGTGTAGTGTGTATAGATATTATAAAATATTGTATGCACTAATATAAATTATATTATACAACCTAGCCAGTGGCGCCGAACCTATACATGAACTGAAGCGATCGTTTCATATAATTAAGAAGGTGGGTGGTTTTATTTGTATATGTGTTTTTGTTTTTACATTACATAATACTTATACTAAATATTAAATAAATTCCTTAAGTTATTAGTTATTAGAAGTAGACAACATCCTCAGTGAGGGTGGATGGATGTGTAAATATTTTGATTTTGCTTCACTTAAATTTATATGATTCAGCATTTCAGCACCACTGAACCAAGTTGCATTATTTTTTTTAATAAACAAGCATTTTAATGGCATTAATAAACATTTTGATTATTTGCTAATAAATAACTATTAGTAGGTAAATAAAACCTATGTCAAACTATGTATATATACTATGATTAGTACTAGGGATAATTTAGTATTAAAGATGGATAAGACAAGAGTGTTATAAAAATGTTATACTTAAAGTCTTAAAATAGTAAATACATATGGGAAAACAAATCTCAACAATGAACGTGGACAATCCTCGTAGTTTCTGATATCAGTGTACATTATGTTGCTGGCCTCGATGTTAACGGGAGCAAACAAAATTAATCAAACCTTATTTTTTGTATACATAAAAATTACTATAATATAAAAAGGGGAAGATCCATTATTATATTTATCTCTATCATTTGTGTCATTAAATTAATTAGTAATTTTTAGGGGATTTCAAATGAAAAACATAACATTTTAAATTTGAATAAACCTCAAGGTGCCTTATTCATCGTCTAAGATCATATTTAGTTCTTATAAGTATTACCTAGGATCTAGGATACTAGCTATATCTATACTGCACACATTGAAAATAATTAATAGATTACCTGATATAACTAATAGATTGAAGCAAATAGTTAAAATATTATTACGATTTCTTAAATGAATAATTAAATTATATTAAATACTAAAAAATAAAAAATATAATAAAATAATTAATATTAATAATTAATTAATTTTTATTATTATTATTTTATTTTTATTAATTTATTAAATACTAAATGAACAAAATAAATGTATATGTAAAAATATATCCCGCATATTTTTTTATTGATAATATATTCAAAAGGTTTATTTATTTAAAATACTTAAAATTAATATAAATATACCTGTACTTAAACCTCGGTTCTACATTTTTATAAATTAAAAATATAACATGATGGAACTTTTTATTTTTAATATGAGTTAATTAGCGGTAAAATACTCAGTTATCGAATATTTTTATAATTTCAAAACATAATTTACACGATTATTACAATTGTAAAATTAAAAAAAAAAAAAGTACATGTAGTAATAATTGTAATATTCAATTATTATTAGATATATATATATATATATATATATACTATATATGTTATTATAATACCTCTACCTAAGTGTAAAACTTTGAACGTTGAAACATTATTAAAATAATTGCGTGTAAACATGTTGCCATATCAATGTGTTTCTCATTCGAATAATGTATAGACTTGTTTCTTTAGAATACCTGTAAGTCTTGAGTATTGTTTTTAATTAGATAAGTTCATTTTATGTACATTATCATATTACTATTATCGTTTTCATAGAATAATAGGTAACGGTTAATTATTTTATTCGGTGTTCCTACATACTTGATACTTCCTATTGTATTATTTTAGATTTTTATTTTACCTTAAATTAGGTGCAGTAATATAATACTATATTCTACTGAGTAATTCACTAATTAATTGACAAGCAAACTAAACTCTATTTTTCTTTTATTAATGCATTTATTAAAATTCTGGTTTTTGGAATGGAATTTTTAAGTAGACTTATGTATATATATAATAATCTACCTACTGTACCAATTCTATGGTAAAAGTTTACGATGAGAAATTTATTGAAAATTTGCGATCTTTATAGTTTACACAACTATAATAGCGATTAAAAAAAGAATCTGTTTATTGTCGGTAAAGAATAATCCTGGTACTTTATAGAATCGTGGAGATTTTAATAACTGTTAATTAACTTATGCGATTCTACAAATTTCATATATAATATATATGATTCCGCATGATTTTTTATGCAGCATTGTCAACATATTTGTTTGCTCTCGTTATAAATTTACTATATTATAATTTAAAATTAAAAAGTAATGTAAGTTGTGAGAACTTATACAGTGTCGAATAAATTTATTATGTATATTACCTATGTATAAAATTAAAATAATTATTTGAAAATAGATAAATGTTTTAAATTATTCATTATAATTGAGCGTACAGTATTTTCAAGATTTTTAATTGTTATAAAACAATAGTTATTAGTATAAGCTACCTACTATATAATATCATTTTTTTGAAAAAAATTGTGTATAATATAAAAAATAAAAATAATTTATTAAAAATGTATGAACTTTTAATAATTAATTACTTATAATAATAAGTAATAAATAAATTAATAAATAATTAATTCCGTCATACAAAACATAAAACAGCATAATGTTTTAATAAAAAATCAAAGTTTATGAAATTTGCTAAAAAAATTGTTAAAATGTTATAACATATTTCTTTCATAATAAAGAAATATATCATAAATTCAAGTCATAATGTCAAATGCGGAAAATCCAACAATGTGTTAAGGGGAAGGAAATGTTTTTCCAAAAATGAATTTTTTAAAATAGCAATTGTTTATTGCATAAAACAATTTACACGTTACAACAATGTATATTTTGTTAACATGTTTTTGGTAAGGCAACATTGCATTTAAAACTACGTGAAATCATCAATCGTGTTTATAAAATTCAAATTTGCGAAATCGTATTTATACCAGAATAAATTGTTATTAAAATCTATATGATTTTGTAATTTTGTGTAATCCTGTTCCAGTTGTTTATTACATACTCAAGTCTTAATTTAATATTAAATATCAATGTAAAATGTTAAAAGTCTCGACTAACAAGGTAAAATGTTACTAGTAGTGGTGTAATTGAACCAACTTATTACTTAAATCTGTTCAGAGGTGCAATAATCCCCTTCTCCCCAAATATATATAAATAATAGAAATCTGTACATTTTTTAAAATAATAAAATAATGTAATACAAATATATCATAATTTATAAGATAAACATATTTTGTTTCTTAAATTATCACAATATATTAAAGTATATTTATTTCATGTTTTTCTGTTGTATAATAATATGTTGACGTATTGTCAACGTTATCACATATTATCTGGGTTATTAAAATAACCCTATCATCATACATCAATCATATATGATTAATGATTATCATCATATCATATTATTTTTTTCAAATAAGTTACAGTCACCTCTTTTAAAATGTATTTACAGTATGGGTAAGGTTATTGGTTACTACAAATTGTTTATAAGCTATAAAATGAATGTTAAGACTCATGTAAAAATAAACAATTATATTATGATTTCGATTTTGGTGAATAAAATTATTTTAAACCTCCCTCCCTATTTTTTCTATTGAGTTGTATCATTGGCTATACTAGCATTATGAATAGAAATTGTATGATGGTAGATAGTAGTAGCCGAGCTATGTTAAATCATTTGTATTAAACAAACTCCGCCGGATAATGTAAACAATTGAAAATATTTCCATACTAATGCGTAAATGCGTAATGACGTTAGTTTAGACGTCTACAATAATCTACGTATAATATCGTGCATTGTGTGGTCTTAAAACGAGGGTGATTCCGCGCACACGACGTGTACAACTGAACAAGCCATCACGATTAAACCCCAATGTCACAGAATCCTGTGCCCCTGTATAATATATTCAGTGGCAGATAGTGACACCAAAATGAAATAATTCGGATGAACGATGATATGTAAATAACAATACGACTGCTAATAATATTATTATGTGACGAAGGACGAACGAAAAAAAAAAATAAATAAAATAATACGATAAACAAAAACAAACAAACGAATAATAATAAACAAAACGTCGTGCGGGTAGGCAGGTAGCGGCAATAATAGTATTATAGCGACGTGACGGCGATCGGGTGATGGGCACTTGTAGTAGGCTTGTTGTGTATGTGTATACCTGGAGCGCGCGCGCGCGCTGTATTCATTGTTTTAAAACAGCAAGTGGCGACGGACGACGGCGACAACGGTCTAAAAACCTAGGGCAGGAATTCCGCAGCCGTTCGTCGTCGGAAACGAAAAAGAGTGGATGAGGAGTAGGAGGAGGAAGAGAAGAAGACGATGTTGATGATAATAATAATAAAAATAATAGTGAAAAAAGGAAACAGCGGAGGAGAAAAAAAATAAACTAGACGTGGCAAAACGCGTAAACCGGCATGCGCACACACACGCGCGCGCGTGCGAGTGCTCACACACAAAACTCGGTCCGTGTTATGGTAATAGCCGCATTCCAGAGGATCCGCGGCCTGATTGGCTACCGTTTCGGTGATGTCATGCGATTGATAATAGAACCGGCCGCTAGCGCGCGCGAGGGCAGGCTGACTGGCTGGCCGGCGCGCGAGCTGCACCGCGAACGCTCTGTATACGCCGCGCGTACGGTCGTTTTTCTTTATGACGGGGGGGCAACGCCGCAACGTTACTCGGTCCGACCATTTCCAAGATGGCGAAGCGCGCGTGACATCTACGGTCGTCGGTCGGTCCCCGCTGCAGTCGTCGAACGTAGCGAACGAACGTGATTTTTTTTCTTTCCACTCTCGTGTCTACGGTTTTAGTCGTCGTCGTAGGTAGTCCAAAAAATTTTCTCGTCCGACCGTCGATTTTTAATTTTTACGATTAGTTTACTTATTTTATACATAACTAATATATTATATATTTTATCGTCTCGTTGTCGCCGTTCTCCGCAGTGTATACTATTAATATCTATCGCCGCCACAACGCTGTTATCGTTATCGTTATTATTATCGTCGATATATTATTGTCGTACGCGGTGTTTGACCGCGATGGGTTCGATTTCGTGAGTCCGACTTTGATGGATACAATACCGCAGACACGATGCCGAGACGACGGAACGGAGAGATACCGTTGCCCGACGGTTGGGATTTCGCGAGAGACTACGACGGCAAAGTGTACTTTATTGACCATAACTCCAAGAAGACCACTTGGATCGACCCTAGAGACAGGTATAGCCGTGCAAGAGCAACATTGATAATAATATTATAATCACAGGTTGATATCTAATGATAATAAATGATATCATTGTATGTAATGGCAATAATAATGTCTATCATAGAATATGACGAATGACGATTAATACAAACTACCTATTTGGTGCGTATTTTTCAGTTTTTTTTCTGATCATAATAATTAATAATATCAATTTATAATTCCCAGTCCAATACCTCAATGCATGTGTATAATGTGTGTGAGCGCGTGTTCGACTCTTCGTCGAAATTGTGAAATGCTCACACACTTGCATTCCTTCTACAGAAATCCGGCTGGAACATCACGGTTTTTATTATTTTTTTTCTTTTTCCCGAACCGTCGTCAGTGCCATCTATATTGAAATATGCCAAACCAACTCCTATCCGCGGCCCCCTCCTCCACACCCTCTTGCTGACCCCTCCCTCCCGCGTAATACCGCATTCCAAGTTCAGTGAATATAAACGAAATTTATCCAAACTATGTGGTGTCTTACAACTATATTATTATTGATATTATGTACGCTACTCCGCTATAATAATGAAAATAAATTAATATATTTAGCTAAAAAGCAATGGTTGGATATCTAATCTATCTAAAGAATTATAAAGTAAATATAATGATAATGATAACAGCAATAACAACAACAATGATACTTTGGTGCAAAATATGTATCCTTGTATGGGGAAATTTTTCGACTTCGTTGTATACACTTTTAATAAAACCGTAGATGTTCGATTTGCATATTTTAGATTCTGTTGTTAGGTATACTGATTTAATATAATATGCTGATATTAAAATAATATACGTAAATTATTTTAATATAACATTAAAAGCGTTTAACTCATGGACTTACTTTTTTTAATTTTTAATCGTTGATCATAGACGATTGACTCTTACTTTTATTACAACAATGATAATAATAACAACCACAAAAACGTGGGTACTTACTGCGTATCACATATTTTGTTTCTCGAATGATTTTTATAACGAATGGTTTATAGCTCGATTTATACATCGCTTAATTTATTTATTTTGGTATAATTGAGTACTGGTTTTTTGTTAGCTATGATAATAATATTATGTTTTATCGAATGGACACGAAATAAAATTATTTTATCATTTAATTGTATCGCAATTTACATAGATTTTTCGAAAAAAGAAATCGTTTGAAACGATTTATTGTAAACTTTGCTATGAAATTATTCTGTTTCTTACTTTTAAAAGATATTTTTTATAACTTATCATTTAAATTGATTACTAAGTACATGATTATATATATATCTATTATACAAAACTAAACATATTTTTATGTCAATATTCTAATGTATTTTCATTAAGTTCTTGGAACTGGTCAGTCGAGAGGACTACGAAAAATGGCTCTGACGTATTTGAAGTAGCTGTGCTTAATTTAATCGCAAAATAAAATATAGGAGGTACCTATAATAATTATATAAATCATTAAAAGATAAATTACACTTTATATTACTGATTTCTTTTATTTTTATTATTAGGTTAAGTTTGATGTAAAAAATATAGTTAGCTCTCAAGTTAACCTTTTTATAAATGCATGTATGTCATAAATCATAATTTATAATTAATTTTATGTAAATATATTTTTCGTATTAACGAAGTTTTCATTTTGTTACTAAATGTTGTAACTTGTTATGAAATTCAGATAAAAATTCAAATTATACATAGTTTTTATTTATATATTATGTGTTTTGATTACAATATTTTTAACTAATATTTAATGTCTAACTAAAATAAAAATGAAAAATGTTTTTAACTATATTTGATAATTTATAAGAATTAAAATTAGATATATTACGATTGAGATTATTCGCGATATGTATCTAAAAACCTAAATCATTTAATATTTAATTATGAACAACATACAATTAAATGTTTCAGTATTTAATTATATTAATTAATTTGATCCTTGAATTTTGGTTACTTTTAAGGTTTTATAGATTAATAGTGTTAATTTAACATACTTGGTTTCAAAATAACCACTAAATGTCAATATATATATATATATATATTATATGATCACGTTATTTCATCTTACAATAAATCTATAAACAGATAATTGTTTGAAATCAGTTAAAAATTCAAATATATTATAGGCCTGTTTACAATTTATGTTAGTTTATTTGTATATTTAAAGGGTAATATAGAGTAATTGATAATATTTAAAGATTTCTAAGGTACATAGAAAATCAAAAATTATATATATTCACTTATCACTAAATAGGTTCTTAATTTCTTTTCTGAAATAAGTAACATAATTTGATGTTTCTTTTTAAGTTTAATATAAATTGAATAATTTGATACCTGTTGTATATTATTGATATGATTTTTCAGTTTTAAATTATTTATAAACACATAATTCTTATTTTTTTGATCTGTTTTAAATTTACTGAAAATACCAAAAAAAAAAAATGTTTTTTCTGTTGAATTTTGTCCAGAGGTATTTTAATTTTTGCATTTTCACATATAGTTCACACGAATGTATGTTGACATAATATTGTAATGTTGTGTTAAAAATAAACATCCTAGTAGCCACACCTTCTCCAAGTTCTGTCGCCATGCTGTCTACAAAACGGGCTAACATCTGAATTTCTTATGTATTGATCTCTGTTTATTTTGAAATTCCCTGAAATTCTATTTGATGATGATATTAATAAATAAAAACAAAAATCACAATCCATTCTTGCGAATACATTTACATATTAATTTATTACATTATGTTTTTTTGTTATTTGATTTTCATAGTATTCTATAATAATTTTCGTATAGTTTTTAAAGGATCTAATTAAATCGTTATATCAATATATAGTAAATATAATATGAATTTTAAATAGTTAGTCTTTATTGTTATCCAATAAAAAATTTATGTTTGATATGTAACTTACCGATGTAAGTTGTATATAGGTAACCTAGTTATTTGAAATTATTAAGCCTTTATATTTTTAATCTTTTCGTCTCTATTTTAGTTGAGAAATATGGTATAAATGTTTAATTTTAAACCTAATGTAATAATTTAACTGTTAAAAAATTGCTATATAGTATAGGCTATACTCTACTAATAGGGATAGTACTATTGTAATTGTATTGTTTAAATTCTTTAAAAATAATTGTTTTATTCTAATATAGATTGCAATTTCCAACATATTTGTATTTATATTGCCAATTGATTTGGTAATTGATGTATAAAATACCAAGTACTTGCTAGTGGTTTTCGATTAAAGTATATAATTAGCATGTAAATTGTATAATAGTATATGTCAAGTGGCAGAAATCGGTAAATTATTTCATAATATACTTATTCTTATCGCAATTTAAATGTTTGATGGTACTTTAAAATGTTAATCCTGGTTTTAATGTGAGTTATTTAAAATGTCTTTTGTTTTTATATATCAAATAAGTAATAATTATTTATAAAATATAACAATGTAATTTTTAATCAACTTTTGAAGATATGTAATAAAGATTTTAGTTTGAATCCATATTTGTGAATCTGTCCAAAAACTTTATAAAACCAAAATGTCTCATATTATAATAATAGGTATTATACTATTATATAGTTATTTAGATTATTAATTCTCATTACATAGTCATTTTAATGAATATTAAATTATAAGTTAAAAGATATAAATATCTTTAAACGAAGTTATGTATTGTGAATTTTATTTTTAAATAAACTAAACATAATAATATAAAAGTAATTAATATCGCATTGACAATTTATGAAAAAAAATTAATTACATTTACTGGAAACAAAAGTTACCTATTATAGTGTTAACATTTCAATTATATTGTCATTATGAAAATTAGGTAGGTACAGTTCAAAGTTATTTGACGTGTTTATAAATTTGCTGTGTAAATCATTTTAAAATTTTTACACGTCTAATTTATTATGTCTGGAGGCATGGAAACTACTTAACAAACAATTTGAATGTAAATCCCGTGATTCAGCACATCAAATTTCATTAAAAATTAAAATACATGAAATTCCAATGAATTGATCTGATCCGTATAGACATTGACGTTTATAGATTTGTCAGCTGTGTGTTATCTAAGATTTAATTGTCAAATGTTATTATATGTCTTAATGTTAATAAGAAATCGATGATTGAAAAATTGTTAATTGCGAGCATTAGTCATAAGTCATAACCATAACTCTTAACTCATAAATCATATTATTTTAATAACCGTAGAAGTTGTAGGTGAATCTCATTAAAGTATGAGAATTGTGGACAGAAAATTGCTGATTCTATCGAGGAGGAAGGAAAAAGAACTACTTAAATATATTGAGGAATTTTTTTATTTTTCATGCATAAAATGAGAATCCATTAGTTATCAATTTATCATTGTTAATAGTAATCTAATATATAATATAGAAACTTTTTTGTAGGGATCCTATTTTGTATGCAGTATTAACTACAGTGTAGTGTAGTACATTTTATGTTCATCATTATTCATTACATACTACTTTGTAACAAATATAACATTCACATTTTTATAACACGTTTATTTATTATTAAAAACTATAATTAAATAAATGTGTGTGTATAGATGTATTTAATAGGTACCTATATACCGTAAGGTTAATAATGACGAATAGAAAATAATTTTAACAAATTGATATAGATGATTTTTAAACGATAATAGTTTGCATATGATTATTGATTAATTTATTATAATATGTAATTCTACTGAAAATATTTCGGTTCATATAGATATCATTTATACTCATATTGTTTATTTTATGATTAAAAAAATAATAATTTACTTATTTGATTTACGTCAGTTATATTTGTTGACATTTTTGTTCGATTTTCCGCTATCGCTATTGTGTAACATTCTTTTTTGTAAACATACCATTTATCAAACATTGAAACGTATATTGTAATAATGTATTATGTATTCGATATTGTATTCATATATATAGTTCACACAGATACATCGCAAAACGTATAGGTACATATTGTATAAACGTATAGTATATATTTATCATATTCAATTTATTAAATTTAACTGTGAATGCACATTCGATTAATGGTTACAATATATTTATGATGATTTAAAATATTTTAAATTAATGAGATAATTTTTAATTACACGTTATTATTAGGTATAATATTATAAATTTTATATTATATTTTTGACTATATTATGCACGTTGGAATTACTTTTAATTATCTGTTTTTTAATTTTGTTTAATTAGGTATACCAAACCACAATCTTTTGCTGATTGTATTGGTAATGAATTGCCTCTTGGATGGGAAGAGGCCATCGATCCAGTTATCGGAGTCTATTATATCAACCATTTCAACCGTATGTATATTTAAAATATTAGACAACGCGTTGTTATAATTATTTAATACAATAACACGACCTCATGGTTTACAATATATATGCTTGTCGTGTTCTAGAATGCACCCAATTGGAAGATCCAAGGTTGGAATGGAGAGCTATCCAGGAAGCTATGTTGAGAGATTACCTTCATACAGCACAAGATGTCTTAGAAGCAAGTAGCTCGATATTGTTGTTTACGTCACTGAGTTTATAATCATAGTTGTTTATTATTAGGATACACTAAAATATTGTGTCACGGAGTTAAAGTATATTTTGATCGTACTAATATTTTTGTATTATATAATATCGAGAGATAACAAGCAATCTTAAATAGTATCGTCGAATCATTCATTATAGAATATAGAGATATTGAAATTAAATAATATTTATATTTATAATAATATGTTGTGATATTATTATTATTATTAAAAGGAATTTCGCGAGTATGGAAATTAAAATCAGAATGACGGATGACAGTAATTTATTGATATCGTGAGAGAAAAATAAAAATAATATATATTTTATGGATATGGTATGCACTATGCAGTTACTTTTCGCGCACTACTATACGTATAATATTATATACCTATTCATTATTTAGTGATAGTTTTGCCCCACTTTTAGTTCAATGACAAATTCCAACGGACTAACCTGACTAGTCATAAAACGTTAACACCGCAGCCGCGTTACCTATACGTAATTTTTCGAATTCCACAACGATCGTATACAGGGTGATGTGTCCGACCGGCGCGGCACTATATTACCGGAAAAAAATTATATTGATACTGTTGTATATTATCATGATTGTATGACGTTAGACGTGTGCTACGAAATCGTTGTAGTACTTTTGATGATAATAATATAACAGAATAGTCTTACGCGATACATGATAATAATAATAACAACGTGATGGTTGGTCATCGATTCTGTGGTAGTAGTGGGGCGTTTAGAATGACGTAGAAAATAGTAAATACTGTTGGAATAGTTTTCAGCTGCTGTTCGAACTTCGACGATACATTTTTTTTCACGCACAACAGCGGCGTGTCTGAAGTAGAAAAAGAAAACGATTAGTCGGACCAATGATAAATCGATTTAATGATCCCCCCTCGCAACTCGCAAGTTGTCCAAATAGGACGATATAATAATTAAATTTTACGAAAACGGTGCAACGCGGCGACCCCCTTCGTACATCATTATTACTATACACAATAATATGAATATGTATGTGAAATACAACTATTCCCTGTGCGTCTCTGCCCATATCGCGTTGAATTATAATATAATTGTTATTAAAATTTATATCGTCTGTACGGATTTTATTTTAATATTATACAGTACACTCGTTACAGATTTTCTCGAGATTTGAACCGACGTTACAACAACAATGATAATAATAATTATACTCTACATGAATATAATCTAATAATATTATGAGAAGAAGCGTAGGTAGTATATATACGTGTGTATCGTAGGTGCATTGTACACTCGAATGTTATCGTTTTAGGTTCATAATATAAACCCTACCCTGAGATATACGCACACCTGTAAGAGAAAAAAATAATATCTTTTTACATTTTTTTTTTTTTTTAAATAAATCGTATCCCACCCGTCAAACACGATCGTGGTGCGTACGCAACGCAGTCGCGTGGTTCAGTATTTTTTTTTACCCCACCCCCCTGCCACGCCGGGCCGGTTCTCCGTGACGACGCCGTGTACCGCCGGAGGGTGGGCGGGTGATTGATGGTGATTGGTATGTGACGGTCTGCGGTGGGGAAGGGGAGAGATATTTCGCCCAGGGCACAACGTGGTGTTCTGTGGGCGCTGCGGGGCTCTCTAGCATCCGAACGACGGTGACGACTGCGACTACTACGACGACGACGACGTTGTTTGATACGAAAAGAATGCGGTCCCTCTGCGACGTTGCCGAGTCGTCGGCCGCCGGCCGTGCGCCTTAGAATGTGGAATGTGAAATGCACAACTCGCGCGCGCTCTCCGCGCACTGTTACCAACACGTCCCTACTCGCCGCCGCTGCCCGACGAAATATATATCTCATTATAACACATTACTTTTTTTCTCTCTCTCCCGTATTATACGTTTTGATTGCTCAATTCCATTCATTGCACGTTTTCGTATCACTTTTTTTTTTGCGAATTTTTTTCTGGTCGAACGTCACAATGCGCGCGCAAAGTGGAATAGGAAACCGCCGGTGCCTCTTATCAGGAAACGCGTAACACAATATAATATCACAATAATTATATTATTATTGAATATTGGTCGAAATACCCTTACCCAAAACAATATTAATATTTAATATTGTAATGATAAGAGAGAATAGTAACATTCGAAACGTAATTCTATATGTAAGTATGTAAAAGATAATCTAAACCTATTTGGTTATTATCAAATGGAAGAAATGTCTGAGAAAAATGCGCTAAATGTATGTATCCGGTCATAATCTTGGACGCGGAGGGTTGCTACAGGATTAATCTTAAAAGAAGGGACAATTGAAGGAAAAACCAAAAAGAAGACTGCGATTTCAATATTTGCATCATATTAAGCCAGATTATAGAAGATCAAGAATGTAATTCATATCAGGAAATGAAAAGAAATTCTAACCCTATAGCGCCATGGAAATCAATCTTTAAATTGAAAACTACAAAAATAATATCATTGAAATAATTGGCGTGTTTCATGAAATCTCTTAGTGATCAACAAATTTTTGTCGGCATTCCCGGAGACGTTTAATCGACATCGTGACGATATCATTATTATTGATACGCGGTTGGAGTTGAAAACTATTATGATTTGTAGTACCTATACTAAGTAAAAACTGTGTTTGGTTTTAAAACCGTACGCTGTATAATATTATTAATATCAGAATTAAACATGTAGAATATTATTATTATTATGTTATGCCTCCGGTACGACGATAATAATTGGGTCAGACGTCGACGACTGCGATATTGTGTTTTACTCGATAAAAAAAAATATAAAAATTCCGCAAGCGATCGTTATCTCGAGATATTTTAGTCGCGATGTTTTTCGTCGGCGCAGTTTGCCGTTCAAGTCAGCCCGACGTTTAGAAATCGTCCGTTGTTTTTTTTTTTGCTGTTCAAACTTCAAACCATTTAAAACATATAGATGGGTACGCTTATGATTCCGTCCGCATGCTATGTATTCGAAAACCCAATCGCGCAGGCCGTTAGAAATATCAACTGGATTTCTACGATATTTATACATGCCTACGTTTCCCCTCGATGATTATATTTTTATATAATATAATTATTACAAAACCGACGATATGAACGAAAAAGAATACTTCAGAATTCGGACGGGTTGAAACGTTTTGTGAAACGATCTATTTACGCGATACCAAATGAAATCGTCATTGTCAATTATTATTATTATTATTATTATTATTGCAGACTATTCTCGCGACGGTCGAGCGTACTATACCTACATATATATATATATAAACATATAATATGTAAGCACTATTGTAACGCGGCCGTAATAATAATAAAATAAATAAATAAAAATTCTCTGTGGCGGCATCGGGTACGGTTGCGCTGGCGGTGTGGTGGCGGTGGTTCCACAGGTTCCACACTTTGTGTGCTACCAGTGTTACACTCGCCGGGTCTTGGCGGCGGTGGCTCGTTGTAAAACGATTGAAGAGCGAACGAAGAGAAGAAAATAATAATAATAATAATAATAAAAATACATACGTATATATAATAAAACAAAATAAAAGTAAAACAAATGAGAGAAGAAAAAAAAAACCATCGTGGCAACGCCGCAACCGGCGGCTGCTACTAGTGTTACGAGCACAACACGATCGGATTGTTTTCTAAACTGAAAAAAATAACACACACACACACACACATATATATAAAATAAAATAAAAACGATCGAAGACAATGAACCATCTGCTCGCCGCCGTGGTGAAATGATTTGTACCGTTCGGAATGCGTATGATATATAATATATATATACGCGTATATGAACACGTATACGCGCGGACACACGCAATCTCGCGTTTATGTGTACAATATAATAATATAATGATTAATAAATATCCTTATTATTATTATTATTATTTTAGTGGAACTTATTATCATAATGGTATTATGTGTAATACCTAAATTATTTTAGAGATGTACTTACGCCGTTGAAAATTCGAATTAATTTCGTCCATCGAACGGTCCGGGATGTGTGCGTTTTGGCAAAGTTGACGGGGGGGGGGGGGTAGATAATCGTCACGTTTCAAGATTTTAGACACTTATCTTGGTGGCTTAATATTTATATAAAATTAGTATACTGAACGATTCTTCTATCAAACAACACTGATTGTTTTAAAATCTATTAACGTTTTTGAAAATATTTTTTTTTACATAATCTCCAGTCAAAATTAAAGAATATTTTTTAAGTTACAGATTTTGAAGTAATGAGTGTTTTTCGATAAAATAATCACACTGTATAAAATGTGTTTTAGGTACGCGCGTATTATAATAATAATATGTATAACCCAAAAAAGATTCTGAGGAATGTGTCGGTTTCAAAACAAAAAATTCCGTACGTCGTCGATTAGCCAACCGCGTTCGACCGGTTTCCCGTCAGATTCAATAGCAGAGATTAAACATTTTCATGTTTTTGGTCCGAATGCATTATATTATTATTATTATTATTATTATTATTCTACACATTATCAGGTGCTCACTTCAACATTTTATCGAGGCAGTCAATATTGATTAAACAAAAATAATATATTACACCCTCTCTCCATGACAATAGTACAGCGTTGCGTTGTATACATGAATACATTGCTTGTCTGTGATTCTCGCAGGGTTGTTCATTGAATTGTAATATGTTATATAACCGAATGTTGCTGTTGTTTCAATTATTGTAATAAATAATAATATATTAAGTAATCGTTTTACTATAAACAACAAAGAGTTAAGACGATGACTATGGTTATAAAGATGAATATTTATTTAATTTGAATCGCGTTCATTTTTCGAGACAAACTAATGTCAAGAATCAGACATTAAACCTAATGAAAAATATGTTTGATGTTTCCTAGTTGTTAATAATTACAGAGATTATAATAATATGAGAAGTATATTTTAATAAATATTTTTTAATTTTGTAAATAATAATAGTAATATATAACTTTAAATTAATACAGCTATTTATTTTAATTTGTATTCGTATTAAAATATTATACAGATATTTTACATATTTTACGTATTTACGATTTACATTTTACGTTCATAAATAATAAAGACTGAGTGATTATATAATATAAAAAACAGCATAATCAACCGGAAATTTAGTTTTTCTAGTTTCGATATTGCACTAATGCAGCAACTTTATATACGTTTATAAAAATATGTACATATATCTTGTGTATCACTAAATTTTTGAATTTTTTTTACCTGATATGCAACACTTACATAGGCTTTCTAGTATAGATAATTAATCGGCATTTTTCTCTATCAAACAAATAGTTCTATAATTATATGTATATACGTTTGTTTACTAAAATTTATCTCTGAAAATTAACCAAATAATAATTTATTACAATATTATTTAAAAAAAAATCATTCACTTGTTGAGCGTATGTGCGTGCATATTATATAATAACATATTATTTTGTTGTGCACGCACAAACAAAATTTAAGTCATTTCAGAAATTGCAGCGATTATGTGGAAATAAGTGCGTTTTATTTTTCAGTCTACATATTATAATTAGATATTATGTTAACAATTTTATTTTTTTTACGACGTTTTATTTTTGTTTTTATGTAAAATCACTTTGTTCAAAATTGTTTCTCTCAATATTTTACTTATCGATAAGGTGGATCGTTGGTTGTAACTTGTAACAGGTATTCATTCAGTAACTCCCACGAATTACTAGAAAATAAAATCAGCGTTATAACTGCAAAGTCATGTCGTACATGATTATGGTACAAGTACACATTGGTATAAACTCGCGACTGTTGATTTAGTCCATAGAAAAACTATAGGTATAGGCAATATTTTAAAATAGTTAATACTTATTTCTATCGATAATTTTCTTGTGTCAAGGTTTCTTGTTCAGTTTAATATAGCAAAATATGCTGCGCGCACATTAATTATTAGTTATTACAATTTTTATCAAATTATTCTGATGTGCCGATCTCATCACCGCATGACACGATATTATAATATAATATAATGCGTCGACGTGACAGTACCTACTAAATAAATAACAACATCGGTAAAAACAAAATAAAGATGTTGTGGATTATGTCTTATTTCGAGATAGCATTCATATAGGTATTCGCATATATAATTTTATATTGTTACATTAAATCTGGTTGAGATAAAAATGTGTTTACTCGGTGAATATCAACGTTTCGCGAAAGAATTTCATAGTTATAAAACAAAAACCACCAACGAAACCGTATAAACAGTTTTTGCGAGTGTTTAAATAAAATAATTGGAAAAAAAACAAGTATTAAATGTGTCATAATAATATTGTATAATAACGTGTTCTAGAAATTTGTATTATAATATACAATTTTTACGTAGATTTAAAATAAAGTATTAACCAAAAAGACTCCGTGATTAAATTTTACAAATATACTACGATTGAATTTTAAAATTCAATATGGATCATATAATATTATTCTAATATTTGAAAATATACCTCATAGTTAAAAAGAATAATTAAGGTATTAATGATAGACAATACTTATATTATTATAATTATGGTTAAAAAATAATTAATTTTAACAGCTAAATTTTTTCCCAGTTAAATTTTATTTATATTAATTTTTAATAGCTCATCGTTTTAATTCTATAGTTTTGTTATTTACAAGGATTAATCTGTATAATAGAATTTATCTATTTTAAATAGTTGTTATATAACCGTTGGTTAACCCTTAGCTCAAATAAAATGGACGAAAAATCAAAAGTTAAAACTAATGATGTACAACATGTTACTAGAGTTTTGAAAATTGCGTTTATTATTAACTTGATGAGCTTATGTTTTTTTATGTGTACTAGTGTTGTGCATTTTAGCCACCTGATTTTTTCTCAAATTAATTTTGTATGTAAATGTAAACACGCCACACGTTACCTATACCTATCGCTCACGTTTTTAAATCATTTGTTTTTCGCAGGCATTATTATCGCATTACTTTAAAAACGGTTTGAGCCTTGTAGCATGCATAGTTTGCAGCGTTAGTAGCTTTAAAAAAACGGGACTGTTAGAATTTCCTGAAATATATATACTTAGTTATGTTATTACAGAGCAGTGACGTGCATGAAGGGGGATACAAGGGTATCGTCGATACATCTATCTAAATGGATGGTATAGGTGGTTCATAAATTTATTGGTGGGTTATTTCATCATAAATGTTATTAATGTAAATGAATTTAAAGTACGTCTAAATATTTAGCATCCCTTATAGAAAATTAGTGTATGCCACTGTTTTTCAGTGTGTGCCTTTAGTAAAGAGGGTTTAGATATGGACGAATAATATGAGTACGTACGATCTAGCACTCAGATATAACACTAGAAATATTTCAGTAAGTTCTTACGGAGAGCGGCACTTTTATATTTGTTCGCAAACGTTGAATTTAATAATGAACCGTGCGATCCGTGCACGTTTTTAGTGGTGTAATTAGGATTTTCAAACTAGTCGGTGAGATTTAATTAAAAAAAAAAATCAAAAATTTGATAAAGCAGCGGTCGACTAATAAATCTTCTCTACGTCACTGCAGCGGCTTGTACGTACAACTATCGTTTTTCTTCTACTAGCGTAGTCTTTAATATGGTTAAACTGCGTTGGAAATCAATTCAAAAACATTTGAGTACCTTATCTCGCAAATAACGAAAATCGCGTCACGGGACCTGGAGCGAAAAGGTTGTAAAACGCGTAATTCAAATACTTACATATTGTAATAATATAACAATAATTATTGGCACAAAAATTTATCATTCATGCAATAATAGACCTACGCTTTTGCACACACGCACTGGTATAACAATAATTACAAAATATAATAATAAAAATAAACATAATAGGTATATTATATTATATTGTACCTATAATAATATAATGATGTGTGTGTGTGTGTGTGTGTGCGCGCGTGATATTTATGACGGTCCCACTGTGCTGCTGCTGCTGCTGCAGTGTGCGCTCGGCTAGCCGACGTTCCCTCACCGTGTCCCACCGCCACCGCCTCACGTATGTACCGAATAGTTGGGATTCCTGAGCGCGCAAGGCCGAATTCCTCCAAGGTAGACACCCGTCCTCGCGTCGCCTCGTCCTCGCGTCCTCCTCCGCGCCCCGTCCGTGCGCCCCCCCACCACTAACGGTTGGCTGCCGACGACGACGCCGCCGCCGCCGGCTCCGGCGGATGGGCAACCGAAAAACTAACCCCTTGGGTCAAATTCCGGTCCCGGGATTCTGTGCGCGCGTATGACCTCAGTCTCTTCCTGCGGCTCGCGAGTCCCGCGTCGTCGTCGTGCGTGTGCGTTTGCCGATAAAATTTATCCGACACCGTCGCGGCGTGTCTCCCGTCCGTCGGACATTGGTTTATATATCATAGTGTGATATTTGTGCAGCAAGCGATCGAGTCCGCGTTTCCGCGTCCGTCCGCTCTCGTTACCGCGTTTTTCGCTTCTGTTCCATTTTGCCGGCGCGTCCCGTCTTCGCCCGCGCGTCAGCGGATTGTGATGTGCGCCGCCGCCTCGGCCGCCGCGTGCTCGACGATGTTTTCGCATTATTGTTGCGACACTTGGCCGCCGCGTTGCGACTACTCGTCCTACGATCAACTGCTTGACGTGCAGCTGTACCGGGACAACGACGGGCGCATCTACTGCGTCTACGTAAGCCACACTTTGTGTTATAATAATATATTATACGATAGTTTCATACTGCTGCATGCGTTACACACGCGCACGCTCCAAAGTTTTTATAAAAATAATGTCATGCGTGTTTTGGTGCATCCAAAGTCTTTTCACTGTGTTTTCGCCGTCGTCGCGACGACGAGATCATTTTAATATTGTTTGTTGCTGTCATGCGAACCGACAGAGTCCGTCGTCGCTTCCGGGACATATGAACTTCCTTGCCGCCGTCCAAAATTCCACCACTTTCGCGCCATCCAAACCCGTACTAAACGACTATTTCGAGTTACAGTTTGCGATTACTAAAATATACTATACATTTTGGTCTATGAAAATGTGCTTACATGGTTTATAGATATTTTATAGATATCGAGCACACGATTAGGATACGATACTATGTAGACTAAAGGTAGTGAAAATGGACATTTTTTAAAACACGCGATATCTATACATTTCCATTACGTGTATCGTATACCACAAATAGAATTAGACAAATTTATGCATACTCATATCGTATTTAGTGATGTGTTTTAAGTGGTTGTTGTACGCGGTTACAGGCGGTGGGCAAACCTTGATTATGGTGTTGCAGTAGCGAATGCATCCGCGTGTGCGTTTGGCTTAGATGGTTTTTGAAAAATTGACAAATATGTTTATAATTATGGTTCTAAGGCGTTGACGCCCTAAAAAATGACCCGTATGAAAATGCTTTTTAAAATATGTATTGATGACCTAGAAAAAAACGAAAAACGTCATTAAAAAATTACGATAGTATAAAAAATGCAATATACAAGTTGTATATAACTTGCAATACACACATGTTATAATGTGCGCGTCTGTGCAATGACGTGCACGGCGCCTCGAGAGAGGCGGGCACAACCTACTAAAATTGCTTTATATTAAATATATATGAATATACATACATATTATGATTTATACTATTATAAATATTTCGAAGAAAAATATTTTTTTTTACTCCGTAACCGCGCACCATCAAAAAATTCTTTGCATTTTTTTATATACATAAAAGCACGAATAAAATATTTCAAATACATATTTATAAAATTTATCAAATAACGATTAGTTTCATTATATAAAAATGATTTATTTTTACGCATGCTTATAAATTGCCTTAATAACAATACATTTATTATTTAATAATACATAATATATTTATTTTGTGAACATTATACTGTTAATAATATTATCCGGATTACAATTATTGCCTATTATTGTATATTATTACTATTAAATATTTCGTTGTTTTCGATTTAACGTCCGTATCTATATGTAATAAATTACAAAGTCTAAGTCAATTCAATGCACATAAATGATAAATTACAATATGTAGATGTTGTTTGACCGTTTGACAAATTACCATTTCATTATATTATATAATATATACCTCTATAAATGTTTAAAAATATATTTATACGATTAAACATCTATATAATACTATATCTCTCCATATTCATCATATATCTTGTATCTATTATTTTACAATCTTCCCAACCACGTCTATACGATTTTCTTATTTAATAATTGCTATGTACTTAATTGGGATATTTTTACATTAGAACATTTTTAGAATATAAATTATAATTTACGAATTGCAGCCATGCATTATATTTTATGAAGTATTCTTTATATTAAGCTCGAGTTCCTATTTCGAATTCCTGACGAATCGATTAATTTCATAATTATTGAATGAACTAAATATTTTTGGGTGTAAATTTTTCGCAATGTTTGTGATACCGTCGATATTTGTCGCGCGATGTCTTGTATACGTATTATGCCTAATTTTTCAACTCGCCTCTGGTATACTGCTCAAATTAAATACGGCATTTGTTTTCGATAATTATGTACAAATTTTAACGAAAAGGCATTAATTCGTGTTACTTATTAAATAAAACAAAATTATTACCTATGTTCGTATTAAAATGTTATCGATGACTATAATAATACGACGTATGGCCTAATTATGCTTGCTGTAAACTCATGTAATATAATAAATTTATTTTAGATATTCCCCATTACATTTGAATTAAAGATTTAAGTTGTAAAAACATTGGATACGGAGTAAAAATTCATAATATACGAATTTTCACTTAATTTAGTTAATGTATAGTATATAATAGTTACATCAACATTGTGTATTTGCACCAGTAAAAAATTGAAAAAAAAAAAACAAAATTTTAATCATAATTAATTGTGTTTATTAGGCAAAAAAAGAAATTTACGACATAAAACAGCAACGGCTGTATTTAGCTCAAGACGAATACAATCACCTCAACAATGCTCTGTCGACATTAAACACGTCTAGAACCAGTCGTGAGTATTATATACATTCTACGTAATATATATACTTAATTTAAATGTATATGTATAATTAAATTAAATTTTCCAATTGTGTATCTATATATTACAATATACAATATCAGATATTCGTATATAATATGTAGTTACCTACCGGACGGAAATTATAATTCTTACGATCGTTTTGTGTGCATTAATTGTGTTATAGTCTGTTCGAGCTCCAGTAATATAAGTACAAAATATGATCCTGATTTGCTCAAGTCAGATGTCGCTCACGCCCGAGAAAGAGTTACCAGGTTGAAACGCGAATTGGAACAGATCGGCGTCGAGATGTCGTGCACGCGACGCGGAGTCGAGACCCTCTCAAAGTACGTATCAATGATATTATGTTATATTATTCAAACTAGTCTTACACATGATGAATATATATTAATATAAACAGTTCAGAGTTCCGATTTATTCGTCATTGAAATAAGCTGTGAAGAAGTGTCTCGAAAGATCCTAAGAATGATGTTTTCGAGTCCCAATTATCGTTTTATAGAACTATTATAATATAGCAGGGGTGGTTAACATGAATAGGTTCGCGGGCCACATAGACAAATACAATAATACTAAGAGCCAAAATGTTTATAGACACATTTTACATAGTTTGATAATTTTTTATAAACTAATACCAAAAAAATTAAAATTTTTGATTTTATTAATAAGACGCGAGCCGCATCTGACAACGATGAGAGCCACATGTGGCTCGCGAGCCGCAAGTTGGCCACTTATGTAATATAGTAGTAACATATATAGTACATAATACCCTCTTTAAACAAATTGAACATTTGGTTTCGAGCATGTACGATAATGATGGTATAATATCGATGTATCGATTGTATTGTATAATATTTTGACATCCGTGGATTTTTTTTATTGTAGCGTGGAACAAAAACTGTCGAACGACGGTAGCCGTTACAACGTGGTCGAGGCTCAAGCGATCGTGACCGAGCTGCGAGAAATTCAACAGTCGTTGAGTTCCGGACAACGCGAGCGTACCGGCCTGATGCATTCGCTGGCCAAGTTGAAAGACGATTTGACGCGATTGCAGCTGTGTTCCGCCACGGACGATCCGGATCTGCAGACGCAGCATTCGTCGTCCACCCAGCTCAGTGACAAACTCAGCACGGCTTCGCAGACGGACTTATCTGGCGAGGTATGTGTGTGCACTTTGCAAATTTGACAAACATATACGTCATTAAACCGGTTCAACAGTGTACTTTGGGGTGGTGGGGTAATTCGGAAGAGAAGTTCAAGTATAATATTGTTTGTAATCATACTGTAATGCTTTATTTATTTTCTATTCCAAATGACGTTAAGTTTTGAATTGGTTGAAACTCGCCTTTTATTTTACATTTTATAAGCATGTCTTTTGAATTAGGTATATGAATTCGTAGAAGATAATATTGTTAAACAATTTTGAAGTTTCGTTATAGTAATTTCACTGATGGAAATATATGTATTACCGAAAACCACTTATTATTCTATGTACATATGTATAATATATCGAGTTTGCATGGTTAGCGATCTAGAACCGGTGATTTACGTCATAGATCGCAAGGGGTTAGAGGCCACTATTATTATTATTATTATTATTGTTGTTGTTGTTGTTATTGTAACGGGCAATGGTTAGAGATTATTTTAATAGTAATGGCATTATAATAATTTCGATGCTGCTTATTTTTCAAACCGGATTTAAATTATTGGATAATATGATAAGGACGCGAGTATAGTAATATAATATGTGTGTGTGCGAGTGTGTATATGTGAATAAAACGAACATTAGTGACATTGGGAAGTTAATTTGTCTTATTGATTATATATTAATATTATATAAGAATGCTAATATTGTTTTATTTACAGTTGATGCCTATGGGCACGAGACTCGCTGAAATGGCGCGCATGCGTCTAGAGTACGACGAGGCGCGTAAGCGCATACAAAATATACAGCAACAGTTAGCTGACCTCGAAGAAAAAGTGATGCCTGGCCAAGAGGAATCGGACAAGGACCGATTGCTGCTGTTCCAGGAGAAGGAACAGTTGCTGAGGGAGCTTAGAAGCATAACGCCCCGTTCGAGAAGTCACCGAGAAATGGACGACATTCAGGGGGAGATCAAAAAACTCGAACAGGACCTGAATAACGCATTGGAAATGTCTAACAGAGCGATCACCGATAGGTAAAGAAACAGATTTGATACGGACCGCCTACCGTGAACGATTTTGTGTAAGCAATAACAATTTACTATTAACATCCGCCATGCGTGCGTTTTGCAGATTGAGATTGCACGAGGAGAAACAACTGCTTTTGCAACAGCTCAAGGAAGCGTTGCGATCTATGACACAACTGGAATCGCAACTAAAAACACTGTCGGCGTCTACCCTGTCTGTGAGTTCAAGTTCGAGTCTTGGCTCGTTGTCCACGACAAGCAGTAAGGGTTCGCTAAGCAGTGGTCTTAGTTTCACTGACATATATGGCGGTCCTCAATGTCTGGCTCCATCTACGTACGACCGACCCATTGACATGGCTGACTTGCATAAGAGGTAAAAAGTCAGATAAATACTTTATCCCCTTCTGTTGTTAAGTTTTTTTTTTGTAAACTGTATTGACACCCTCTTTGTGTAGTATTTATTGTTTCTTTTGTTTAACATTGACAATTTTATAGAGTTGAGAGGCTTTTGCAAAACGATATTCAACCACCGGCATATGAGAATCCTGGTGAATCGTCTGGTTCCGTGTCCAATGTTTGTGGTAGTGTAACATACTCCAGGAGTTGTCGGCCAGCAAGCCCTCCACTTTCACCCATATCTGAGACACCACCTAGGAGTGTGTCGGCCGCGGTCAGTGACGAGTCAGTTGCTGGTGATTCGGGTGTGTTCGAAGCCAGTCACAAGTCTAATTTCAGTGCAGAAACTTCCCAAGTTCAGATTAGGCTTAGGTACTTTTAAATAATCTCATTAAGTATATGTTAACAGGTTTTAATCATCATTGTTGTTTTTTCTATTTTATATATAGGTACTCTATAGCAGAACAAGTGTTACATGTTTGTATTGAGAGATTGCGCAATGTAGTCGCTCTATCTATAGCAGAATCATGGCAATTGTAAATATCATAAATAAATATTATTACATAAGTTTTGTTTTATTTCCTACAATGCTATTTTTATTTAGATACATAAAAATTGTACTGTTGCCGAGCGGTTCAAATCCTTCATTAAGTGGTTGTACTAAGCCTATATCAGACTTGTCAAAACCTAGATTTGGTGATAGTTTTGCGTTTAATTTGCCATCAAACAAGTTATGTACAAAAACTCTACAGGTCAACGTCTGGGGATTAGGTCCTGATGATATAACTGAGTGTTTGGTAAGTTTTATTGCGTTAAATATTGATGAGATATTAAGTAATAATCATATTAATTCATAGGCATGTGCTCAAGTGAGTTTGGCTGAATTTAATGAGACTGAGAATAACTCTTGGTGCAAATGGTATAACCTTTTGAGTCTGAAATTCATGCATAATAGTGGTTCTCTACCTTCCATCTTGCTTAAAGACGATGGTGGTGGTTCTGACGATTCTACTATAATATCATCTCAAACGTCAACACTTACACGCAACCAAGGTAAATTTCCTATTTTATACTATGATTATTTTGCATTTTTTATGTAAGTGTTTAATATGATTATGTATGTATTAGGTTGTTGTGAAGAAAATGAAGCTAAATTTATTAATGTAGATAATTTAAATGAGAATGAAGTTGAATATGATGATGGTGATTCAGATGACAGTGTGAGTGATGACAATGATGACAATGATGATGATGAAGATGATGATATCGAAGTGTATCAGCTGGTTGATGAAAAGAAAGAATTGGAACAAGTATTGGAAATTCCTGTAAGTATTAAATAGTATAAGTTTTTTTATTTTTAATTAATTTTCTTTTACTTAAATTAAACTTATAATGGCTTGTTTTGTGGAAATTAAAATTAAGGATTTTAATTACTATTGCATTTTTTTCGATTTCATCCTACAAATTAATATAACTACAGATTTGAAATTATTTTAAAAATAATTTTAAATTGCATAAGTAAATTTGTTAAATCTATAATAAATAATCTAAATAAATTGTTTATAATATTTTTATAGAATAAGGAAAATGATACAGAAGATAAAGAAACCAATACAGAATGTGCCTTTAGTGGTAATAATGGGGACAATACCAGAGTACCTACTATAGTTATCAAAAGGTCTCAAACATTTTCACCGACAGCCAAAAACCAGTATATCTGTAAAGTAAGACAAACTTTTCTCATCAAAACCTTGACACTAATAAATTTAAATTCATTCTATAATGTTATGTTTATTATTTTATAGTTAAATCGAAGTGATAGTGATAGTGCCATGAACTTGTACAGACGGCATATATCGTCTAGTGCTAGTATGAAAGGCATTGGTGGTAGTAATGCTGATATAGCGTTTCGTCGTAATTGTTTGGAACGTCGTTCATTGCGACTAGGACGAGCGCCCGGCACATCGCCTAGTAGATGTATGCCAACTGTACATGGTACTTCTTGGTGTCGTCCACCAAGAACGTCTATTGATCTAGAACTTGATCGACAAGCACAGCATGCTAGGTTATTATCGCTAAATGATGAAATATCTAGACTTAGACAACTGAAAAATACATTGGAAATAGCCAAAGAAACCGGTGATACTGACGTGGCTGCTTGGGTTTTGGAAGATGAAGAATTCCAAAATCTCGTTAAAGAGGTATTTTATTGATTTTGTTTTCTAATAAAAATTTGATTGAGGAGGTCATGTTGCTAATTGTATATTTTTAAAAAGGCTGGAGATAAAACTCTTGACGAAAAGAAAGTAGAACGACGGTTAAAGAGGGCATCACAAAAGTTGTACAATTTAAGAAAAAGTAAAGCCGGCCAAGGAAAACCTGACATTATTTCATTCAAGTGAGTAAAAATTTAAGACTAAAAAAGAAATTCTTATTGTATAATTTTGTACTGACTTCAATATTCTCGTTAATAATTATGTATTCTAAACTGGACTTGTTATATCTTCTGTTTTATAGAGAAAAAATGGCTTTTTTTACTCGACCTGGCGTTTCAGTACCTGTTCCCCCTACTAAATCTTCACAAGACCCAAAATCTACAGAAACACGGTATCAATATACTGTAGATAGGGTATATGGAGTAGAAGTTTAATTCTATATTTGTTATTTGTAAACTAACACAAAAAAAAATCCCACCTGCTGTTATTCAAAGACTATGATTTTGTACATATAAAATAAATAAAGAAAGAAAAGAAGTGGACAATGTTTTGATTCATTACATATTGTTGTAATATGATCAATGTTACATTATTGTTTTTATTTTTTAGATAAATTTTATTTATTGTTATTTTCTTATTATATTATTATTATTATTATTATTATTGTTGTTGAAAATTTAAAAAAGAACAAAGAATAATATTTTGTATGTGCCTTAATTTTATAGATTTTAGATAGGTAGTTTAAGTGTAACTATTTCAATATTTGCGATTTGCCATAATTTATTATTATTGATAATTTTGTGTATAAAACAAACCAATTTTAGATCTGATAATTCATTTTATATTTTTTTTTGTTCTAACTACTAAGGTGGTTTCAAATAACTTTTTAATTTTATGTACAAAGAACCCATTTTCTATTATTATTATGGAGAAATAGGAATTCAATATTTTACATTTTTGGCTGTGACTTAAAGTTATAAAACATTAACCGAATTAGGGTTTCATATTATGCTGAATGGAATCACGCCTTGGTAATAATAATTGTTAATTTTTAATGGGTGCTATAATTCGGTTTGTTAAAAATTGTTTAGGTATGCCAGTCAGGCTCGCGAATTTATGTCAGAATACAATATTATTTATTGTCCTTTGTAAAACGAATCAGGGTAACGCGATTTTAGTTAATAGGGTTTTGTATAATATAATTGTATGTTTTTATTTTCGGAAACGCAATGTTTTTAAAATAAAATTAATGATAATGATATGTATTTAATATTATATTATACCGCGTTTATAATAATTATTATTGTATGCCGTGTTATATTTTTGTAAATTATTTTTCTATTTATAATGATTGTTTTGTTGAGGTATATTTTTTCTTTATCTATTTTTTTTTTTTTTGTGCATAATGTACATATTATACTATATATTATATACATAAACAATTACCTAAAACCTAACAAACTTGTTGTAAATTATGTTAATATAGTAGAATTTATTATCGTAATTGTGTTGTTTGAACGAAAACCATATGTATGCCCTAATGCGTAAACTAGCTAGGAAAGAATAATAATTATTTTTGTAGTATTAAATATTAATGAATGTTATGCAATGTCAATGCACGTCACTCAAGCCGAGTCAATTCAAAGTGCGCATAATTCATCTATGGCACTAAAACGTTTAATGTATTTTTATTGTTAGTTAGGTGTATGTACTGTTCAAAAGTATTTCGCCCTACTCCACTATAAAACAATGTGGTTGATGATAATAGAAAATGGTGTGATTATTTTTAATCGTTTGATTCGTTTGGCTAAGTAATATCTTAAAAACGACATTGAATGCTTGTTATTGTTGTACAAACGATGACTCATCTAAAATAAATTAAAAATTTTCAATCAGATCCGTCGAACACTAGTTTTCAATAAATTGAATCAAAAAAAGAACATAATCGTTTGAAAATTTTCCGTATGTTTAAAATAAAATTATTGACTGTTGTAGGTAGTAGTACTGGAAATATCATTTTCGAATCGAAAATATTTTTATATTGTAGATATAAAAACAATATTATTTTAAATATCAAACTATAAAGTGCGTTATTTTCAAATAATCAATGAAATTTGGTTGACGTAAGAGATATGTACATTGATTTAAAACTTTAAAAGCGGTTAAACGTTAAGTATTGCGTTGATAGTCGATACAGGAATATCTCAATATAATTATTAGACACTTAAATATATTTATTAAACAAATAATGTAAATCATTTATTTTTATAGTTGGTATTTATGTAAAAGTGATCTAATTATAGTATTGATATTCATATACCATATACGTACAGTTGATCTATATTGAAAAACGTCATATTATAATATGTTTAACGTTAACTTAACGATACTAATTAGTAAATAGTAATTATCTATACCAGACATGAGAGATTATAATAATTGAATTGTTATTGTAATGAAAACTATAGATTGTTAAAAGTTTTTAAAATAAGTAACAACTAACAAGTTTAGCTTTGTCAAACAATTATGAATGCTCATGGTATAATAAACCTATAGTTGGCGAAAAAAACATTTTCCAATAATATTGCTATATTTGTTATAGAAAATTTTAAAAATGTATTATTTATTCACACAAAAAGCGTTTTTATGGTAATTAGTGAATAGTGGTCAGGTATTTCTTTTTAAAAAATGTATTTGTCTGCAAATATAATAATGTTATTATGTAGATTGATTTTGAAAATTTTTCAATACATTTATATGTATCATGTATTTTTGAGTATATTAATGGACTCTAAAAATCGTTTTTTTATGTCTTTCAACGATTGATTATGACTACTATTTTATTAAAGTTTATTAATTAAGATTTTACAATCATATATTTTTTTATAATAATAAATCGCGACCTCCTAAATTCTAATAAATAAATATATACGTGTTAATTTGTCATAAATAAAGAGCAGATTTTTAGGTTCTTAAAAGCTTAAAATATAATATTAATATGCTATAAAAACACCCTAAAATATTTTCTAAATATTCCTTAAACTTGTAAGTAAGCAGATAATAATTTTTCTCTCCAAAATAATTCAATAAAAACAATAAATAACTTATGCACCATTCCTTTAGTAGTTTAGTAACAAGTAAAATACTTAAATAAAAAAGTAAAAACAAATATTTATTAATAAAAATCATTTTTATCACGTTATCAGTTATCAAATATAATAGTCTATGATACAATCACGGACTGAGAGTAGCAAAATGACCAACATTACCAATTTGATTACAAACAAGTAGATATAATTGGATGATTTTTAATTAGCCATGGACTGCAGAAGTATATTATAGTAGTGTAAGAAACCTGTGACATTGTATTTTTCTTCGTTTTAATTTAAGTTTAGCATTTATTTCTGAAACTTAGAACAATTTAAACATATATATTTAGTAAAATTCCTGTATTACACTGTAATAAGTACCTACTCATCGTAAAATCAACTGTGGAACTAAAGTTACTAACAATTGTGTTCGGGGGATGCTACGAGTTACAAGAGGTAAGTGACGTGGGAGCCAATTTTTTCTAATTTATTTTTTTTTAAGACTTATAAAAATGTTTTTAGTAAACATTAAAAATAAAATATTATTTGTTAAAAAAAAAAAATACGTGTTACAGTCAAAAATATTATATCTGTAGTAAAATTAAAAGAATTTTATTATGTAGTATCCAACAGTGGTTTTTTATTTAGTAAATCAAATGGAAAAAAAAAATCCTTGATTACCGAACTCTTCCAACTTTTGTTAAGAAGACGTTTATTAACCATTTTCAGCACTAAAACATATCAAAACTAAACAAACAAAATATTATTATTAAGTGGTTTTTAAGTGAAAACAATTAACATGAAACAATATTTAGGAGACAACTACATGTTTACGTACATCTGTTATCTGCGTTCTTTCAAATATTAGTAAATAAAAAAATAAGAAAACAAGTGGATACATTTTTGCATTAGGTATCGAGGAGTCACTGTTATAGGTAAATTAAATTTGAATTCAATGATAAATCGTCGTTGTTTATGAAAAACGATTTTGAGCCGAGACAGACCATAAGCTTATATTTCTCAGTATTTTTCATATATTTTTTTGATATACCTAAGCTACTATAAAGTAATTTATTTTACTTTTAGTACTTACTATAGTAGTTTAATATTATTTTTTCTGAAAAAAATTGCATTTTTTTTTTTTACTATTTTATTAGTAGGTATTTAATTATTATAACAATATGTATTTAAACTATATTATGGCAACTTATAGGTATAACTCGAAAGTTAGTATTTTATTTCTGTAAATACCCATAATATTAAGAAGAGCTTTATAGCATAGATAATATTTTAAAATAAATCAAAAATGTCATTTCATGTAGTAAAATTCATGATAATATAATAAACATAATAGATTTAAGTCCTCAAGAAAATTTTTTTCGATTTATTACAAAATATTAAAATTAATATCGTTATTTATCGTTTAAATACGTAATTTTGATCAAATGTTTGTAGAAAATAATTGTATTTATATATTTTTAAGGAATTTTAGTTCCAGTATGAAATATTTGTATTTAAGAAATATTACATTACATTTTAATACCTTAGCTATAAAAATTGAAGATTTTGTAAATTTTCACGATTTTGATGAATTTAGTATACATTTTAACTGTCCATGTATTTTTACAGTTTTTATACAGATATAAAAACAACTTAAATGAAATATTGTATTAATATTTTTTTTTTGCTCCTTTCAGAATTTAATAGTTACAAATTTAAAATTATTTAAAAAGTTAAGAAAAGAAGGTTTCTGTGCCTTTTATAACAATCTGAATATATATATTTTTTCTTTTGTGGTATCGCCACATGGTGGTGAATCGTTTACACAATACTTACCCTTATGTGACATCGTTTATTGATGAAAATAAAATTCGAGTTACATTACAAATTTAACACATATCATTACGACATAATATCATAGCCATTTTCATGGCTGTCGTCAGACGTCTGGTCGGTCCATAGATATGTTATACATATCTTTAGGTCGGTCCAGTCTCTTTTGGTGATGCCTCAATCGTTTTTTATTTTTTGTTTTATTTTATAAGTACTAAATGGGTTTTAAAACCCCTTTAGTAGAATACAAAATATAATTGTGTATACATTTTCTGTTTAATATAATAATAATATAATTCAAATAGTTTATATATGCTCGTATATATATATATACATGCATATATACAATATACATAGATAATAAAATTAAAAGTTTTTACATACCAGTAAGTGTGACAAAAATGGTAGTAGAATAGCATAATCATAGTAAGAATTATAAATATATAATAATTATAAAAATAATAGTAACAATCAAGATAATGATTTTAATATTTAAAAACATTAATTTAAATAAGTACATTTAAAGCCATATTATAAACATTCTGTCTGGATATATTACGCGACATACAGAAAAAAATCAACGTCATCATCTATAATGTTCGCCAATATCAGAGCTCTGGGGAAAAATGAGGTGGAAGTATAATTGTTTCTATGAAGAGGTTCATAAAATAAATTACATTTTCTTAATCGGTGAGTGAGTATATTAAAATCAATCATTGATAATTTCTCCTTAAGTCACTCGTGATCTTCAATCTGATAATTTGCAAGTTACATGAATTTCTTGAAATGAGTTTAATTTAATTTTAAATATAATAGGTACTTTTAAAAATGTATGCTGAACATTTTCAATAAGATTTATACGCGATAAATAATACGGTGACCCAAACTCGAGATGAGACCTAACTAGGGAAAAGTATAATGATTTCAAATCATTGGTACTTTTAAAATTAATCGTACTTTTATTTATAAATCCAAGCACATTAAAAGCTTTTTTTTTTATCAAGAAGTTAATGTGGATGGAAAAATCCATCTTTGAATGAAAGAGAATTCCTAAGTCTCTAATTGAAGTAACACGTGTAATTGAATGATTAACAATCGTATGATTGTAGACGATTAAATTATCTGTACGAGAAAACATAATAACGCTGCACTAATTTATATTTAATGGTAAGCGATTAACACGACTCCAATCAACTAGTTTATCCAAGTTTGATTGTAATTTTAAGGCATAATTTGAAGATTTAATAACTGAAAATAATTTGCTATTATCGGCAAACAAAAGAATGTCAACTGAGTTATCAAAAATAGAAAGCAAATCATTGATAAATAATATGAATAAGAGGAGCCAAGTAATACCTTTGAGGAACACCAGAACCAACCAAAAAATCATTTGAAATATAAGTAGAAATTTTAACTGTCTAAGTAAAAAAAAATATAAGTAAGATTTTAATCAATTGAAACATTTCCATCGATACTAAAATAAGATGATTTATATTAAATAATGTTTAGATTTACTTTATTAAACGCTTTTTGAAAATCAGTATAAATAGTATCCAATATGATACGTTTCTTTAGAGCAGGATCTTCGTTTGATAAAGTAAAATATTAGTGGAAATTGACATTTTGGGTTTAAAACTATGTAGATTATTACTAGGGCTGTTCATAGGTACTTCAAAAAGTTTAATTCTCAGATACGGATCATATTTTTTCTACTTCTTCTATCCTTATATCGGACAGAAGTTGAAAGTTGTGTTTTTGCCATAACTATAATAGTGTCTAACATTATTTTGTATTGTGATATAACACATTTTGTTAACTGCGGTGTCGATTAGATAACAAGGCAATCGTTATAGATAAGGCAGTCGAAAGTATCTTTGTTACAGCATATAATTGTAAGAAAGATATAGGTATTAAAACTAAATTTTAATTGACAAAGTTGAATGCTTACTTTTACATTCAGTATAATTAAACATTTTTGAAGGCAAAAGTTGTATTAGTGGAATTTATGTTGTATATCCGAACTTACAAAATTGGATTTAAAAATAGGAGGAATTTACAATCAACCAAATAATATGTGACTAATGTGCGTCTTATCTTGACGCCTCGCCCTTGAGAAGTGGGTGATGTGTCCTATTAAATTAATTTGTCAAAGCTTGCAAAATATATGTACATGTTTTGTTTCGCCAGAATATTTTCGTACTACACAATACTTTATGCACGTAACTACGATACGAATATGGTTTAATCGAGTACTGTAAGACGCGGCGGGCACTGAGAAAACGGTCGGTGGTTTTCCCATGACATAATAAATATACAGTATGTCCCAAAGGTCCCGTATCACGCTTAATATCTCCATGGAAAATTAATATATTTAAACGTGGTTTTTTTTTTTTTTTATAGTACTAATTATGGAAATTCTGATTGAATGGCATAAAATTAAATTTTTTTTTTTTAAGAAATTCAAAAATTATCAACAATTTTTTTTATGTATTTAAGAATTTTAAATTTTTAAGATAGCCATTTTGCTAAATTTATTTTTTAAAACAGTTCAAAAAAAAAAAAAAAAATAAAAAAATAAATATTAAAATTGAATAAAAATTGACCAAGTTAGCAAGTTATGTTTTTGAATAATTGTAATTAAAAAAAAAAAATTGTTTCACATTTCAATAATAAAATATCTATTTTAGCATGACAATACTTTTACATACCTAATTAAAGTTTTGATTTGAATAGAAATAAAAATAGCCGTGTTTTATCTTAACTTTAATTAGGTATGTAAAAGTGTGTAGTGTTAAGACTTATTCTGACCTCTGAACAGTAACAACTAGATTTTTGTTTACTATAAATATACTAAATTTTACCCGAAATGTATGCGGATGAGCGATCGGATAGTTAAACCCTTAACTAACAACCCTCCCCAGTCCTCTTGCACATACAGATAGGTCATTTCCGCGAATACACCACTAACTTTTACTGCAATTCAACAATATTATGAATTATTCCATTTTACGATGCAATAATATCATAATATAATTGAATTATTTTGTGGTACACACTAACCTACCCATTGGTAGCCTAAGTCTACAACAGTTTATAACATAATTTAATAATAAAATATAATATCATGATAGATATATATGAGTTGTATTGTACCTTAGCGCATAAAATAGTGTGTTGTTGCCTAGCGATGTGCGCCTTGACATAGTAAATGGTGAGTGGAAAGGGGAGTGAGATTAAACTCAATTATTGAAAGTATTTATGTTTTTTATTGTTTTAACACCAAGGTTTCTGAGAAGGATATGTAAGTTAGACAAAAGGCTGAAAATTTGTAATTTTGTGAAGTGTGAAGTATTTTCTGGAATACTTGAAGTTTTTTTTAATTTGATTTTGTAGCTGAAAAACTTACACTATTTGTAAGATTTATTTGTAAAAAAAAAAATTAATTTTATTCAATAATAGTTTTGTGTAAAGCTCTTGTTTTCCCAAATTTTTTTTTGTTTTTTTTTTTCTAGATATTTAGGAAAGTATTGGAAATTATTAGTCCTGAGTCCACCTGAATTTGTGTATGAAGCAAAATGTATGAACATGTTATCAATTGCTTGTATTAAAAGAGGTTGTTTTACACATATTTAAAAAAATAATCATTCGTCTAACGAGAATCGACCATTCGGTGGAAAAGAATAATGTAGATGACTTGTGGTAAATTTCCAGATTTTTAATAAACGTCATTGCATGTATTTATGAAATACATTTTTTATAAAATATATTATTTATTAAGTGCATACTAGTTTTAAACTAATAGCTGTTAGCAGTCCGAAATAACAGTTAGGAATAAATTCAAGGAATTTTTAAATAGTTCCGCATTACCTCTAGTAAAAATTTTAAGAGGTGAAAAACTCTAAGTGGACTGTCATTTTTTTTAAATGACGTAAAATCGTATTTACATCTATTAATTTTGTAGTATTGCTCAACGATAACTAAAAAATAACAATAGTACCGACGTGATATGCGGGGATACGGGGCTACTGCATAAATAACTATAATGTTTTTGACCTTAAATGAACCGTTTGTAAAAGTTTGCTGATTCATGCGTTCGTTAGTTTAAATTTTATACAAAACTGTAAAATGTTTTTAAAGCTTAATCTATTTTTTTTTACTTAAAGCTTTTTTCTGATTTGTTCAATTGGACTTACTTACTTTTTAATTGGGGAAAAAAGTAAGTCCACTTAAAGGTTCGCTGTATATCTTCCGAAATGTTACTTAACAGAAAATATTAAAATACATAATGTTTGATTATTATTATGTTTTTAAGATACTTTATCTTTTACAGGTATATACACAAACACAACTTTAAAATCGTAATAATAATCTCGTTAAGTTTTTTGAATGAGTATTAAAAAAAATATTTAATTTTTTTTAAAATTGCCTCTACTAAATCACTAAAAAAACAGCTGTAGGTGTATGGTGTTGAATGGAGATAAGCATGAAATATGTACTTATGTAGGTATATATTAGTTTTATTACTGAAGTATCTATAGGATTAATGTTGGTGTTGGTATATATTTAAACGATGATTGTATCAAAACAAAAAAAAAAAATTGTAAATGTTTTATAAATATTTTAAGTTATAATAATAGTGTATCTAAAGCTTTAATAGGGAATTAGGTAAATAGGCTTATTTATAAGCGAAATATTTTAATGTGATAGAATGAAGACATTACTATACACATGACATATGATAGAAAATAACTCCGATTATTATGACGAAAACATTTTTTATAGTATAATTTCTTGAATATAAGTTACGAAGTAAAATAAACTGGTGAACGAAAATTATACTGATATTAAGGCGGTAAAAATTGGTGATTGATTAGTAATTATATTAATTAAGTTATAAATGTAATCTGGGCAGAACTGGACTGGCCAGGGGAGTTATGGAAATTTATATCCCTGGGCCGATGAAAATCGTAGGATATGGGCTGGGATATTGGATATCTTATATGAAGTATGAACTATAATATTATAATTTAAAACGTCTAATTGTTATTTGTTATATTATAGTAAATTTACGTAAATTATATAGATATTAACTACTACAGTATTGACAATCGTGTTTATTTACTACGATTACTAGTATATATATATGTTTTTATATAATAGCAATATGGTTCATATTGCAGAATTATTCGTGGTTATATTATTTATAGTATAGTTATTATTTTTTATCAATGTCAACACACAGTATGAAATATTAAGTTTAGAATAGTTGATATTTGTTAACAATAATTTTTCTTTCTGTTTGCGAAGATTGATATTTGTTATTATATTTTTACCTAACTAATTCATACTTAACGTATGAATATATTTAAATTTTGTCTTTTAGCCAGGTGAACTGTGAAAGAAGGTTTAATAAACTAAAAATAATCAAAAATAGATTACGTTTATCAATAATTGATTATGAAAAATTAGAGATGTTTATGTTAATGAGTGTAGAGAAAACTGTTGGAAAAAGTACAGTTTAAAAAAATATTAGAATATGTGAAACAAAGTTTTTTTTTAATGTTAAAATTATTAAGTTACCTAAAAAGTTTAAAAAAAAATGTTAAAATGTTTTTTGTTATATAAACTAATTCAGTATTTTTGACTTTTGTGTTATAAAAATAGCTGCTATAATGGTATTGTAATGGGCTTGGTAAACTTTTGAATTTTAAACATTTGAACTTAAAGCCCAAATCCTCTCTTGATATATACTAGTTATTAATAAAACGTCAAACATTTAGCTTAGTTAAATTTGTTGTCACTGCTTTTAAAAATTGTGTAGAACCAATGTTGCTTTAGAAATTAGATGTTGTTTGAGATTAATTAAAGTGTAGTATTAATTAGTAGTTTATGACAAATAAAATTAAATTTGTAAATACGTGAACCGATAGATTTTCGAATCTCAATGGGCTGATCTTTCTCCAGTCCGCCTCTGAATTGGGACATCTAGGTTTTTAATAAGTTACAATAATAATTAAATATATTTGTTAAAAATAAAAACAATTACTAAGAGGATGGAGAAGATCACTTAAACTCACCTTAAGAATAAGCAAAAAACAGAATTCCAATCGTCAAGTATTGCAGTAAAATGTGTAATTTTTTTTTTTCTAGTACGAACATCTGTAAACGTAGAAGGCAGGACTACGTCATCATAATGTATACTATATCGCAGCGGTCACAATAATATATGTGTTTTAAATTCGTACGGTGCACAGACTACAATATTATATTTATATGCATTTTCGTATATATATAATATGTATGCACATATATTTACTGGACGAATTACGTTGTAGACCGTGTGTAATATAGTGTACACAAAAATACACGGCCACATCTACTGTGCTATATGCACTGAATAATTATTGTCAGTTCTAAATATTCAATATACAGCAGAGACATCGCCCATTGCTCTGCCTGTGTAATGCATTATATTTATATTTTGTTTATTATGCACATATTATCTATGTATATGATGTACCATATACACGACTATTATTATAATATACGAATTACAAATTCAACTCCATAATATTATGTAATAATGACTAAATACGGTCAATATTATAATTTTGTATTCACTGAATATTATGAGTTTCATTCACAAGTTGATTTTACTTCTAGTGTTTGTCATGTGCTAAGCAAAACTTGTTTATCATAAGAAATCGAAACAATTTTTATTAAAATGAATGCATATTATGTCATTCATAACATAAAATACACTGCTATTTACCCCCCCCCCCCCTTAATACTTTAGAGCTATTGCAGTAGTATTAGTATTGCTATAACATTTATACACTATTTACGTATTTTTTTAGTTGATAAAAAGTACAAATACAATTCAAAATACATACGTTAGTATACACTACTGAGCATTTGTATATGAACGTTACATCGAAAAAATTTAGGTAATTATACTATAATAAAAAGTGCGTAAGAATAATGTGAATTAAAATAAATAAATAAATAAATAAATAACTAGTGATTAAAATAATTTTATTTATTCGTGTAAACGGCTATAGTAAAAGTCCTTAAAAAGGTATTTTTTGTGCGAGGAAAAAGTTACTGTAAATAATATTATTAATAATCAGAAGAAGTTAGGTGGTAAGGGCAGTCATATTGATCATTTACATAAGTAACATATTTTATAAAAAATTAATTATTTTAAGAACATTTTTTACTTTAACTCAAGTATAAATATTTATTTTTAAAATAAATATAAATTATTAAATAGGATAAAATATTTTTAAATTATCATTAATTGTATTATACTATTATACACGCACTTAAAAGTTCTCCTCTGCTTCTAAACATGGAATCGAATGTAAACTCGTGCCGATGTTTTGACATTTATTTGCAGCTATCTATTAGTTATTACCAAAGTTTTATATTTTGAAGTTAAATAAAATTTACTGGGAGGAGGCTTACGTGAAATTGATCCATGTATCTATATTAAAACTTGATTGTAGTTAAATACTATGTTGACAATTTTTGAAAATTTGGGTTGTAAAATATTGAAACTGGTTTGAAGCCATTGCGACTATCTGTGTAAGGCGAAGAAGGGTTATTGGTCAGTTCTATTTTATATCGAAAATATTAAGTTGAAATAAATTATGAAACCCATTCTCAATTCTAATTGCATTTTCACTATTAAATGTATTATCAAGTTTATTCTGGATGCTGGCTTTATTATATAAAATCTATGTTTTAAATGTCGTAATATTGTAATGTTTTATTTTTAAATTGTACTTTTCTATTATTTAATTGTTGAGCTAAATTAGTTGTAACTTAAAGCTATAATAAAAAAAAAAAAAAAATTATGAAACTTTAGTTACAAATAAGTCACAAAATATTAGCTGATATGGAGTCTATGTAATAATTTGTCAAGGGGAAATAGGTTACTAATTTATGGATGCGTTACCATTATTGTTAGAAAAAACTGGATAAGGTTTTACATGTTTCTATAAATTATAATACCTACAATGGAAATGGATTTTAAATGTGATTAAAAACATGAGATCAGAACAGTCGGTAAAGTCGGTAAATGCAGAGAATGACTTACTCTAAAATTAGATAGCAACTGTAAAGTTTTTATTTAAAAGGGTTTACAATTGTAGACGTTTATTAGTTAAACATATATTGTACGTATATGAGTATGTCGAATATAATAGATGAAAATCCTATATCAAAAATAAAATCTAAAAAATATTATTTGTTATGTTTTGGATCTCGGAAATTTATGTTAAATAAGTATTTTATACACTAGATAGAATCCAGAAGTGACTTTAAATATTTTAAGAGGGAAGGGAGAAGGCTAAATACTAGGTATGTTTTATTCAAATAATATAAAATATTTAATATTTTTCATTGTTATTTATTAATGTAAGCGGATCACTGCACACGATAAAATACAATAGGTATATGTAATTTTTTTGGTTTCGTCCCATTCGAGTTTTGCGCTAAGACATAATACGTGCAGCTTAATATGACTCTTGAGGACGAATTAGACTGAAAATAAATACTAACAAATAAAAAGTTTCAACAAACAAAAAATAATAACAAAAAAAGCAAAAAAATATTCAAAACTTTTCCACCCGAGTTTTCTTTGAAATACTTTTACTAAGCCGGATAATGTCTTCCAATTTATATTATTAATATATATATAAGGGTGTTTTCGTTAAAATTTTTTTTTCTTTTGATCTTTTCAAATCTTTATAACATATTTCTTGTTATATTTTTTGCATTTTTATAGCTGTGTTGCAACGAAAATAGGTATTATACTTTCTATACAGACTACATAGTATTTTACGTAGTACAAAAATACGTATTCATCTACATAGTACCGGCGGAAGGTCAGGGGCGCAGAGCAGAAAGAGTAGGTGCCCAAGGTACCGAAATTTTAGAAGCCCTGTAAATTTGGCGAGATTTAATGATTTGTAAACTTATAATTTTGTTTTTCAAATAAAATATCAAGTGTCGTCAATCATATGAAAATGTATATGGTATTAATTCTTTAATTTTAATATTATGTTTTGTACCTTTACGAGTATTGTACAGTATAATAATAATAAGTAATAATATATTGTTGACGCTTTGATGATAAAATATAATATCCATATTAAGGAATAATCAACAGGGTTTTTTTGGTTTCAGATTTTTGGTACTATTAAGAATAAAAAATAAAAATATTTTAACGTTAAAATCTTGAATTTCTAAGTCCTCATGAAAAAATCTGCTCCCTCTAGTGTTACACTACATAAAGGTATACTTAGAGACTATTAATTAATGGATTTCATAATATTTTATTGTAAGATTAATTTGATAGAAATGAGGGAACTATTTAGTAATAGAACCTTATGTAGGTTTTTTAGTTGTAATATAAAAACACATAGATGATAAACATTTTATTTAGTTGTTTAAAACAAATTATGACTGTATAGTTGACAGTTGTTGATGATTACTGTAATAACTTATTAATTATGTAATAATGTTTTTTTTTTAATGAACACAATTAAATAAAAAATTTAACTTAAATAAACACAAATAGTAAAAACAATTAATTTAAAAATAGTATAGTTGAAAAAAAAATGAATAAGTTGGGAAAAAGCTATCGCAAACAAACTGTGTATATATAAAAAATACATAATTTATATAATTCATTAATATGTATATATAGCTTAAGTTTTTTCGTATACTTAACAAAAAGTTGTAGGTATATGTACATTATATTTTTACAAAAAATTGTACTGTAAATATATTCATTACAAGGTTTAAGCCTATATATATATATATATATTATTATTCCACTAAGTCGTTTTAGAAATTATATTATAATATTATAAAATATGTGTTCATCATACATACTTATTTGTATTTTTTATAGGAATGTATGATAATGATATTTAATTTTCTTTTTTTATAATAGTATGTGTGTATAATATAACGTCAGATTAATTTTTATAGAAGCTTGCCATATTAATATATTATACATAATGAATGATGAAATGTTTGCGTAAATAAATGTTTGAAAAAAAATATGCACTGACAAAGTACATAATGTTATAATAAAGCTAATATAACTTTACATGCAATCAAACTTTTTATTAAGTAAACAGTGTTTCTGACGTTGACTTGAAGTTCTGACATATTCTTCAGTAACTATAAAAATGTTTAAAACTTTCGGGTGCATTGTTATAAAATTGTTAATATGTTAATTAATAAGATATATAATACGATCCGATGCATATAGGTCAGTTTTGTTTAAATCTTTCTTTTCAAGTGTACAACTTAAACTTTTAATCATTATAGTTCGTACCAATTCAATAAGTTGTCTTTGTGTAGTATATAACCGATGTTTCTTCAAAGAATAAAATTAGTAGATTGTATCTTTCCTTAACCCTTTTCTCTTAATTGTCTAAAATATTTTTATTATAATATTATAGTAGAGGTATATTATATTTTATTTGAATACAAAAAAAAACATACATATTAAACATTTTATATACATTAAAGTTTACTAAAATAACTAAATCAAATATTGTACTAATTTAGCCTTTAAATTTTGATTCTGATCCGAGTGAGATTTTAGGTGTAATTAAAATAGGTGAAATAACATGTAATTAAGTACCTATATAACTATGTAAAAACTTTTGTTATAAACAGAATTAAATTTACTATATACATATATATATATATAGTCTAATATAGTATATAATCAACTACTACCATATTTTGATATGATAATATCTAAATAAAAGTTGATAAGAATACAATTTATTAGTTTTTTAAATAGTTAATAACTTCATCTGACGTTTTGACAATTCAAATTATTGTTAAACTCTGTAGTATATTTAAAAGAACGGATGATAACTAGTTCCTTTAGGTGTGTAATATAGTATTCACAATTTTAACTTCCGAAACATTTGACATCCAACAGTTTTATTGATATCGGACATTACATAAATCGATATTTTTAGAACACGGACAATATAGTCACCACGTATGGTGACTGATAAATGACAATTACGGCTTTTATTGTCATCGTTGATGTTGTAAGTTAGTTATTCTAATTTCTTAATTTAATAGTTTTAATATTTATAACTTATTAAAATTAATTGACAAAAGTCTTATCAGTATAGGTGTCAAATCAGTGATACCAGTGTTAGTTTTAAATGGTATTGCTTAAAAATAAAGATCCTAGCAAGAAGATACTAGTAAACAGTCAATTTGTTTCGTTAAAATATCAAATCAATTTTATATAATATGTATATATTTATATCCAATTATTTATAACTTATATATTTAAAACCTATGGACTACTAACCTAAATTAGTTATGAATTTACATTTTCACAATACTTATGTATGTGATCGGCGATGCTGGGTTAAATTTCCTTCATTTATACACCATAATATTATGTGAAGTATAATGTAAATAGACTTGCACTGAATATTGTATAATAATAAATACTATTAATATTCGTCTTACGCAACAATAAAACTATCATAAAGTATGGATTTTCGTTAAAACTAATGCGGTGGAATTGTAAGTCGTTGGAAGTTATACTTTTTTCCTGATAAATTGATTAACAAGAAGTTTTTTTAAATTTGTTCATATACAGGTGTATAAATGCAATTGATAGATAGGTATTTCATTAGATACCATAAATGTCTTGTGCGTGTTAAAAATATACTTAAAAATATATACATTATACATACATATATTATGTATTATATTACTTCGACTTAAAACTTATTTTGAATAATTATCCTGGACAGTTGAAAATAACAATAATGTTATAAACTTCAATTTTCTATTATAAGCTCGTCTTTATTACATTTTCAATAATTTCCTTTGGCCTGATGCGAAACCTACGGCTTTTCGTGCCTAAGCCGCAGTCTTGACTGTTATTTATATATTATTAAGTACACAATTTATACCACTTACACTTTCACGATAAACACGTAAGTACTGAATTCGATGACGATATATAAGTATATAACAGTATACAAAATGTAATTTAAGTGTGAGTGATTTTCAGCACAGGGAATAACAGACTTTTCGTGTGTATTATAGTCGTCTGCTGTAGCAAGTTCAATAGAAAAGTAAATTACATTATTTAACACACTATTTGTTTATATTTTTATGACGAAAACGAATAATATAGTTTTTACATTTTGTAATTAAAAAAAAAAAAAAAAATGTTTTTTTTTTTTTATGTTTGTTCATAATTTGTCTGTTGTCCGACAAATTATATTTTTAAGTCGTAAAAATTATATAATTTAAAATGTTCAATTATAATACATTTCCATCAGGAGTTGGAAGCTAATGGATCTAGAAAAAGTTAAATATTGACCCAAATGATGCAAAATTTGACACACAATAGTAAAAAATGTTCTTTAATAATTTAAAGCTATAAAAATATCAAGGTAAATATATGATTTATATATATATATATTTATTTATATATGATTTTTTCAATTAATACAATTTTAATGTTCTATTGATCAATAAAAATGATAAAAATAATAAAAAAATGAATGAAATAAATATTAATGAAAATAATAGATAGTAGCTGGAGCATAAAGAAATAATACTTAAAACTAAAAAACTTAAGACTAACAGTTAACATATTTAAAGCTCATAGAATTAAATTTTAAATAGAATTTGGAGAATAAAATTGAGGATGAGTTATACGATGATGGTATTATGAAAGAAAAAAACATTTAATTTAGAAAAGTTAAGATTAAGAGAAGAGAAGAGAAGAGAAGAGGTGATTAAAACAAATTTTATTATGTGAGAGAAAATTGAAAATAGTCGCAAGTGATCCTCTATTAAAAAATTATATGGTATTAATTTGTTATATTTAAAAAAAATAATGATTTTTTAAAGTTGTTTTAGCATGTAACTAAAACTATTTTAATTGTAAAATTTGCAATCAATCATAAATGAAAACAGTGGTTTTTTTTTAAATTAATAAAACCTACTTGAAATTATAAGATATATCTAAAAATTCAAAATAAAAATTATCTATTTAAATTCATATTATTGAGATATATTTTTACAGCTGTAAAAGCATTATCTAAGTTCTTAGACTTTATTTATGCCTGATTTTTCGACTAAAATTATATTATTTAGTACCAAAATTGTTCAAGAAATAAATTTATTAATTAAAATTATATGTTATACACCCGGGGTAAATGCTTTTATATCCTCTGGAAATTCAATTGAAAATTTAGATTTATTTAGCACTGCTTTATTCAATAAAATTTATCAAACACTTTATTTAGTTAATATTAATTACTATTTTTAATTGAATAATAATAGTTTATTTTGTGTGATATCAGATTTTATTTCTTACATTAACCAAATAAATTTAAATTTATTTCCATGAATAAATTGTTATTATTTATTATTAGAAACCATTTATTCATTAAGTTAAGATTATCGTTATTTGATTACTGAAGAACGTTAAGCCTACGTGTGTGGTATTCTCTTACTAACATATAATGTGGAAAATTTAGTACTCAGAGGATTCTATTTTACTTTGTCATTAATAACATATAAAATTTTAAGGTAAAAATATTATGTAGGGTACCTCCAAAGGTATATTTGATATTTCAACTTTAAACTTTTAAAGTAAGTAACTGTTATGGGCATTTTAAAGTTACATATTTTTTTAAATAAATTAGCAGGTATGTGCTTTTTAAACTGTAGTGTTTATTTGGAGATTTTTTTCATAGTACCCAAGAGAATAAATATTTTGTTAAAAATGCATTTTACTATTTCTAGCTATTACACGTTTGTTGTAATGATACGTTTGTAACAGTAAACTAAATTATTAAATACCAATGAATTATTATTTGCTTATTTTTATTTAAAATATCTTGTTTACAGAGTGATCAAATAAAATTATTTATTTATCATATTTTAACTGTTACATGATATAGATCTGTTTAAACTTTATTTTATTTTTCTGTAAAGTTATTATTTTTTAAACTAAAGCTTATTTGTAATTTGCGACAATGGGTCCTTTGGCTTGTTAAATTGTTAAATTGAATAGGAAATTAGCTCAATAGTTACGTTATATTTATTTAAAAAAAATAACTATTTAACTTAGGTAACTGTACATTTTTAACTGATTAATGTTCACCTTTGCAAGTGCAGTTGTGTTATTTTACGATTGGTCATTGAAAATCACTAATCACTATAATATACTTATATGTACCAGGAATCTAGTTAAAAATATCATTAGGTACTGTTCAACACATAAAAGCTATTCATCAACTTATATTATTAACGGTTCAAGAGTTATATTGTGTATCCAGTAAATATTGTAAAATCATACTCTATACACACTGTAAATTAGCTAGGTACTGTAATAATTAAGAATTATGATAATCAAACTCAACATAAACGTAGATATAGCAGTACATATAAAATAAACAATTATTTGTAGTATTTAAATTTTGTTTTATGAAATCCATCTGCTTAAGATAATATTTACGTTATAATTTGAATTTAAGTTGGATAAGTATACACTTAATGATTTGTTGAGTTCTTGAAAGCGTAGAAACGAGTAGTTTTGGGTTGTTTCAATATTTTAATTTTGCAGTTAAAATTATAAAACATAAATAATAATAAAAAATATTTGATAAAATTGTTGTAACTACATGTTTGGGTCTTAGTTTTTAGTATGTGATTACTAATTAGTCTTAAAATTCATAATCATTAGATTATTAAACGAGTATCTATGCTAAAGGGTGTATAAAATTAAAATTGATATATAAGTCAAAATAAACCATTGCTACTTTGTAATGATATTCATTGATTTATTAAAAAAGAGTAATGATTTTCGTATTTTTGAAACAAACAGAATAAAAAATATAGCAATAACTATATGGTCCTTATTTAGAATTATTATAATAAAAATTCACAAAAAATAATTAATATTTTTTATGTGCTCGAAAACACTTTTTAGTGGTCAACATTCATTAATTACCAATAATTTATACTTATACAAATGAACTCTAAAATTTAATTTTAAAATTGTATTTTTTTTTTTCTAAGTGTTAATTGTATAATTTATTTATGTTTAATACGTAATTTCATTACGATGAGAGTGTAGATTTTTATGCAATTGTATATTTATTTATTTATTTCAAATTAATGACTACTATTATTTTTTCTTACATATTTGATAATTATTGTACCTATATTTCTGCATCCTAGATAAAATTTAATATATTATACTTATTTAATATGGATTTAAATTATATTGTGTGTATTTTTTTAAAAATCTGATAAAAGTGTAAAATAATATTTCGTCATCTCATCGATTAGAAAATATTTACAATCATTTTGTCATTTTAAGAGCATATACTCGTAAATAATTATTAATATAATATCAATATAAATGTTATAGTTTTTACAGAGAATTAATTTTTATATTCATTAATCATAATTACCGTTAAACAATTTAATTAAAATAATATTTGTTTTACATTAAGTACCTAATTAAGCGATTGAATTTATTGAATTTTTATTTTACATACTTTTTGCATATTATTACAAATTTTACTGCATATTAAGTATAAAAATCTATGTTATAATCATGGTTACTGAACTTATTGTAAAATAAATGTTTGTATAGTATGTTACAATAAATTTCACTAAATAAATTAAATATTTTGTATATTATTATTTTTCCCCGGAAAAAATGATGAGCTATATAATAATCAAACAATAGACACTTAATACAGATAATATTTATTTCTATAATTTAAAGTCATATACATTTTAATGCATAATACTTAATACCTGGGTTTTGAACTAAACTAAAAAATCCATAAAACAACTCTCTTGAGTAGTGAATTATATTATTATGATATGAGGATTGGTCGAGTTTATTGTATAAAATTTAAATTTAATCTAAATAAATTACTTTCTTACATAGTAGCAAAAAAATATAGAATTACTAAAAAATAAGGACCATAATGGAGCAGATATAGCTGAATGAAATATTAAGTAAAAAAAAAAATCAAAATGTATTTACATGCTGAAAGTATTGTACGCTTGATTAAAATAAAGTACAATTTTTATTTTTTTATGGACATAAATAGTATTATTATCGTTATATATTTTAATAATGTGTAAATTTTATCTTATAATGTTATAATTTATTGTTGTCGTTATGTTTTTTTTTTTTTTAACTTTTTGGTTTGAAATGAACTCTCTGAATTAAACAAACCACAAACAGTTATTGATATTTGGATTAACATGCATTTTTATTTTTTCTCTTGCAAATCAAAAATCTCAAGTCAATTACTTAAGAATTTAAATTAAAATTAAAAATATTGTGCTATAGTGGAATACAGTACATGACCAATTACCAATATGATTAAATAAATAAAATAAAATAAGCAGTAGTTAAAAATAATTAATTTTATTATTAATAAGTAATAGTTGTGGCGTAGGTACTTATAATGTAAATACAAGTACCTTACCATTCATTCTAATACTAAAATCTGAATTATTCTTAAAACAATTTCACGATGTTTTAGAAAGCTATCCGTTTCATCATTAGTTATATTATATGCATTAAACCGTGTAAAAATATGTTTTTCAAACAATCTGTTTCGTGATGTTAAAAAAAAATGATCATCTATGTATCTTGAAAGAAATACATTATTCATGAAATGGATACATTTCAGTCATTTCACGAAGTGGGTGTCCACTCATAAAATATGACAGAATAGATTACATACAATGATTTATGAACAATTATTATTTATTATTGCTGAATGATTCGATGTTTGAAACAACGTTAGTTTAGTAGCGATGAGAACTAAAATAAATATTCGATTGGACGTTTGCTGAAACCGATTCCTGGAATTTTAGATTCGCATCAATAAAAATATACTATAATAATATGAGAATATCATATCTTGTATTCGTGATCCTGTACTTATCAGAAATATTTGTTTTTAATCGAATGATTATTTTGACACTAATATATTTCAGTGATGTATTTGGAAATTTATTTTTCAATGAGAGGCGAAGGTCTGTAATTAGGTACTAATTATGGAAAATGTTTTTTGAATACAATGCTAAAAATTAAATTAATGATTATCTAGATTATAAACACAAAATAAGCCCAAGTAAAATCATCCGAATCAATACGAGATATGAATATACCAAAGATTTGAAAATACTTTAAAAATAACAGATTTTGAAACTGTTTGATGTAGATTATATTTGTTTTTATATAAATTCAATAAGCTATATAAAAATATAATAGATTCCCAGTGGGACGAAAATCTCGTTAACCTATATACCCTCTAAAAGGTGGTGATGGTTGAACATTATTGACGGATCAACTTTTTACATTATATACTATTTCATATTATAGGGTAGTTCGATTGAGTTTTGAAAAATTTTAATGGAAACCGCGATTGTTTTGTAATATTATACTCCTACAGGGAAAGAAAATGACAAGAAATGTAGTATGGAAATATTGTTATTGATAAATTAAACTTCGCGAAATAAATCGCTATTTACTCATCGTCGGCATAAAGAGAAAGAAGATCGACTGCACCAGCTATATCATGCTCAAATTGGAAAAACAATCCGACGATAAACCCGCTGTCGTTTCTAGTTTGGAAATCAATGTTCTATTATTATTATTGTTAGCGGAGTGAAAACGTAAAAGTAAACTGTGTTTGATTTTGTCTATATGTATAGGTAATATATATATTCGTTCCTTTAATTGCGGAAGACAATAAATCCTGCAGCGTCAAACATAATGTAATTAATAATAAGCGACGAAACAGTATAAAAGTGTAACAAGAGTAACAATAGCAGCGATCGATTGTTATAACAATAATGTTTATAACGACGGCAGAAGTTACATAGGTACGTTACTTACGATAGCATTTTATGTTTCATTTATGTATTTGGACAGATTTAGGTAAAATACTTTTGAACAGGAAATTATTATGCACCGTTTGAAATAAATATTTGTGAAAAATAGAATTCTAATTATGAAAGTAATCGAATTCTTCTTAAAATTATTATTCAGAATAAAGTATTTAAAATACTAGTAAAATATTTCCAATAATTTAAAAATATTTTTGTTTTAGATACTAAAAAATTAAAAATAAATTATAATATAATAATTATATTCTGGAAAGTGTGAAATTATAGCCAATATTAAACTGCGTTGTATTATTCGTATTTGAATTTGTATATTATATATAGTAAATTTTATATAACTATAAACATTTATAATTTACAAATATAGTATAGTAATCAATATCAAGTTATATTAAAAATTAATTTTAATTTTATAAAAGTATTAGGTTTTTTTTAAAGTTTGCTGTGAATACTTTTGCGAAACAATATTTTAAAAGTATTCCAAATATTATCCAAGTCTGAGATTTTGTAATAGTGTACTTATACTTTTTTTAGGTTCATTTTATATAATAATTATATTTTTAGGTATATAGTGGTTCTAACATATTCAATTAATACAATATAAAATATTATAGTTAAATTTTATATTAAATGTCTGTGTATTATAATATTGTAACATTTGTAATTGACTAAAACGTATAAAAATAGTTATATTAACACTTTTGCTTCCACTGTACTCGTACAAGGACATATTCGTATAATTACAAATGCTGTTGATAATTATATTATTTACGTTTATTTATGTCACATGTAATATTAATATGATAATATACATGTGTAAATGCAAAAAAAAAAAAAACAAAACATGATAATAAGTATTATTCAATGTCTAAACCGTTTTTTCCTGGAACAAGTTGTCATGAGAAAAAAATGTCTTATAAAATTTTATATTTTATGGTATAAAACGTTGTTCAGTACAATGAAAATTCTGATAATTTTTTTCCTCCATGATATAGTTTATAAGAATGTGTTTAAAAAAATGTGAACTTTTTAAAATTATTTCTTTTCCAATAGGTTACATTATATTATTCTACCATACCTATCTAAATTGGACAGTAAAATTATTATAAGTACATACTTTTGTACAGGAGTCAATGAATAAAACTTAATCTACAAAAAAAAAAAAGGTGTTGTATTTTAAGGTAGGTATTTACTATTTTCTGAAATAACTTTAATATCTTTATAAAAATCTATAATAGAATGCAAAATTTTACATTTGTTTTAAATTATGATATTAAGCATTTTTCTAAAAAAATATTTCATAAAATGTCGTTGAGGTTCTAAGTGAGGATCTGACTCCTACATTTACCTCTTTTAAACGAACGGAAAATGAATGTTGGCTGCTGGACACGGAACTTATTGATGGATACAAATGGGTTATTGTAATAAATCGATTTGCGGGAATACGTGTTTCAATGACTTTTTGTGTCATAACCTTGCATAGCCCAAATTCTGGAATTCAATAAAAACACAATGTTTTAAAATTGCGCACCGTTTGTTTGTCAGTGTCAAAATATCGTACATAATTTTTGCATTAGTGCTAATTATCGTTTGCGCATTCGTTCGTTTTACCTGACCAAATTATCATACATCAATTGAACATCAACATGCTGAACAATAGAATTTTATGAAAAATAATTTTGGATTGAAAATTTAATGATTTTCATAAATCATAATAGAATGGATATAAATAATTAAAAATGAAATGAATTGTAGTTATAACTTTTAATCATATAAATAATGCTTATATTAAAATGTACACTTTTTTTGGCACGTTATAGTCATAGCTAAAATACAAATATACATTAGTTCGAGTAAAAAGAATTGAAAATAATAAAATTTTAGACATATAAATATGATCTCACAAATTTTCAATTTTTTCTTTCCACTTAAAAAGTATTTTTGGAAAATTATTACAGTTTTTCCACGATTTGAATTAACAAATTTAAATTGACTTATTTTTACATGTACCTACTCAAAACTCAAAAGTTAAAATTGTAATATGATAATATAATGTTCACGTCTCTTATGTCTCGTAAAGCTGTACTTCTCGACAGTGTCTCACTCGTTTTACTATCCAGTTATCTACTATCTCGTTTATATACTTATGCGATAAAAATCTATTAATCAACTATACATCTTAATAGTGTTATTGCTAACGAATACCTATACAATATTATCACAATATTATTTATCATGATATTATCTATTATATATTTTAAAACAGAAATATTTGAAAATTAGACGTTACGAGAGTAAATTTGGATATGTATGAATTTTAAGATTAAAGTTAGAAAAAAACTAGCATTTTTGAGTATACACCTTTTTTTTTTTAGTTCTATTGTTAAATAATATTGATGCGAAAATGATGTAAGACTTTTTAAACGAACGATGTACAAATGACGTATAACCCAAAAATCGAACAATGCACAACTGTCTCACAAAAAAGATCAAAATTAACAATAGCGGTGCCCAAACGACAACCGGTAATATTATCATTTTCAACGTAATACATCAATTAAGTATAGTACACCAACATAAGTCTCATATAATAAAATTATGTATATAATATAAGTTATTTGTTAATAAGTACTTCTTAGTCAAATATACTCAGAAAAATGTTAATATTACAAAATGCTTACAAAAATAAATATATTATAAAATATTTTAATTAGTATATCTAATTAAAATTACTAAACTCGTATCCATTTGTAAAATTATCAAATAGATTATTATTTTTAATATATTAAGTAGATAAATAAAAACTTTTTGTTAAAATTTAGATTGCAATAAGTTGAAATTTTCAGAAAAATCATCTGATTCACAGTTTTTATTAAAAAAAATATAGGTTTTTGTTGAAAAACTAAAGTTAGTATATTGCTACTAAATACCCCTGAAATGTTGTGAAAAATCTAAGTATTCGAAATTATCGTATTTAACTACACGTAAAAATTCCAAAAATTAGAATTTGAATACATGCATAATTCAAATATTAAAATGGGGCTAGCGTGCTTAACAATCTCCAAGTATAATGTATATGTATATTATAATTTTTGCAAGTGTCACTATTTTCTAATATTATTTTATTAAGGTTTTAGTGTCTTTTATATAATTATTGTGAAATAAATGCATTGCCTCCAACCACGTTGAGTTTATGAAACATATCTTGTATGGAAGAGATAGCAACAGTTTACTTTTACTAATTTACTAGGTATACATTGTATTATTATTTATATACGTATCATCATCAATCCGTAATTCGTTATTTGAGTAGAACGCGTAGTTTATAAATTTTATTTTTTTTTAATTTTCATAGTTAATATTTATTTTATTTACCAAATTTGGGACAAAAATAATAAATAAACATCTGTGAGAACTTGACAGATATATTTAGGAATCAATATTTCTCCCAAGTACCAGTATTTACGACAATGGCGTATACATTTGGTGCGTGTAATACTACGTCCTACAATGTGATTATAATAATAGATATTGAATTATATAATGTCACAATAGATGCATTAACTATACGCATTTAAAGGTTGCAACTCTTCCGCACATAATCGATATCAATATTATACACGTTTAACAATGAAAAGCTGATCTACATATATTATTATATTATAATAGAATTATGGGTTTCTATATCATGATTGTACTAATATCAAACTTGTATATACCTATGTATAGTATAATATGCACCACAAATTACAATCGAATTTTCGAAACGTTTGAGGTGATTCGTTATCATCTAATTAAATTGTTTATAAATTTTACGTTTACGATGTGTCGTCATTATTACAATACATTACCAAGTTTAATATGCACATCCGTCGATTTGATCGTATCATAATTCAAAAACCGAAGTCGTGAATAGCTGAAGTGTAATACGATACTGTAGTATATAATATATAGAGTAATTTACTAAACATTTAAAATTCTAATTTTTGGAATTTTTATAATTTATACTTAAAGACCATATATTGTGTGTTTTATGTCCCTTTTAGCATTTTTTTTTGTTTGTTGATTTTTATTATTTATTATTTAAAGAAAAAATTATGTTTTCAATGTTTTTTCTAAGTGATTTTTAATTTTTCATACAATTTAAGTTGATTGATAACAATAAAGTCTGTGATAAAGTAACGAAAGAATACTTACCACCATTACGAGGTGATGAACGTCAAGATATTACAAATATGTTATAACATATACTAAATGATAAACAAACTCCCACTTAAATATGATTTATGATTTTATACTATTATAATTATGTTTTATTTATTAAAGCGTGGACTAAGAATAGTCAAAAATATATGTTCCTTCACTACCCTCTCAAAAAAGCTGAACATGCCACTTCTCCTCCCACACACACTTTTCAGTGGGGGCCCATTGTTTCTTTGAAAAACTGATGATTAATTAATTAACATTACTGGTGAAAAATTTAACTTATAATACATAGGTATATCAGACTATACTATCATTATAATTGTATGTAGTTATTGGCTGTTGTCGGTCGATTTTAGTTAGGTACCTATACAGATTATAATATTTGATATAGATCGATTTCAATTAATTAGTTGTTGATATAATAGTTGTTGACTCTGTTGTCATTATTTGTTCTTAATTTATGGTTTTTTTTTCAAGCAAGTCATTTCTATCATATTGTTAGTTTGTTGTTAAACAATAACGATGTTATTAGCTCGATGTAAGTTTTGCGTAAATATGTTTAACATTAAATACAGTACCCTTCCTTCCTGACGTTTCAATTTTGCAGTGTCTATAAGTACGCTGCCAAGTGCCAACATGTCTGTGCGTTACAACAAATATACTTTATTCGGTCTTAACAACATCGTACTATTAATATTGTAGTTTTATAGTCAACATACTTTTATGTATTATGTGTGGTTAATAATATTATAAAACAGAAATGATACGTACTACATTATGTACAGAGTGATTCAATGAACATGGCTAACCAAGTTTTTTATTTTGATTTTGCATTTGTTCAATTTTTGATTTTCATTGGGATTTTAAAATTTACTTAAAGATCATATTTTTAAATAATTACATTTTTTTATGCCATTTATTGAGTTATTTTAAGAACTATGATGTAGTGAAAAAAACTTCTTTTTCATTTGAGAACCACTCTTTTTTTTTTTTTAAAAAGATGATTTAAAAAAAAAAATTTAATATTTACATAATAAATAGAAATTTGAATTATTGGTTCTTGATTATTTGAAATGAATTTGCTAAAAATAATTAATTTACAAGATATGGCTGATAAGAGTATGACGAATAGAAATTGTGGTAATTATACTAATTACTAATTAATTTACAATTTTATAATTTATGGAAATTGTCTAATTGTAACTATATTAGACTAAATACTACATATTATTATATATTTTATGTAAAATGATTATACAGGATTATAATTAATTATTCTGAGTACATACAGTTTTATGATTCAGAAAATAATTTGTTTGAATTTAAATTTAAGTGTATCAATATATAAAAAAAAAAATTATTAAGTTGATGAACATTAGAAAAAGGAATTTTTTGTTTGAAACAATAACTTTATATTACTATCGGATATTTTTATTAAACGGTAAAAAAAAAAAAAATTGAGCCTTTAAAAATACTAAAAATTATAATTTGAATAAATGATGCATTATTTAAAGGGAGGAAGGGTGAGCATACCATTGAATCCAAGGTTTATAGATAATAGAGTTTGCCTCACAGCCATGTAAACAAATCAATTCCCTACCACTTGATCTATTCCTTATCTACCAACGTCATTCGAAGTACAAATTTCTTGACGACGCATTCAAAAATACTATCAGCTACATATTTTTATTTTTTATTATACTTTATTGATTTAGTGCTTGTTATTAATGTCGATGTATTGTAATCAAATATTGTATTTTATTACTTAAAAATACGTTATGTGTTGAATATTATTATTTTTAACTATTTTTTTAAATATTATTTTAGAAAGATTTTAATTACAAATCAATAAATATTTTATTTAATTTTTAAATTTTACAAATTGTATTTAATTGTTACATAAAATTATAAGTTTCTACTGATTACTTCTGTACTAAACTTTATTGTTGATTCAAAATGGTAATTCAATTATTTGAAGTGAACTAAAAAGTTGTATTATCATAGTTATTACTCAATATTACTTTATTAAGAAGAAATGTATAATTATGATAAAATATTACTATGAATATCTATTTGAAAACACTGCTGAAGTGCTATGTAAATATATAATGTGTGTAACCTTTTTTTCGTTGAAATTTAGAGTAAATACTAAGTATATTATCGATGAATTAATTACAAAATTAAAAATGATATTATTGTCACAGATTATTTTATTGTGTAAAATAAGATAATTATATATAAAAATATCAATATATAATAATTAATAAATTATGTCATAAATATTTAAAATTTTTGCAAACGTAGATTAAGTTTTTCTTTTTTTATTAAGTAAAACACTGTAGTGATTTAAATGTTTCTTTCGCGTGAGAATCCTAAGTTAACGTACTTTTGCACAACAGTATAATATTTATCAGGTATTTTTATTTTATTAAATATTTTTTTTGGTAAAATTTTAACTTCTTGTCCTTCATGTATTCTATGTTTAGTTATTTTATTAAAAATTCATTCTATTCTAATTATATTATTTTTGAATTTATCATTAGGAATTATTATTTCACTATAAAATAAAAGATTTATAGCGGCATCTCATAATTATGTTCGTGGGAGCTTTTATTTGAATTTTGTCGTTGAACCTGCAAGTTCAGGAAATTTGAGTTTGCATATCTTAGTTGCCCAACCAGCTAAATTAATGCATGTTGCTATTGCACAGCTTGACCCACTTGGGTTTTAACGATTTTGTAACCATATCTTTAAACTATTTTAATAATAAACGTGGTATAAACAATACTTACTACCTATGTTATAAGTTATAACGAAAATCAGGAGTAATATAGTATATAAATACTGTAGATGAATGCTAATAAAGTAATAAATAAGCATTTTGTACTTTGGTTGATGTCACGGTTCCCTACTCCTATAATTTCATAATTTATACATTAGGAAACCTCTATTATCTATAAACTTTGCGTTGAATCGTCTTATATAATTAATATGAAACGTCAGAGGTATAAATAAAAGCTGCTTATCACTTTGCAACTCCTACCTAACACATACCTACGATCTATGATGTCAATCATCACGATGTAATGCGTTCTTTATTGTATCACGTTCGAAACGTTTCGAACGATCTATGTGTATTCTTTGATGGTATCACACAGTGGTTAACTAACGTTACTTTTTATAGTTTACTGAATTTCTGTACGAATCAACAGAAAACTATTTATAAATGTACACAGAGTGATTCTTTTATTGAAGGACAGCTATTATTTTAAAATTATTATTCTTTTTAAAAATATTTATCTTGCATAGTTTTAAGTAATTAAAAATAATATATTTTTTTAAAGTATTTTATTTTAAACTATATTTTATCATTTTCCTTTTCCTTAAAACTTTTTTTAACCTTTTTAATGACGACTACATGTATGCATTTTTAATTCTTCATTTAAAAATAGAATATTTTTTGAAGTACAGTAGAGCCTTGATAATCCAGACTTCCGATATTTAGTAAACATGGTAATCTGAACGGCATAAGTCCATTTTTTCGTAAATACATTTGTAGTTTTTGAAAATTTTAAGTATTATTCAGAAAAAAATTACTGACTACTGTGTACTTAAGTTCTATTATTATAAACATTTTTTTAAATAATTAATTATGTCAAAGTTATTTATTATTTTTATAATTTAAAGTGCAATAAATTTAAAGGTGGTGGGATTAAAAATAAAATTCTTATTTTCATTTGAGTAGGTAATGTTGAAAACTCCGGTAATCCGGACGAATCAGTACCTAATCTGGACGATGCTCAATCTGAATTTGTCTGGACTATCAAGGCTCTACTGTACTTTGATTTATAAAAATAGAATTTCTTACTATTAGTCTGTGATTTATAAGTAGGGTTCGAGACTTAATGTATTTAAGATTATATAAATATGCGCAAACATATGCATAATAAAATATCAATATATACGCTTAAATATGTGTTTATTTTTAATTAAAAAAAAAACATACTTGTACAAATAAAATTAAAAAAAAATGAGATGTGAAATGCGGAGTCACACAATTGATAATTGCCTTATCGGAATTATTGCAGATGAAATCATAAGATAAAATAAATTTAGAATGATCATTGAACTATGCATTATATCTATACATTTGTTTTCTAAATAATATTTTCATTATGCGCCAAAAATAATAATTTTATATTAATATTTTTCATTTTTCTTATAAATCAAATTAAAAAAATTCATAAATTTATAAAAAATGCAATAAAATGAATATATTTTTGCAATATGCGTGTGAAGAAAAAAACCTAAAATATGCAAAAATATGTGATAAAAACTGATAAAAAAAATTCAACATAAATGTTAATTATTATCAGGGTTTGTAGCATTTGTATATCCATCATAGGTGATGTAAAACATAGCAGAATAATATACAAATACGTTTTATATTACGGAGAACTCAAATATGAAATTTTATTTTGCATGTTTTAGAGATTGTTTTTTTTTGTAATGCTGATGCATATTTAATGATTATTGTTGATTAATTCAAAATATATTAATTAAAATGTTGAAGGATTAATTACAAAAATTTATTTTGAGTGTAGTAATACTATTTGTATAGCTGTCTGTCACAAAAATGTTGCACATGAACGTGATTTATAAACACTCAACAAATCGAAAACCATGTAGATATCTGAAATGGTTAATTGAAAAAGTTTGATATGCGTACTTATTGTACTTATAATCTAGTATTTTTGAAATTTGATTCCATTAATTTTGTCGACGTGGGACGTTCATTTTTGGCAAATAAGTGTATTCTAGCCGATAATAGAAGAGCCTTCCAGTTCGAAAACACGTTATAGTTCAATTCAATCACAAAGGTTAACATTTTATTAACAACAAAAGATTTTTAGTAAATATTTACCTATACTATATATAAATGTGTATTTTTTTCAGAACGTTCAAAACTTAAATTTTTTAAAGATTTTATTTTATTTTTTTAATTAACTAATTAAAAATTATAATTAAATTACAATTTTTTTTTTATATTTATATCAAATTATTCTTTTTTTTTTTTTAATGATTTTTAAGTACTTTTTTTTCATTTTTAGTGCTTTTTAGTGCTTTAAGTCCCGAACCCTGACTGTTATTATAATTTATAATAGCAAGAGAAATATAAAATTTACGGAACATAAATAATAGTACTATTATATAAATAATAGTTATTAAAATCTCTATTGATTATCAGTGGAATTTGTAGATTTGCGGTTCAATCATAAATGATCTATACTTACACAATAATATTATGGATCTTCGAAAAGATAAATAATTACCATAAGGTATTTAATAATATCAAATATAAATGACAAAATATTCTAAAGTAGAATTTATGATAAATACGTAATGTGAGCATACATCCTGCTTTCAAGTTTTGTGTCCTGCTATCTCAAAAAAACCGAAAAATGTCCCTTTTTGAAAAAAAAGTGATATGTGTCATTTTATTCCGCTGAGAGCAAGCAATATTTATTCATCAAACCAAAAAATATAAGGTTGATAAATATACGCATATGTATATTATACATTAATATACATAATATACAATATAATATACATTTTATACTGTTAACGGTAAACTCCCATAAGTCATAGTCCATAGATAGAAATGATACAAAAATAAGTACCTAATTTAAGTCAACAATTATTAAGGTTTTTATATTAAAACTTATATGTTTTTGAGTAAATTAAAATATGGTCACGTTGTTTATACGGTAATAACTGACTAATAAATATACTGTTTTATATTTTGTATTCAAGGTGATTAATTAATCATGCTCACCCTATTTTTCTTTAAACAAAAAACTTTTTTTAAATTTTAAAATTTTTAATTACTCATACCTAAAGATCATATTTTCCAATACTTAATTTTTTTGAACATTTAAGGAAATTTCCATGAAGTTAAGCATTTATTTCTTTTTTTTTCATATACGAGTAGGTTATGATTAATTGAAAATGTTGATAATTTATTAAAATTAATCCATCAATAATTTATGATTTAAGTAAAAATGATCCGAGTTTAATAAATTCTAGATCTAATAATACATGCGTATAAAATGTAATAATTTTGTAAAACCATTTTTAAACACTATTATACTTAGTGTAAATTTTAGAACTACTTACTTATTTGAATTTTAATTTAAGTACATCGTACATCAACATTTTCAATAAAATTATCAACTTAAATCTACAGAAAAAAGGACGGTTTTCATTAGAAAAAAAATTAATGTTATTTAATTATTATTAAATATATACTCTATTGTATGGTTTAGGAAATTTAAGATGATACTTGAAACATGAATTACATTAAATAAATTTAAAACTTAAAAAAAATTATAATTATTATTATTAAACGACTATATTATTGATTTGCTTGGTGAATCAGCGGTCCTTATATTACACACGTATGGATCGCTACCCCTTATTAAATTCAACAGTTATCATTTTATAATATTACGTAATAAATAAACAGACGAATGCATTTTACAATGGGTCTAACTTGTCGAGAACTATGTTGGATAAATAAGTTGTTGTCCATGTATTATGATTTATGGAGTTACCTTTACCTTTTCTCGTAGTATCTGCGGTGCACGAATACGATGTTTGTGTGTGTATAATATGTATGTATACTATTAGGAAGGTCAGACCCCACTAGGGTAAGTCGTTAGATCGCGCCGGCTATATTATTATTTAATAATATCGTTCTGTTTTGTATAGGTAGGTACCTACTACCTGTTAACATGCTGTTAAAATCTGGGCAACGTCAATGTTGTGTACCTACGTTAATATAATTTTTATTTATTTTATAAACAGTTTAACGGACCAAGGTTCTTTATAATATAATTAAATGTGAACATCAACTAAATAATTTAAATAATTACAGATAATATTTGAATAATAATGAATAATAGGTATATAAAAATACATAATAATTGAATTATATATAACCATTTCTTAAAATTAACAAAAAATTGAATTTAAAACTGTCATGACTTACTGCAAAAAATGTAATGATGAGGACATTTTATTAGTTATGTTTAAAGATCAAGAGAAAAATGAATTAACACTAGGTTTTTTTTTAAAAAAAACATGAAATTACAAATTATTGCTTACTTTAAAAAAATATATAAAGGGACCTGAGTATATAATAATTATGGCAATAGATATGGACAATTAATATTCCCATTTAATAAATCATATACAAATATTACATTTGCCAATTGTCTTCTAAGGAGCAAGGAATCTAGACCAATTGATCATTAAAAAATATTATAAGTTTGTACAATAAAATTGTAAAAATTCTATATTTAGGTATATTAGTGATAAATGCTACTCTCTTTAAAGCTTTGTATTGAACGAATTGAAGATCATTGATATACGGTGATAAATATAGTAACCAAAGTCCAAATTAATGAACCAAATTTTAAGGAAAAACGTACAAAAAAATAATACAACATTTTAAGCTATATAAGTTATTAAAATGTTAAATATTTCTATAAATAAAACCAAGTACCTAATATGATCTATTTAATATTAGTATATGATTAATTTTTAATGACGAATCATGTTCAAAATGAATACCCACTCAAATGGTCAAATCTTTCATATCATAAACTCAATTTAATTCTTTGTTGTTGTTTTTACTTTTTATATACATATAGGGAGTAAAAGAAATATTCTTACATTTAATTATTATATTTAAAGGTTGATAATTAGTTTTAATCTACGTAAAAAATGAATCTAAGTTCTTCTGTAGAAGTTCAGAGTCTATAATAGTATTAACTGAATCGTAAAGTTCTTAATATTATTAGTGTAAAAATATATATATGGGTTTTTTAAATAATTGGGGAAGGTCAAATGAAGAAAAAAACAATATAAGCCCTAAATGTTTACTTTGAAGGATACCAGAGGTTCAGAAAATTCATCTGAAGACTGGAGTCTGAAAAAATAATTTAACAATCTGAGAATGATTCGAGAGATAAGATGATAACTAAAACCAAATAATTTTAATTTACGTATAAGAATATCGTAATTTTTACTTTGTCGAATGATTTATATAAGTTTGTGTATAGCATAGATTTGTTGTCATTTTTCAAATAATTGTAAAATCTGTGGTAATATGGAAAATTAGTTAGAATAGAATGTTTTGGCTGAAAACCATGTTGATAAGAGCTTATGTAATTTGATAATAAAGTAACGAATTTCTTTGTTAAGGCTTAAACAATTTTGTGTATAACTAATAGTTTTGATAGTAGTCTATAATTACGTATATTGTTTTTATCGGCTGATTTAAAAATTGGTATAATAAAAGATTCTTTCAACCTTCTGGAAAGATTCCACTGGAAAAGTGATAAATTAAATAAATAACGTTGTTGTTTTATTAAAGGAGACATAGATGGTTTTAAAAATTATGGTGAGATATCATCGGCCATACGCTTGATTTATCATTAAATGAATTAAGAATATTAGTTATTTCGTATTCTGAGATGTACCAAGTACTTGGATTAAGATTTATGTCATTTAAAAGTAGAAATTCCTATAAATTTATATTAATACGATTAACATTATAAACCGAGGAAAAATTATTTGCAATTAAATTAGTGAACTCCAAGATATTATTTGACGTAACATTATCTAGAAAGACAGAAGCAAAAATATTTGATTTATTAGATCTTAACAACTGAATATATTTCCAAAATTATTTAATATTCTAATAAATGATATTTTCTATTTGTATAATGTAATTTGCTTGAGTTATTTGCGAGAGATTTTTACATTATTCACAAACTTCAGAAAAGATAAAATAATTTTATTGAGTTGTTAAATTTCTTAATTTAAATTTATGATGTGCTATTTTTTTTTTTTTTTTTTTTTTTTTAGTTTCTTATAATAGAATTTTACCAGAAAATGTTATATTTAAAACTTGGATTAATATATAATATACATTGTATTTCGAGAAATCATCTGTAACGAAATGTGGACATTATTATATAAATCATATACGGAATGCATTTGTATGATATTCACTGTAAAATTAAATTATAAATTTGTATATTAATTTTTAAATGGAATAGCAAGTTAATGTGTCTCGTAATAGCTACATTAATATGAAGTAAATTTTTATAATGTTTATCGTATAGTTTTAAATTCCGAGAGAATCGATAAATGTATTGATTTTACAATGATGTGTGTATGTATTTGGTTTTTACGTATATAATAAAATATATAAATAGTCGAAAAAATTCTTTAATTTTCAATTTGGTGGATGGTTACTGCTAGAAAATTGGACCTAGTTTATACTATAAAGAGGCTAAAATAAAAAAATTGCCAGCACTTTTTTTTTTCATCGGTAAGAATAGTACAAAAATTAAGAAAAAAATGGAGATTTTATTGGAAATTCAATTTTTAGAAAAATCGATTTTGCATTTTTTGGTGTAATTTAAAAACGGATAATCATTAATCATTAGATTATATTTTATTATTTATTTATTTTTTTTTATTTATTATTATTATTTATTTTATTTATTTATTTATTTTTATTTAGATACATTTACCAAATATTTATATTATCGTTTTTCATTTACGATAAAATTTTCAAAATATTTTGAATATTTTTTAACTATTTATAGGCATGAGAAATTTTTATTTTTTGAACTGAAAACCCAAATTAAATTTTTATGAGCATTTGAAGTTCAAATTTTGATAACATTGGATATACTTTTGTAACATTTTTCCTTTAATAACTTAATATTTTCTCGTTTAAAAAAAATAAGTAATTAAAAAAAAAGTAGATTGATACTTTAAATTTTTACCAAATGTTTCAATCATCATTTTTATTATGTATTAAACTTTTCAATTTTTTTTAACCTTTTTTGAAGAGTTATTTATAAACCTGACAAATTTTTATTTTTTTACTATAAATGTCGTTAATAATTGATCAAAAATCTCAAAACATATATATTCCATATAAGTTGATATTAAACCTATTTAAAAATATTAAAAATATATAAGTACTTTTTTTTATATTCATTTGAAGTTAAAATTTTTACGAGATTTGTCTTATAAACTATTTTATAGTTAAAAATTCTTACAAACTTTTTATTTCATATCTAACTTTTGAAAACTTAATTCGAAATTCTTCATAATTATTTGTTGTTGAAAATATAAGATCTAATATATATATATATAAAGGCTATTTTTTTAAGACCTTTTAAGTAAAAATTTAAACAAAATTAATTATTTAAACGATAAATAACGATGTTAATTATTTTGTTATTGTTTAAATTATTATTCGTGGGAACATAAAACTTTTAGGCACATTATATTATAATCAATATTTTTATATGCAACGATATTCTTTATTTCTTTTAATATACTATTTTTTCTATTTATATTAAATTTATTTTTAATATTTTACGTTATTTACAGAAAGATAGTATACAATTACGAGTTATAAACGGTGATATAATATCGTATAAAATATTAATCAATTTTTATCAACCTACTGTAATAATAAAAATAAAATAAATGACTTTAATAGCTTTATCAAAATATAGCCCGTCGATGAATCACGGAAATAAAGACAAAAAGTCCGAGCACATTTTCAGAGCCTGACAAAAAGTCCGAAAATATAAAATATTTTATATAATAAATATTTATTTTAAAAATTTAAAAATGTTTGTACATTCTTTGTATTATTAAATATTTTTTTCTATTTTATTATTCTTATTATTTTGCATAGTCAACCAACAATGTGCAAGTTGATTATTAAATTTTGAGAGGAATTAGCAGTAGATGAGGCAAAAATAGTTCAATGAAGTGAGTGGCGGCCCAATCTCTAAATAACATACGAATTGCGGCCATACATTAATGTATATATATTATGTATAATATAAATACTATATTAAATACTCACAAAAATCAAATTATAAGGGTAATAAAAACACGTAAATATATGTTTAGCCACGAGGCTCCTACGACTTGAGCACGAATACGATTATACAGCTCAAGAAACTGATCAGAAATATGGTGGTTTTAACGCGACCGTACGGACTTGGCGCGACAAAAGTAACGAAGCCGAGTCTTCAACAATAACGTGAAGACGGACTTGTTCACAAGTAAAGGCCACACTGGTAACTGATCTACGTCTACTTTTATAAATCTGAGATATCATATTTTTATATAAAAATATAACTTCCTATACGTATCGAACATTTCATTTATCGTTATTCGTTTATTGCTATGTATACCCAACATAGGTAATGATAATTACTCGGGCCGCAACTCACCTGCAGCTAAAATATTGTCGGGCTGCAACTAACCTACTCCTAAAATATTATCAGGCTGCAAATCACCGGTCTCCAACACCGGAAACGACACGTTGGGCCGCAACTCACCCACAGCCAAATAGCGATACATAACATAGGATTCGAAACAAAAACATGGATTAGTAAAAAATATAAAATTATAATATTTATGTACTAAAATATCTAAAAATGAGTTAGCAATTGAAGAATTGTCTGAGGAAAAGTAATTTATGTTAACATTTTTAACTACATATATCTAGGTACCTATTAAAATAAATAATAAATTATATAATTATAAATGAAAATTTAATAGTATATTTTGTATTTTCGGACTTTTTATCAGACACTAAAAATGTGCTGGGATTTTTTGTCTGAATATAAAAAGTGGATTTGGACTTTTTGTTAAACTTTTTTTAAAACAGAATTTTTGACCGATTATCCCTGCCGATATAGCCGTCTCCGCACAGAATCGTTTATTTTGTATGCATTGATATATCATTGAATTCAAATTTAATACACGCATAGCAGTAACTTACTCGATACCTAATATACAAAAGAGCAATATCCACTTGTCCGGGCGTCATTCGTTTGGGCGAATAACTCAAAATTTACTTTAGTAAGGCATACATAATTTGGGTGAGAAATTAATCGATCGTTTAGGGAATTTATAAATTATTGAATAATAGGAAAGTAGCATACCTACCTAAACAATCATTTTTATATATTTACTATAACCAAATATTATTATTATATCGTTTTGGCTTATTGGTGATAACTATTTTAAATTATCAACACCAATTTAAAAATATATATTAAAATCATGGGAAGAATATTAAACCGGAAAATTAACAATAGTAGATTTTACTCGTACTAAGCAAATGGGTATGGTATCTCATACTAATAAGAAAAATTAGTTAAGATAATAAATAAATTATATGACAATAAAACACATTTTTAACTTTAACTATACCAGTAAAAGTTAACTGAGAGTCATAAGTCTTTAAAATGGATATGAAAACGTATATTCACCCAAATGATATGTGTAAATTCACCCAAACGATTTGTTATTTTGAGTTATTCACCCAAATGAAAGACGCCCATTTGTCCACCTTTTTAAATAATTTGTTTTAATGGTTTATTCGGTGAATAGATATTTACTTTATTGTTTTTAGCAGCTTAGCAGCATATTCACTAGGAAATAATGTAATTATAAACTTTTACATAATTATGAAATTATGAATCAAAAATAAAGTATTCAAAAATTTCGCTGAGTTGAAATTTTTAAAGTTTTTTATTTGTAGGTGGTGAGTTTAAATAATGTCAGTGGTATGAAAAAAATCAACAGAATAAAAATGTTAGTTACAACATGTTTAAAATCTATTTATTATAACTTAAAAGTTATCAAAAATAAGCAGTTTAAAATATATTTCTAATAGGTATTTTATTTATACGTGTAGGTAGCGTTAAACTACAAAATCATCATCAATATAAGATCTTACGTTGTTCAATTACAGTCTGTATTAAATCAAAGTCTTTTGACTTTGTTTAAACTTGTATTAAAAAATCAATGGAAAATTTGATGCAATCTTGTTGTGCAAAAGCCGAAGGAAGATATAATCGTGATTCGTGACTCGCTTCTATAATAATAATAATAATATGCATTCAAGTCATGCGATACACATAAGATTAACATTTTACGATTTAATGGCAGAAGGAAAGTACCTACCACTTTCCTCTACCTCATTCCCGTTGTTCTACTCTCAGTCAATATATTATATGCGTTGTAACTTGTAAGTGCATACATCCCGTCTATAGAATTTCTCGACGAAAGACGAAAATTAAGAGACACTCAAATCAAGTTCTGTAGATTTTTTTAATGCCGTCGTAATGGCACAGATAAAATACTCGTGTACTTATTACTTTTTTTAAAATACGTCAATGATTTAAGGTTTGGAATCAGCCATTTTAAAGTAGATATATTCTGAAATTGTGTGCGTAAAAATATATTGATCATTTTATATACGCATGAAAAAATTGATTAAATATACTAAGCATAAAACATGAAATAAATTTATTAAACATTTCGTTTAATAATATTGTCCAACCAAATAAATGTACCTGTTCAGGATAGTATGTACCTATATTATTTTGTATTTTAATATATATTACGTCGCATCCATATTGTGTTAATTATCTGTTTCATGAAATGTGTACTGAAACTGGCAAAACTATGAATTATAGAATATACAATAGAACTTATCCATTATTATTTGGAAGTTCACGTAATACATATATAGAGGAATTTCGATGAATCTAATTCCGGTGGTTTAAAAAATAATTTAATTTATTTAGAATTTGGAGTTATCAAAAATGAGTATATTTTGTTGTAATAATAAAAAATAACGCCTACAAATAAATTATAATACAAATTGGATTTTATAAATGCTACTCTCGATGACAAACTGCTTCCATACGTGTTTACATTTTGATCTATAATTAATAAAAAAAAACACGCATTATAAGCTAGGTGGATGGTGGACGTAGATGATGTGTGATTTATAAAAAATATCAACATTACATTGTGTTTTAATTTAAATCTAAGTACTGAAGATTTTAACAGTAGATCAGTATTAAAACTATGATAGCTGTTAAACGCCTTCGACAAATCCGGAAGTCCTAAATTTTGTTTCGAAATTTTTATTTTCAACTTCAGTCACAATACAACACTTCGAAATCGATCCAAACACTTGTTTCAACAATAAACGATATGATGTCTTGACGGTATTATCTGGGAGTACTTCAGGCCCCATAGTTTCAGTGGTTTTTTTGTTTGAAAAAGATTGATTTTCAATACGTACAAAAATAGTAATAAATGTGTTGGAAAATCGTTCGGTTTTTACTGACTAATTTTTAGCATCTGATATATACGATTTATATCTGATTTTAAAACACTTTTCAATGATTTTTTTTTTCTCATTTTTATACGACACTTATTGAGCTCAAATCAGACGATCGCACAACGCGCGACAGTCTACATGAAAGGGCGCATTTGAATCATCTACAATCAGGCTTTCAACAATACATTCATTTCATTTTATTAACGCTATCGTGGAATAATTCAATAACGGATTGTACAGCAATATCAACAACAATAAAGATTAGTTCGTACGATTGTCAGTAGTTTTTTAAAAATTATGACCTGGAAAAATCACCGGTCTCTAAATCACCACTGTTGTAACCTGGATTCCAAACCGCACTTTCGTATAGAAATTGTATTATTCATTTTATTTCAAAAAAAAAGAAAAAAACATAAACGCGTTCCCGGCAAGGAATTTCATACGATAGATTATAATAAGAAGACTATTTCAAACGGTCCCGATTTGTTTGCCCACTATCAAACAAATTAATTTAAATTAAATTATTACAAGCGAGTGACCAGGCTAATACTTTGGAATTTGAATTGTTGACGGAACTAGTAACTGTGATGTTTTTAAACTTTGAGCGGAGCGATAAGTATATTATATTGATTTTATAACAAAGTGTATATGTATCTATGTGTTTCTTTTGTTTATTTACTTGTACACAATAAGTAGCCGATAAAACGTTTTGATTTTCAATGTTGTAGGTGGTTTTTGATAAAAATTTGGACCTAGTTTTTACTTTAGAGAGGTAAAAACAAAGAATCCCAGCATTTTTTTTTTATAAGCAGGAAAAACAATAAGAAATTAAGGAAAAACTGGGATTTTTATTCAAATCCAATTTTTGACAAAGTTGATTTAATTTTTTTCTTTATTGTTTTTCGAAAAGGTAGATGTTTGAAATTTTCATCAAATATTTATATTATTGTTTTTTATTTATGATAATATTTTCAATTTTTTTTTTCTAGAAATGTCTTTTAAAAATTATTTGCTGTGTTGAAATGCTTGAAAAAGTTCCTCATAAGTTGTTGATTTCTTAGTAAAAAAATATCGAAAATCTATAGTCACAATAGTTGTGTATTGTCTTATAGTATTTAAAAAAGATAGTATTAAATTTAAAGTTATTTAAATTAATATTATATTGTATAAAATATTAATATATAGTATTGTAATAGTTAAATACTAATAATATAATAAATGCAATACTTTCAAAAAAAAAAAAAAAAAATTATATCAATCTATCGTGATTTTAAAAGTAAAGTAAATTATTTTGATAACTATACCAAAAAATATTATGAAATATACTTAATGGTATAGGCCAGGGGTGGCCAATATGAATAGGTTTACGGACTTCATAGGTAAATATAATTAACCCAAGAGCCAAAATGTTTATAGATACATTTTATATAATTTGATAATTTTTTATAAGCTAATACCTAAAAAATTAAAATTCATAATAATATTAAGTAAATTGTGATTTTATAAATAAGACGCGAGCCGTATCTGACAATGACTAGAGCTACATGTGGCTCGTAAACCGCAAGTTGGCTACCTATGGTATAGACTTACGACCGTCTTCGCTTAGAGTAGTTTTTCGTATACAATGATATTATATCATTGAATTCAAATTTAACCCACTCGACATCTATTATATACAAGCAGAGCGGTCCCCACTGGCTTACCTTTTTCCCATTAAAATTTATTTTACATTGAGATAAATATAATAATAATGTGTTACTATTAAATATTTATAAGTGTTCGGTATGCGAGAGCGATGCTAAAATCGATCGGAATGAAATTGACATCGCCGATCTACTATAACGCTTGATGGGCATTGTCAATTTTATGGTAACGTTATTTTTTTTCTTCGTTTTGTTAGGTTGCATACTACACAGTACACGCTCGACACACACTCACATGCACGCGCGTGCGTGTAATATTATATAATAATGGTATAACGAATAAAAAAATTATATTTTATTTTAGTCTAATGATAATCAATTTTCCTATGCTGAATATGCGACAGCCGCTTTGTTATCTATCGTTATCGACGACCTCACGATATCCGCGGCTGCCACTGTTTCGCGCATTGAAGTTGGCTCGAAGCCTCTGCCCCAACAGTTGTGGACAGGATCACATAAGGAACTAGATAGAAGTCCAATGATCTGCGTCCTGGATTATCCGCCTCGATGTGTATAAGATGGACGAACTTTCAAAATTCTTGTCTATCGATGTCACCTATGAGATACAATGTCTGTGACTAATCCACGGGATCTGTACCTGAATACAACTTATCAACAATTAAAAACGGTTGAACGTATCAAAACTTTTAACCCACTTACTCACGTTTCGTTCGCTATGTTCAACCAGAATCGTTTACGGTCAATGTTTAGATTTTGGTAACCCTTTACTGTGAAAATATATCTAAAATTATTAAAAATTGTAATGATTTTAAAAATAACTTTAAATTAAGCAAAAATAATTAGTTAACCGATTATTAATTTAATATATTTTAAAATAATACATTCAAGTAAACATATCAAAATTATGTCTGAAAATCAATAAAAACTAGTCAAAAATGAAAATGCTTGTTTGAAAATTATTTTGAATAAAATTGTATTTTATTATAAACAGCTACTTAAATATTTTTTATACCTAGATGTCCTAGATGTACACTATGGATTTGAGTATTTGACAAACATCGGCATATTTCTCTCCTTTTATATTATTCAATTAAACTATGGTTTTTTTTGTAGTTTGTGGTATTTTTGATTCACCAACGTTTCTTAATTTACATTAAACGTTTGTTTGTATGTCTTCGATTAAAACATTTACCCATTGTAAAATAAATGGTGAATGCCGATAAAAACTATGTTTTAAATGAGCATGAAATGCCAAAGAGATTTTTGCAATGAGTGTAAATTCTAAAGAATAAAGATGTAAGTGTACAACGTTTTTGAGGATAATAATGATTTTTAGAAATATATGTTTTTAAAAAGTAATCAGCAAATTGTTGTAGTTTTTCATCAATCGGACACTCGTTTATAAAGTCTTTGATGAAACAATTATTTACGCCTTTCGGATTTAAAAATAAAACATGATATTGTGTAACCATTTACCAATTTCAGATTATTCGTTTAAGTATACACTCAGTAAGCCAATTTGTTGATAAAAATCTAAAATTTGTTTCACATGCAAATATATATTCAATAGCTTTTCTTAAACATGTGGTATTTATTACTCGCTTCTTCAATGCTTAGCTGAAATATTATAAATATTTTCTCATAAATAATATACCGTCGTCTCAGAATGATAACTAAATTAATTTTTTTGAAAAATGGTTTTTTGCATATATTATTTAATATTTTATTCTTATATAAATCAATTTTGAAATCATTTTGATGATTATTTAATGAGATACTCAGAATGAAAAGGTTTTAACTCATAGTAATATAAATGATAAGGGACAAACAGAGAAATATTAATTAGACCCTTTTCATTCTAAACAATAATTAAGAATGAAATAGTTCTTAACGGTCTTAGGTATATTATCTTAGAATGAAAAGGTATTGTTATAATACGTATGGTTATACCAAAGACACAATATTTTATAATACAATTAATTATTATTGTGTCATAATAAAATATTGTTCTGGTATTTTCCGTCTATTTTTGTTTTGTTAGTGTGATAGGATAATAGACTGTACGTATTATACACGATAAAGTATAAATTTATTTCAATAATTTTATAATAATAAAATTAATAAAATAATTCATGTTGTTAATTTATTATAGATATTATGCTGTTATTATTTAATGTCAGATACTGACAAAATATATTATTATAAAAGTTTATTTCAGAATGTATGATTTAAAAAAAAAGGGTTTGTTGAGAATTTTATAACTTATAGTATAATAATTACAATTTTTTTTTATTTATACATATTTTTAATTTGTCTTTAAATAATTAAATTATTTACTTTTTTATGGTTATTAAAAATGTATCTTACTTTCTTAGTAGGTATAGTTTTAAATATATTCAATTTTATTAATATTTAAATAAGTTTGCTTAAATTTTTATCTAAGATTAATAATTCACTTATAACTTAATAAGCGTGAAAAAAAAAATTAAACGTGAATGGGTATGACTCCTTTTAATTTAGCACAAGCTAAACCCCTTTTGAGTCTATGAATATACAGAGTAATTAATTAAAATTTGAAGATGCACCACTAAATGATATCAAAGACGTTTTAATGTATTGTAGAGTTTTACCTTGTAGTAGGTATTCGATATATTAAGTCATATAATACCTAATAGCTAATTACTAATTAGTAATTAACTTCAAAACTATAATATAATACATTATAAAATAAAAATTGTTGTAATATTACGTGATGTAAGGAATTAACATAATTTATACTTGTAAGTTGGCTTCACTGAATAAAACAAATTATTTTAATTAGTATCAAAAAGTTCTAACTCAATCAATAATATATTTTTTCATGATTAACTAGATCAATAATTGTGGTAAAATTAAATTTCAAGTTAAGTCGTGTTTTTTGGAATTTTATTGATATTGCCTAAAATGTTCGTAATTTAGTATTTACGGAGAAAAAAGTTATTTCATTTATAACTGAAAAAGGTTCCCTGAATAATTACTAAAATTACGTAAGAACTTTTTTATTTTGAGACGAAAACATTTAGTTTTCCATTTTTTTAATTAAATAATATGTTTTATTTATTTTAATTTTCTTGGTGGTAAATTCTAAAATTCATAAAACTCGTTAATATTTTTTGAAACGTAGGTATTTAAGATTACGGTTAACTATTAAAAAATATATTATAAATTTAAAATAAATGTGAAAACACAGAAACTATTAAATTTTTACTAATACTTTTATTAATTGTAATAATAAAAATAATAATGTCTAGTAATTATTGTATGTTATAAATATGAGGTAAACAATGTAGATTTAATAGAATAAATCAATCTTGTTTAAACAAATTGTAATGTATATTGTATATTATTGTATATATATAAATATGTCACAATGAATATGTTACCTAATCTAACCAGTTACTATCAAAAACACAATTAAATAAATACATTTTTTGTCATTAGTGAATAACGATGTTTTCGATTGAATTAGGCATTATATTATATACGATGTGTTTTATTTTTGTAAAAAATAACTATAATAATGCCAACGAATGATGCTATTATATTATAATATGTGCGCGGTGAAAAGAGGAAGTTACCCATTGTTAATACTTCATTTAATTAATTATTTTTTTGGTAGGTTAATAATTCGTCATCTGAATAGTGTCAAAAAAGATGCTACCTAATGGCAAGGAGGGTAATCTGAAATAGAAAGGTGAGCATTTTTTTTTTTTTTGTAAGGGTTAAGGTTAGTGGTTAATTTAGAATAAAAACGTTTGTAATGAAGTTTGGCTAGGTCATTATAATAATCATCATTTGTAGATCTTTGTGTAATGTTAATACAATGGGGCGACAGTAATAACATGATGTGATATATTTTGAAGTGGTTGGATTGGGCGGAATTTAAATGATTTGGCAGGGCCCAAAATTTTGTATATCATATGACCAAACTGATATGATCACAGCTTTGAACGAGAGTAGTTTGTTTCTGGGATTTAATTTAGACTATATTATAATATTATAATATGATATTGATTCAAAAATAATACTTAAGTTGGATGATTTTTAGGCAACGATGTTTGACTATATTTCTTCAGTAGTTTTTGATAATGGCTGTGACTGTGAAAATGGCCTTTTGTGAATCATGAGACAGCTGGCGATTAAATAACAAATTCATCATAAGATTATAATTGAATGTAGAAGTATGTCCTGCAACTTGTAAAACATGATCTAAAAGTTATTAACATGCTTGTAAGTAAAATAATAGAATATAATAATTAATAAATAATGTTACACTGTTATGAGTGTTACAAAAATAATTCGAAGTGTCATACCACATTCGTTTGTAACTATAAATTAAAATAAATACTATAACTAATTTGTATGGTTTTATCATATTGTTCAAATGTAAAAAAGATCACAATCTAGTTAAAGTCTTCAATTTATATTGACAATACATCATTTGTAATATGTATGTATAATATTTAAATCTGGTAACATTTACGAATTATTATCTATTTATGCTTTTAGGTATTATTATCTAATGTTATTGGCGAGGAAATTACCTCAATAATAAATTACATCATTGATGGATACATGTACATATTATTATGTGTAACTAAAATGAATAGTTACAGTTATTGTTGTGCTTTAAGTTTTATATTGTGTAAAATAAATTCCAATAATAATTAGTCGAGTTTATATTTTTTTTTAACATTTTTTTTTTATTTTTTTTTATAATTTCACTAAGTGTTTATAACAAAAATCTGATTAAATATAGAAGGAAACGAAAATTAAGAATGTTAATAAAATTATTAGATAAATGGCATCATGACGTGTATTGATTTTAATTATTATCAATTGAAAAATGAGTCAAACATTATGTATATTTAAAGTGTAGTTATTTAACTTATTGTAAAATGTTTAAATAATATGTATACTCGTATGAGAAGTAATCATTCGATTTGTATACGATGTACTTCTAGAATACATCTTAATTTCAAATATTGTGTATTTGGTCTAAGTGCTCTCATCTATAGTTAACAAAGTTAAATATTTATATTTTTTCAATAATTTTTACTTAGATCGGTTGTGTATTATATTATCAGTTGATAGGTATCTCAAATTTATGGTAGGCTATTTAATTCAATCAATCTATTTTTGATAGTTCAATAATGATCCGCGTCTTGGTAGTTTATAACGACCATAAGGCTTATTAAAATTGAAGTCTTCTCCATCTTACTTGCAGCAGGTGAACATTATCGCATGTTTTCATTACCGATGCTCTTCATTAAATATTGTAATTACTACATATTAATTGGGAATAAATATTATATTAACTTATAACTTAGTAACAATGTGTAAATTATACTCGTAGTTTGTCAATATTGTATAAATTTTTTCATAAAAAAAGTATTATTTTTATTTAATTAATGGATTTGTAAAATACGTTGTTAGTTTAACATTGTAGATAAAACGTGGTTTTATAAAAGTTTGAAAAAATAAAATACTGTTGATGAAAGACAAAAACATACAGAAGACTACTTCTGTTATAGTTTTGTATGGATTTTATCACTTTCAAGTTGATTCTCACAACAATTGTAAAAAGTTAATAAACAAAAAAAAGGTAAAAATGAATATTTGTAATCTTTATAGGTACATTGTTTAATAATAAAAGAGTTCTTAAGAGTGTTTCGTTGTTATTTATACATCTTACACTTTTTGTATACACTTATAAATATATATATAATACAGGGTTGTTCATTAATTAAAACTGAACAAAAAGTTTATCGAATACTTCAAAAAGTTTAGCTATTAAAAATTAATATTAACGACGAGAAACGTCATTAAAATTATTACTGCGAGATATTTATAGGAAATCTGACTCGTTGTATAATATTTGTCAACGCGTTCCGGAATCGAATAATGTTATTATTATTATAACGGTGCCCATTGAAATTAAAATTATCAAAATATGTAGATAATTGTTTATTAAAAGCATTTAGCTAAGTAATGTGAAGTCTGTTTAGTTTAAAACTCTATTTTTTTTTTTTAAGCTCCATTTGTATTTAATTTCTACTTTATATATTCTTTATGAGATACGATCTAATCCATTAAGCAAATAACTATTAAGACGATATTATCGTGCATTTAAATTTTAAATTTAATAATATGTAATTTATACTGTATCGAACATAGGTGTATTGCATATCATATATTAATGATCAGCGCAGCAATATATAATATAAGATAAAACAACTACTATACAGAATGATTCTCAAAGCATGCCGATCCCCATTATTTTTAAAGGTTCACGATGATGGGCTTAAAATATAATAGGGTTTTGGTGATTTTAACATATATTAATGATTAATATTAATCAACTGGCTTGCAAACGTTATAATAACGTTATAATTATAACGTTATATTTGACAAAAACCGATTGAAATTTGTAAACGTATTTATAAAGGAAAATGATAAACATAAATAATTAAATAACACAAAACAAAACATAACGATTAACAAAATATATGATATATCATCAAACAAAACATAACAAAAAACATTATATATATTGTATATCATAAAAAGAAATTATTAATTTCCAATTATTTAATAGTTATAAACCATAAAATATACTAAACATTTTAACTCTGAATAACGTTAAACGCAAAAGTTAAATAACGTTTAAATTCTGAACAACCATAAACTAAAAAATTTTATAACGTTTTAATTGTATATAACGAATAACAAAATATTTTTTTTCAAATTCAAACCCTGATATTAATCCATTAATATTTATATGATATTTAAGAATTGTTTAAGTATTATAAACAGAAATAGATCCATATTGAGTAGATAAATATATTTTATAGTTTTGTAATATTGGCTTGTAAAGTAACAGTAAAGTTTGTATTACCACATAACTGTCAAGTAGCACAAATTAATCTCAAACATTTAAAAATATTATTGTCTTTAAAATTGTAATTTGAATAAATTCATTGTCAAAGGAAAAAATAGTAATGATTCATCTCTAATGAGTATGCTTAGTGATTCACTCTGTATAACTCTGCTGTCGTGTCCTGTCTCGCGAAGTACGTTCTACGTATAAGTATAATAATATATAATGTATAATGCGTGTACATGTGTGCATGTATTTTTTAATAGTGCGTATATGCGTGACGTACTTTTTTTTTATATCTCGCAACAGGATGATATTATATATAGTATTTATAGGTATTTATATATGATGGTATGTTAAAACGATCGACCGCATAACTATTGCAGTTAAACCCGGCTGGCTAGTAATGGTTGTAAAGTTTTTCTTCTCTAATCACCGAGCACGAGCATTTTTTAATACGCATGTATAATACATGCATACTGCGCAGCAATACTGCAGCGTGTAATATTATTATGTTTTATTTCCATATAATTTACTGCGCGTTGGCCATCACAGTGATTACGAGACGTCAAAAGAACGGTTAAAATATACGATGTCAAATATAATGTGTAGTGTAGGTACCACGTGCAGTAAGTTTCATGCTCATAAACCATCTAGTATAAGTTGCGGTAACATGAAAAAGTAATAATTCACAGATAATCAGTCTGCAGTCTACAGTACGCATGTATTTTATAATATCGCATAATATGATAAAAGTACATAGAATAGGGCTGTATAGTGGATTAAATATAATATAATATATTAATATACGATACCACACGGTGGCTAATATTTATTTTTAAATATATCATTGTAATATCTGAGACAGAAAGAAATGATCAATATCATAATGTTACAGTGTGATTCCATATTAACTGCAGTATTACTAGCACTTTTTATTTAGAAAATAACTATACATTAATGTTTAAAAAAAAAAAAATCAATTTTTAAATTTTTTATTTTTATTTTTTGAAAGGTTAAATACTATTTGTGTAAAGTTTTCTAAGCAGAATATTATTTTGAGAATTTAAGTATCAAAAATCAAGTTATGTGTTTTTAAAGCTTAAATATAAACGGAATAGTTATACGAGTGTTAGAGTTCACCTATTAAAGAAATAAAAATTACCCTACGATAAATAAAAAAAATATTTTAAGATAATAAAGTAAAAATTCACTCGAGATAATTAGTGAAAACACTAATGTCTGTAATAAATCAGTAGCCGTGATTTTATAAACACCGAACCAACTCGGTGTATATACGAATAGCGACATCAAAAGTATGTGAGCACTTAATGTCCATAGTTATTGCTGCTTGGCTGGAGTTCAGTTTTTATTCTCGATGAATCATTGGCATATTATACATGTAAATTCTGTAGAGAAAGGCACACCATTATTTAATTTTGTGACTTGTGTTATTGATACAATTTACGTATCTGAGTATATTTTATTTGCGACACGAGCGTGTATTAGACTATATTATAATAGGATTTATGTCGAACGAGTAACGACGGTCGTTACGGAGGTGAAAATCATTTGTTAAGCCCAGTTGGTCGAGGTATTATCTGCAAGATTTCGGTCAAGCTCACGTAACGAGGTATAATGTATTAAGTTGACTGCCATGATTGCCGATAGTTACAGAAGAATTTGTTTGAGCTGACATTTTAAACATTATAAATGAACTCTATCCGATGACTGTTGCCTTCCCATAAGTTAAAACACTCGATCTCATCGTCAAGTAGTCTATTATAAAATGTAATTTAATTTTTTTTTTTTTTTGTCTAATGTATAGTATTCAGCTTCATAACGCGCCCCCTGCAGCAGGTTTTCATTATTTATAGTTACCTGCATTATTATTTAAATAGTTTATATCTCGCATTGACGATACGATTAAAATTCAATATTCATTCTATTAAAATAAATGATGATAGACTCACAAACAATAATTTTTAAGTTATTAATAAATGTTATATGACTTATGAGATTGAAAAAATGTATCTATATGTTATCTGCAAGTAATAATATGAGTATAAAAACATCTAACTGCATGTATAACAATACTATCATAAGGTTGTTTTATTTTATTTTTTGTATTCTTACAGTACATATTATACTCACAAAGAGATCAGTTTTTTTATAAATATAATAGCAGTAATAGAATAAAACAGGTTGTTTGAACATTCATATATTCTATTCGAGATTATTCTACAGCCGTTTTTCTGTACACGAATATTGTATAACAAGTTTCTCCTTTTTCCATTCTGTGCTTGTAAATACTGTTATTTAATGAAAAATACCCTTAAATATTTTATAAGTACGCTATAAAATGACAACTAAGTATATAGACAATTGTATCCATAAGTTAATGATTATGAATTATGATACAAGTGCCTACTATAAATTTCACTATCTATATTATATTAACTTATAAGTTACAACTAATTATAATACTAAATCTATTTTAATAAAATGTTTAGAATATCTCTATATGGACATTATTATTATGGAAAGTATGTCCTATTATTATATACAGTAATGAATATAATAATAAATTATATCTTAAAAATTCTGAAACTTATTTTAACTATAATTTAAAAAAAATTTACAACTAGATATTTGTTAATAAGTACTCTTCATAAAATACATAGATTAAATAACATGATTTGCAATTATGATTTATATTATAATATATTATAATATTTTATATTATTTTATAATATCTATTACCCAAACTTATACAATATACATATAAAATATATATATATTATATTATATAAAATAAGTTAAGTCACTAGGTATGTTTAACCTTTTTCTTTCTTTAATGCAATTACTATTAAATCTAATTTTTGGAATTTTCTAGTAAACTTATAGACCATATTTTAAAATTCTTGAGATTTTATGCGCTGCTCTGTAAAGATATAAACTTCTGGCTTTTAAATAAGAACTCCTTTTTTTACTGTAAATTATTTAACAGATAGATTTTTTGAAAATCATGGCACATTAAAACCATAATTTTAAAGAATATTTTTCAAATTCTTTAATTTTGTGTACCTAAGATAATAGATTTACGATAATGGGTTTGAAAGATATAGGGTTTATAGTGATTTCAAAATTTTAGTAATTAAAATTAATCTATTAAAATTTGTAATTTTAAAGATTACCCCAAGTTATTAGATATATATTAGTTATTAGTTATTTAGTATAATATTACTCCTATTTTATATTTTTGTAAAATCATTTTTAAGAACTATTATCTTTTATAGTTATACAATTTTTAAAAATTAAAAAATTACTTATTCAAATTTTGAATCGGATAAAAGTATTTTAAAAGAAAATCATCTATAAAATAATTTACGTTAAGTGAAAAGAGAGGGGAAGGTTCTTATTTGAAAAACAGAAGTTTGTATTATCATAGAACAGTCCTTAAGTAGTAAAATCATCTTAGAATATGAATAAATTCATTATTAAAAGTAAAAGAAAACATGTATGGCATAAATCGTCTTTTATGAATATCTGAATGAAATATTGGGAATGACCAACCCTCAAAATTATTTAATGGAAAGTTATTATGCAAAATATTGCTTTTTTTTAATTAAAGACTATTATTTATTATTATTAATTACCTTGAAAGGAAAACCTTAACTACAAATATTTGTCATTCACCTTTGTAAAGTAAATTAAATTTGTAGTTAAATTAAAATTGTACAGAATTGACTGAAAAAAATAGTTAATAATTCATCGTGACATCCCAACATTCTTAAACTAATATTGGTGTTTATTGTTATGACATTTATTAATTTTTGAGATTTAACTATATACTTTATGTATATTACCCTATTGTCTTATTAAATCAAATATAATCATCAACGCAGATCAAATATCGCAATACATAAAACACTATAATTATTAACATAATTATATTACGGATTAAAATAATAAAAAATTTTAATTCTTATTAAATAATATTTGTACCAGATATCATCAATAGTGACTTGATGAAAACCATATTTTATTAAAACAAAGTATAGTATATTATCTAGCCCATACACTGAGCGGTCCACTTGATAAAATTCAGTATTATAACTTATTAAACTATACTGTTAGTTTGATTTCATTTGTGTACGATTAAATATAAAAACAGTATCTGAAAAATAGCTAAATGGTAATTGGTAATATACGTACAAATAGTTTGATGCAATTGTGTTCAAAGTTAAATAAATTATATACATTCATTTTTAAAACACCATGGTTTAATTCAATTATTATTTAATTGAATGCAAAATATGTTTCTGTAAAATTATTCTAAATCATTAGTATTACAGTTAATAAAATAACTCAACATTTCTTTTCGAAAATAATTTATGAATTCTTCAGGGGCTAATTAAATTAAACTTACTAAACCATTTTTACTCGTTTTATTTACCCAAAAATAGTTATTTGTTTATAAATACCAAATGATAACGAAAAATAATAATTAAGGAATTATGCGCCTAATAGCTATAATATTTTTTTTAAATGATGACGTTAGTTATATATTCAAAAATAGCCATTTAAATATCTTACGATAGTACAAACTAAATATTTCATATATCGCCTCTATTACTTTATATTTCACTATAGATACTCAAGTAAGCTAAGAATTTATTGGTATTATAATAATGTTTTTTTAATGTTTTATATATCTGTGAACACAATTCTGGACGTAAACGATTGCTTCAAAGAAAATTTAATGGAGAATTTTGTTAAATAATTTAAAGAAATTAATTTTTGATTTTTAGGCGGATTTTAAACTTAAGGAGGATCCTCAGAGAAGTGATGAAAAAATTAAGACAATGATCATATCGTAGTTTTAATCAGGTTCTACTCAGTACTTGTCGTTTTTTGGACGGTTCTATTGAAAAATTTTATATCACTGCAATAATACAAATTTATTAATAAAATAAAAAATTAATGAAAAATAAGACGTGTGTAATCAGAAAAATATAGTTTTGAGTTTTAATAGTTTTTTTCCAGCACGCAGTAGCACAAAAATTGTTTTCAATACTTAGCCTTATCTGCAGTTACTCCGGTACCTACAAAGATAATCACGACTAATTTATAGGTATCACAGAGGTGTCCGACAAAAAATTACCCTAAATAATATCAGCAGGAGATACTTATATTTTGATTAAATTTATACATATAATAAGACCACATAATGTCCAAAGCACCGAAGCATGTTATAATTGAAATTAATCTCGAACATATCTCTTATTTTCTAAAAACCACAAATATACCAATAATATTAAATTGAGAAATATTGATTTTTCTGGGTTTAAGATGTTTTCTGAGAAAATTGTTATCCTGATGGATTGGTTATTAAAAAAAGAAAAGTATAAGAAATCGAAAGTATACTATATGTAATAAGAAAGGAATATCATTACAAGTAACTCCATTTTCCTATTATTTGACTTCATACAATTTTTTACATCAATATATGTATAAAAATTAAATATAGTATTTTAAAGTTGAAATAATTTAAATACTTTTACACTATTAGGTAATTATTACAGTTAGTATATTATAAACAGTATTTTTAATTAACTGAAAAAATTCAAATCGTTTATACAAAATATAAATAAGGACTAATTCGTCGAAAAATTCAACACAAAATTATTTGGCAAATAACATCTATTAGGACACAAAAATAAAATATTACAGTTAAGTTCTATAATAAATTCAAATTTACACCTAATTTGGATCAAAAAATAATCCAATTTCAATAAATAATATGAAAATATATTTAATTTTCAAAATTGATTTCTAAAAGAAATTGGTTTCACATTTAAAAAGTTTACTTGGACTGTTAGAATAAATATATCAAAATTTTACTTATAAAATATATATATTTATAAATATATTTTTTATAAAAAATTTTTCAATAATAAAGCCAATAAAAAAATCGAATAAATTAGACAACTGGCCCTGATGTACATTAAGTGTTGAGTGTAATTCATCTTTAAGTAACTCACTGAAATGTATGTGTTCAATTTGAATTAAAAATCAATGTATATGAAAAACGAACAATTTAATTTCATAATATATATTTTGTATTGTTATTAAGGTCATTTATTTTTCTAAAAGTAGAATGATAAGTTGAATTATTTTTACTGAAAATATTGCATTTATTATAACATTAATATTTAATTATTATAATAGTATATACTTTATATCATATATTAAACTTTTAATATAATATCGAAACTTACCGTAAAAGGTGTAAATTGGTTTGTGATATAAACAGAACAAACATTAATATCAAATTATTCTTAATATTTTGAAAATGTCATTATATGCGTATAAAATAAATTAATAATATGTCTACGTAAAAGTTTTAAAGAAAAATATTTTTGAATTATAATAAAAGAACACTGGTTTTGTAGAAGCTACAAATTTAAATCAAAAATATTTTATTTCTGGAAATGAAGAGGTATTATTGAAAAAAATAAAATTTAAATTTGTAATTTTTACATTTTATAAGTTTGTTGTATTCAATATCTTTTTGTATGTACAAAAAGTGTTTTAAAAGTCAAAAGGCTTAAAAGCATATTAAGTATAATAATAAGTTTTCTGGTATATTTTTTTATACATAAGGAATAATATTTTGAAAGTATAAGAGGAGAAGTGAGTTTTTCGCACTTCTAAAAAATTTTAAAACAAGCCCGGGTAATATAATAAATAGTATATAAATATCATAAACACTGTTAAAATATTTTTAAAATTATACCAATTTTATGCCAAAATAAACATTTGGTGAACATTTAAGTAATTGCGGTTATTCGTTTTTGAATTACAATAAAATAAGAAAATAAATTTTGTCTAAAACTAGTTTAGTGTATACATTTTAGTTTTTTTCTTTATTTTTCTTGATAATTTTGAAATATGAAAATTTTGGAATCTTTAATTTTGACCTTTCAAAAGTATTAACTTAATCCATTAATTAGAAAAGATATTCAAGTTAAAAATCAAAAAATTTTTTTTACTTTAAATTATTCATATACACATGACAAAAAAAAAAGAGATATGGCGGAAGAGCATCTGAATATCCTTTCCGATAAATTTACACATAAATATAATATTAGCATTTACACTATGTAGTAAAAATTTTACATTCATTACAAACATTTGTTTTTTGTTATTTAATAATTATAAATAAACGATAAATCCATGCAATGTATTATTTTTTTATTAAGACTGTTTTGTATATGTATTTTCACGTGTTGTAAAAACCGTTTAAATTAAAAAAAAAATAATGAACATAATACATTTCAAATAATAATAATAAAAATTCTTTTCTTATATTTTTAGAATATAGTAGAGGATCAGTACGTATATACAGGAAAATGTAATATGTGTTGGAATGAAGAATAATATTATCATTATATTATATTATAATACGACGATATATGTGTAAAGTAAACAAACTGTAGAGACCATTATGGTTATTATGTTGATTCGGCTCGTGGACAAGAACTTTTGAAATTATGATTGATAAGGGTACAATACTACGTATAGTGTGTATCAATATGCCTATACTGTACATGTATATAACATGTGCACCGCGTCTATTGCAATAGAATATAATAATATTCATATCATATAAATACGTAGTTATTATTGAATTAAACATAATTTTCAATTATACGCAGAACAAAATGTCAAGTATAACTTTTGGGTGCAAAAGTAATAATGGTTGAATGTATAAAGTATTATATATACATTATGCATTTGTCATAAAATATACGTTAGAATGTGTTTATGTGCGCGTATATAATTTTAATTTCAAATATTATAGCGGTCTCTCATGTGTCCTGAAAGTATTTATTTTAACTAATTATTATTATTATCATTTTACCTATATATGTATAATGTATATATATATACACGAATATGGGTTTTATTATTCAGCCAGGTTTAACGCACGGTAAATTCCATGTGTAAACAGTGTTAAAATTTTTATTAAACTGATATTAGATGCGTAAATATACTCATACTGGCTACTTGTATCCAAGTAAGCTGTACTCTTCTATTAATACTCCCGGATATTCCATGAAATATACAAAATTAAAACGTATATGTTTATATTATTTTTGTATATATTTAAGTTAAAATTTTATTTAAGCTAAAAAAAAATATTATTCAGTAAATCAAGTACTTAAATACGAATCGTTCCAATATTTTATATATTTGAAATATTATTAATTTTCAATCAGATGTATGAGATAAGTAAGAAATTCTTTACAAAATATGTAGGTACACTAGATTTTGGGTCTTATCTTATGTATTTAATTTTTTAATAAGATGTAGCTAAAATACTGTAATTAATAAAAAATACTTATATTAGAGAATGATGTTACATAATGTTTGGCCGCAATTACTGAATGATGGCGTTGTTAGCTTTTGGATGGACGATCACTTGGGTTTTTGGTAATTAAATCATGTGCCATACAAGAGAAAAAATGTTTCAAAAACCTTCCTTACCATACTGAATCAAAAATACCCATAGCGAACAGCCATAGTTTCCAAAGCTTAAAATAAAATAAAAAATAAATATTTTCTGCAGTTTAACCGTTGTGTTGATAATTGTCAGGTGTGTTTCAAAATGTATGAGTCACACAACAGGGTGTGACATAATGGACTCTTATATTTAAACATTGAACGTATGAGAGCGAAGCAGAGAGCAAATTCGCCACTCGTTTCGCTTCTATGAATTAAGCCCATGTAATTATTTTATTGGGAAGAATACTTTTAAGCTGAAATTTTTTAATGTCGTTCTAGAACTTAAGTCTTCTTAGCTTAAAGAGGTCATCAGCAAAGAAATCATCGGAATTTCAGATATTATGCTGACAAAAGTGATGGAAAACTTTTGAGAACGACTCCATATGTGCGTCACTCATCAATGTCATCGTCTGGACGTTATAATTTTGATTAATGACTTAAAAAACCTTATATAATATACTTTTTTATAAATAAATTATTTTTCATGTAATTTAACTAGTGGCAGCGTCAAGAGGGAGGGCAAGGTGAGGCAAGTGCTCTACTCAAATTTGGTTTAGCCCCATCAAATAAAAATAAAAATTTCAAGTATTTGTTAATACCATTTTCTATCTATTTCGTTATGTATTTAATTGAGATTATATTATATTATATATTTATATTACCTATCGCACTAGAAATGGTTCACATTAGAATATATCCAAAAGTTTGAATTTAAATATAGTTGTAGATAAATTTGCCTCCATTCATAATAATAGATGAATTATGTTATAATGATTAAATTAATAACTAATAAAGAATATTAATTTATAAAATATTTTTCGTTTCATTATTATTATAATTAAATTTGTATTTCTTATTATAATAAATAATTTAATATTTTATTGTTTACAGGTTTTTTTTTGCCATGACCCTGCCTCCTTCCCCTCCTTCAAGAAATAAATATTTAGTACCGTCTCTGAATGTAAAGTTTATATCTTTAAATTTACCTAGGAAATGTGAGAATTCATTAAGCCACATTTATTAATTTATTTTGTATTTTTGTTTCATTTTAACTTTATATTAAATAAATGATAAATCTGAAATTCATCTATAGTAAAATTTAATTGCATTATTGTATAATTAAATACAAGTAAGTATAAGTGCTTAAAAATAAAATAAAATATAATTTTTAATTTTGTGGATAATTGTATTGTAGGTACACCTAGTCTCAAAAATGATAGTAAATTAATCAAATATTTAGCATTTGTAAAATATCACCACCGACAAGAGTTTTGATTTTGAAAGTTCAACCAAAACGATTTTTAGCATTTTACCCACATAATAAATTAAAGTAGATATATAACAAAATTAAAACAAATACCTACTCATATTATGTGTGTGCATTGGTGCAGATTTTTCACATTCAATACATCATAGTTTACTTAATATTATTCAATTCTAATTTAATTATTTATGTTTTATTTTTTTTTTTATTATTACGATTTTATATTCATTGCCTATAATATTTCAATAAAAATGTTCACAAATAAACATATTATATTTTAATTTATTTATGTGATTAATTTTCCATCAGTTAAAAAAAAATTATAATTTGATTTGTGAGCATTTTTAATGTTAATTTAACTGAGTATTGAAAAAAAATGAATACATAATATATTTTAAATACGCCATTATTAACATAATGTTTAATAAATGGTAATTGATTCTCATGAATTTATCGAGTACTCTTGGAAATGATGCCTAGTTACATTTCCAGAAATTGTCCAATTCTAGAAAGTACTCACACATTAATGGCAGTTTTAAGAATGAATTGATTGGATGAGCCCCCTAGCCTGTTTAAATATGTAGTAACTTAAATAGTTATAAAAAAATTCAAAACGTAATACATTTATTCTTAGTAAAAATAATTTTAATGAGCGTGCCTATAGACGGTCGTCAAACAAGCACATTCATCCCTCAACGCTTTCATTTCTTTCCTTTTCTTCTACAGCGGTTTAAAAAAATATTATTAAAATTAACACATTCCAACAATGGGAGAAAGAATGAAACAAAATGATGACTAAACTCAATGAAATTAAAAAAAAAAAATACTTCCTTGGACATTCCCCTTCAACACCCCAAGAAAACATGAGTCTGCCATCAACCGTCTCAGAATTAGATACACACGTCTTACGCACCTGTTTTTAATGAAAAAGAAACCACCACGCTGTGAGGTATGTGAGGTAACCCTAACAGTCAAACACGTTCTAGCTTAATGTAGAACATATAGCACGGAGAAAAGAAAATAATAGATCTCCAACCATCTAGCAGAGATATTAAGCCTAGATCCAGTCAATATCATTAAGTTCAGCCAATTTCTATCGACAATACATCTCATCAACTTAGTGTAACATATTCACAAACCCTCTTTTGCATTTCTGTTAAACCTTTGGTATTTCGATGAATCCAATATTAAATATATAATTTATACATTTAATAAAAAATGTGTTATTAACCTTATTAACTATACTGTAGTTTTAATGTCATAAACTATATAATATGGTTCGTTACACTCAATGGCTATAGTAGCCATGGACAGTTATTACTTATTATTAATAATAAAATAAATAAATATATTTCAGAATATTTAGGTATAGAACCATCTCTGTCAAACACTCATTGAATTATTAAGATATTATTATAGTAAATATTTTTTTGTTATAACTTGTAAAGTAACTAAACAATTTTAATAAAATTTAAAAATAATAAACAATTATTACCTATATAGATGAATCGGTAACATTATTATAAGTCTAGTTTCAAATATTTAACAGTTAATCAAATTTTACCGTACATAGTACATACTTTTATTGAACGCCGGAATAATATTTACTTAAAATAACTAAAATAAGATTTTAATATTATCTTAAAAAGTTGAAAATATTCTTCTAATATTCTTTAAAAATCATGATAAAAATATGCAAAGCATGTGATTTTATATTAATGTATTTTCTTAAATTAAAAATTATGCTTTTATATGTAAAATAATAAAGTTCATAATACGAAAAAACTGGTATAAATAGGTATTTAATTAAAATATAATACATCTTAAAAAAAAAAACCTTAACTTAAGTAACATTTAATTTATTTAATTAAATTTGATGAATATAATATTTTTAATCAAGACAGTTTTTGAAAAAATTGATAACTATATTTAGCTTCATGTGCTCTGGTGTCATATTGGTACGACGGTCCTTTAAAATGTTTTTATGTGTATTGAGAGAACGTTCAACATCAATTGAAGTTACAGGAGTATGCTGAAAATTATTTATATTTGTTCTTCATTAATTCTGCTTAAAATTTTTGTTACGTTTTTATGAGCCCTTAATGTATTAATGTTATTGTTGAAGTTGATCAATTTTTTTTTTCATATCCATTTTCTTCAGATATTTTTGAAGTTTAACAGTTATATTATAAATTAGGTATATCGAATTAACAAGAGAAACAAATCATTTTTTTAAAATTTTGATGGTTTTTACGAGCACAAAAAAATGAGCTTTAATAAATATTAGATCATTTTCTACAGTTTTTAAGTCAAAAACTGTTTTATGTTTAAGTACAGACTGACATGGGAGACTTTTGATTATTTAATTCCTCAATAATTTTTTTTAAACTATGGATATTATCATATTTAAATATAATAGCTTTCAACCACGTTTCTTATTTGGTTAATATCGGTTCAGGGAGTAACGAAATATTAGTTAATATTTCTTTATACATTTTTAAATGGCACGGAGATTTTATAAATACTTTTTTATATTATTATTTTTTTTTATTCACGTCTGGATAAATTTCTCTAACCTTCTCTGTGACCTTATTAAATATGTGACTTATACATATAATATGAATTAAATTGGAATAAAAACAACTGTTAATAACTGTCCAGTTTTCACCATGTACAGCACATAAATGTACCATCTGAGAGTATTAATAACACTTTTTCATCATTTCTGTCCAAAGAACATAGTAATTTTAACCTATCATTCACAAATCGAGCTATAATAAAATGATAAGTTTTTTCTAAAACTATATGTTAAGAGAAAAGAATGAGTCAGATGATTTGACTGTTATAATATCTCAATCAATAATTCGTCGCATAACGGCTATTTATATCTATTGTCTCATAAACAGCAATCCAGATATGATTATAGTTTATTTCATTTTTATATTAGATAAAGTCTTATTATAACACTATGATAGATATATTTTTCTTAACAAACTTTCATTGGGTATACGTTTGCAGTATATTTTTCCAAAAATTCTTAAAAATGTGGGTTTTGCACATAATACCACAGAACAATTGTGGCAATAAAACTCAAACATAAATTTTCATAAAATTCATTTATATTTTTTTTAGTAGTCGATTTTGATAAAAAAAAAAAAATGACTTTGAAGTGTTTAAATAACGCTTTGAGTTTCTTGGTGTAAAGATGTATCTACAATCTATATGTTGTGATAGTTGAGACTTCTTAATACACGGTATGTTTTTACTTGACAAAAAAGAGTTGTGTCATCAGTTGTAACATTTATATCGTTTTTATTTATTGGTAGTATTCACTGTGTAACTAATTTTTTTAATTTAGTTGATGATGTTTTCGGCATTATTAAAAATGACAACGAGACAAGTAAAAACAAGCGACTAATGAAATTAAACTACACTCGGTATGTCAAATACCATACGAGTAGTACGTCATAACAAACGCTTGGAGCTATTTTCGAAATGTAATTCCATTTAATGTTTTGTTGGGCATCGTTGTATACTACATATTAAAACATAACTATATATAGTATAATTATCGTATATATGATGGTATATAACACGTATATACAATATCTCTATTTTTGTGCATATTATTTATTACACTTATACTATTGTAACACAAAATCTCAAAAATCTTTAAAATTAATTGATATTTTCTCTAATATTCTTTATTATACGAAATATTCTTTTATCTTTAAATATTTTCAAGTATGCGAATAAACTTAATTTTTAAACATTTTGAACTTCCGTCTGACTGCATAAACTAAAAAAAAATATGCAAAAGAACATAATTTTGGACTCTACTCATTACTAATATTATGTATGCTTTGTGTATAGTTGAATATTGTATTGTGTAAATCTAATATACAAAAATCTCGTGTCACAAAGTTTGTTACCAAACTCCTCCGAAACGGCTGGACCGATTTTCATGAAATCTTTTGTGTATATTAAGTAGGTCTCAGCGAGTGATGTAAATTATTTTTCATACCCCTAGGTGTAAAGGGTGGCTCACCACAAATATTTATAACAGCTGTTGGATATCAGCGATAGAAAAAAAATATAATATAAAAATAATAAATAAAATAAGATACAACAGTTGTTGCCAGGGAACTATAAATTGTTTATTTACGTAGATTACGTTTCCATCCTTTTTCATAATATTAAACGACCGCGTATTTATCGCATTTAACGAATTCATCAGAAACGACTCGACCGTTGAATGGGTCGGTTTAACACAATAAGCTTTCTCTCTCATTTATAAGAAAGGTTAATAATCACATATATGAACTTTAATTATCGTTTAATATTATGAAAAAGGAATATTAAAAGGAATATTATGGAAAATGAAACACCAAAATATATTGATATTTAATGAACCAAAATATTCATTAGATATAATTTATATGGCAAAACAACGTTTGCCGGGTCAGCTTGTAAAATATAATACATACTTATTATATATGATATTTACATTTATATATATGTGTGTGTGTGTGTTAAACTATAAAGTATAAATATAAAATGTTGAGTCGAAGAACAATAAAAAAATATATAAACAATGTAAATAACTACGAAACAAACTGATACTGTTATCACAGTTTGTGTCATGTAGATTATATTATAATATTGTATTGGTATAATGCACGCCCGCTTGAGTAACAGATTTAAGACAAAATTCAAACGACAGTCTATGTGGTTACATTAGAAAAAGATTATGCAAGATACATTGGAATATTGGATTCGCCAAGTATGCTTATTCTCATTCTTTTTTTTTTAATATACTTTAAGACCATATTTTTAAACTCTTGAGATTTTTTTACTATTTAAGGAGTGTCCTGTGGTGATTCAAACTTTTGTTTTGAAAATAAAAACTTCTGTCCCATTTAAGTATACTTGATAATATCAAAAATCAAATTTTGAATAACCGAATTATTGAAAAAAACGAACGTAAGTTCTTGGTAAATTACCCCGTTTATATTTAAGTTAACAAATTTACATAATATCAAGTATGATTAATTGATGTCTCAGTTAAACAGTCAATATGCAATAATACAAATCAGGGGTCATTAGACATTTATTTTTGATGACGATCGATGTTAAATTTTTTAGTTATTTTGAAACAACACATTTTCTAAATATATTATAATTATTAAAGTCGGTGATAATTTGGTAACTCATTACAATATTTTTTATCTTATTACAAAAGTATGATTAAAGAATACACATCGAGTTAAAAACGCCATATTTCATTCAAGTAGAAATAACTAATAAGAAAATAGTATGACGAATGATAAAGTCAGTTAACTCTGTTGAAACAGTTATATACTTATATTATAATCACATATTAAATCTACGTTAGCACAGTATAAATACGAGTATGTATAAAAAAATACAAATAGATTTAATAAATTATATTCAGGACATCACCTTCTTAATCAATTTCTAGCTAACTCGCCCCATTTCTTCTATTTGACTATGCATGAGTCATATATTTATCGTTAAATGGCACATTAAAATATTATAATTATATGATGCTGAGGTATAGGTTAGGTTATATGTACAAACATACTGTACACCATACTACTTATTTCTTCTATTAAATTCATTCAACGTTAGTATAGTAGTATCAAAATTTAAATTATATTATGGACTGTATAGTTGACAAAACATATCTAATTTTGTTCTAATCCTTTATTTATTAATTTGTGTAAATAAACACCATTCGTTTTAAATAGAAACAAAAACTATATAACTCATATTATAATTTATAGCAAACACATTAGAATTGATACTTGTCGAATTATAAAATAGGTTTAAATTGAAACATCATAGATAAAAAAAAAAAAATAAATAAATAAATAATAATAATAATAATATTGATATACTCATTGTTTATAATTTATAATATATTAGGTATGTGTAACCCAGTAAAAGCAAAAAATTATACTCGTATATAAAATAATGGCAAATTTACAACTGAAAGAACTCTTATACGTCGAGTGTACTTGCTAAGGTACAATTAGGTACCATAAGACTAATATAAGTAATTTTTGTTTGGGGGATAGAGGTAGTAGAAAGATTAAATAAGGATATTCACCTTTTGTCTTTAAAAATATTATGAGGGAAGAATAATTTAAATCTATAGACAAAGAAATTATAGGTATTGCAGTTCATAATTTTTTGTTAAATATATTAAGCTATATTATTATAATGAACCATAAATTATGGTCTATTATATAGAATATTGTATGCACCTATTATAAGATAAATATTTTGATAAAAATATTGTTATTAGTATTTAAAGCATACATGGAATAATAATATTCAGACTTAAGCAGTGAAGCATGATATGCTAAAAAAAAATGTGTTTAATGAATTGAAGCTTAAAAACAGTTTTTTATAAACTATGAAATAAAAAAAGAACATCCTTATTACTCCCTTCTTAAATTACGCCTTTAGGTATCCATATTTTTTACTGTGTAAATCATTTAAGTGGCTAAACTTATGCCTGGACAGTGGATACATAAACAATCACTAAAAAATTAATTTATCTAGAGTAAGCTAATGGTTCAATAAACATAAATTAATGGCTCGTGATTAATTTATCAAATTTTAGTGAATCATTAAATTTATCAATTTTTTATTCAATTTGGCATTGTCCTTTATTTGATGTCTTTACACAGAGTCGTGTCATTATGTACATAAGTTGAATATATTTCAACTCAAATGACACGATTAAGTGTGAAAGTATCCTAAGTAGATTTATTGAATTTTAATTTAAAAAAAAAATAAAATAATTTTAAATTTTAAGTATTTATAACTCTAAATTTTAACAAAATAGTTTAATTAGGAATGTAATCAGCAATGGCCCATCTACCCTATAAATTATATATGGTCAATTATAATACTTAACTAGTGCGTTCATTAATGAAATAATATATTAATAATAATGTATAAAAAATGGTGCTACTCTAAACATCTAAATATCGGGATGAATTTTTCTTATTATGATTAGATGCATTTTATTTTGAAGTATATACGTCGAGAACATAATATAGCTCTTGTTGTTTATATTATAAATAATAATACACTTTTATTATATGTATCATATTATGCTTCTGGTTTGATATGAAGTTTATCATCATATTGTATTATAATACTTACCATATTGAATTTTCTTCGAATCAGATGACGTTTCGCATACACGCGTGTACCACATATACGTGTATGTGTATGTTTGCGTGTTGTGTGTAAGAGGGAAAGGGAGGGGATTCAACAAAACTCACATCATTTGACGTGAGCATGCACTAGTGAATAGTATTATGTATTTTATTCTGTTGTATTGAACTGCTGGACAATCGCGGAAAACATATTTTTATACGAAAAAAGAGGAGATTATTTTTTAGAAGAAAAAAACCTCATACAATATATTGTGATATGCACACTTATATAGTTATATAGTATACCTATCTTTATATATTTTATAATATATGTTTACTTCATAGAACTATTGACTCCTTCAAATAAAGTTTAACTAGAGAAAATTGGAAAAAAATACGTCAATGTCGTACGTTATATGTTCTCGCTATTGGGTTATTATATTGTGTGATCATATTCCACGTTAAGGCATTAACGCTATTGTGTCGTATTTATGCTATATAATACACATTATTCTGATATGGTTGGGTGATATGCGATATACGCAGATGACCATAAAATATATAAATTGAAATTAAGTTCATTTTATTCAAAATACATTAAAACGTGTTCAAAAATGATGTATTAGATAATAATGATTTATCGAAAATGGGAAATTTTAGTTTTAAAGGATTATATTGATAATGAAAATAAATACTTAGATTTCAAGTATCTTGATCCAGTGAAAATGTTTTATTATTTTTTTAATATACAATATGATCACAATTTTAGGAACCATTAAATATCTCCGCAGTAAGACCTTGTATTAAAATGGGGTTTTTGGGAGGTGAAAGAAAGTACCCAAATACATATTTAAGTAAATTAAAAGTTTTTTAACTGTTTTGGTACATGCATGCACAGTACACTTAACTTTTTTTGAATGGTCATATCTATTTTTGTATATTCCCGGATAGATTAATTTTTCTAGAACTATTTTCGTATAACAAGGTTATTTATATTTACAAAATTAATCATGTTAATGTAAATTTATAAACCTATGGACATAACTCAACATAAGCGTGCGCAGACCTGAATTCCGGGGGTGCCTACAATTTTTTCGGGCTCTTTTCTTAATTTAGGCCCTTTTTTTAACAAGACATGTACATTTAATTTAATAAATTATAATGTACGAATAAACATTATTTACATTTTTTTATTTAATATTATAATATAAAAATGATAAATGTATAATAACATGCGCCTATTACTTTAATAATTAAACTCGTTAATAACCAAATAGTATTTGTATTACTTATTAATAAGTATTCTGGTAGGTACTAAGTTATAAAATATTTCATTAAATAGTTAGATCTAAAATCTATTTTTAAGATAATTGCAATATATATTTATTATTTTTACTTTTGTAGTCAATAACATCTCATAACTGATGTAATTACAATAATTTTTACCACGCAGATTTAAAATATTTTACGTTGTATTATTTTTTTTTATCCCGAAACATATTTTATTTTTTTACCACATATTTTAAATAAAATAAAATTTTTATTCTAGTAACATAAGTTAAAATACAGACCCATTAGTATGTTATAGGGCTTAAATTTTAGGGCCCCAATTGCATGTCGGAGGTGCCCAGGCACACTCAGAACCCTCCGTGCGCACGTCTATGCCTATGCATAATTAATATTTAACAAAATTTTAACTTATAATTATTTGAAATAAATAAGTGTTTAGTATGTATTATTTCCTTGTCGCCCGGAAGGATATATTGAGCAGGTGAAAATTTATGTTTGGTTAACTGTTATATGATAATAATTTGAACTATTTTTATACTGAAATTTCATTTTATTCTTCAATACTTCTAACAATGATAAGATAATTAAAAAATATAGGTATTTAATTGATGAGAAAACCATTTTTCTTTTAATCTTTAACTAGAAGTATACTTCAATTAGTATTTCAATCATCTCCCGAAAATTCAATTTCAATCCAAGATCAAGCAGTTAAAATATTTAGTGGTACCTGGAATTGTAATCACACTGTTTATAAATAGCTAAAAAAAGTCAAAATACTTAAAAATTTAGAAAATTATAATATAAATATTAGGTAAAACTTTCAAGGATGGTTATTCGTTTTTTAATTAAATAAAATAAAATCTATTTTTTCAAATATCTACTAATTGTTCTTAAAAATCCCTTTTTTACAATAAACTTTTTTTTCCTGCATTATTTTAAAAAGTATTGAACATTTTTTACTTTTGACCACCACCACTTTCCTGTCAAAAAATAATAATTTGATTTAAATTTTTGCTAGAAACCACCTCCAAAGTTGAAAATCAAAGTATTTTTATAATCCCAAAAAATAATAACAGGCACGATATTAAAAAATTTAAAAAAATACATCATTGTAAAATCAATACATTCATTGCTCCACTTTAAAATGTATAACAATAGACGTATATTCGTATAGCTATTATAATTTAAAGGTATTTAAATAATTGAATTCATTTATTTCTAAATCTTAATCACTAATTCGTGTTCTATATACATTAAGATTTATTAATGGTTCCAAGTGTTTTTAGACTTATGGTACATTGTTACGTTTTCTTAAGACGGTCTTTAAATGGAAATGTACAATTTTGTACTTTAGGTACATTATTTAAAATAACACAGGATATTTTTTAGTAATTTTTATCATATATTTTATTTAATAACAACAGATAAAATACGAGATTCTCGACTTTAGTGCTCTAATTAAAAAATGTCAGTAGGTGTTTACTACCCAGTCACAGTCGACAACACCTGCACATGCCAAAATTAATCTACTACATCATTCAAATTACAGAATAAGGGAAATTTTTGTGCAAGTTCTATACTATTGTTATAGCCTTCCATAAATGATAATAAGGAAACTATAATAATTAGTATATTAAGAATAGGGTACTCAACTAAATCTATCTAATATTTCATGAGAAATTTATCATTTGTATGGCATGTAGTTTAAAACTTTCAATTTAGCATTATTATTTGATCATATTCTGTACAAAAAAATGATGAATTCCCAATGTCAACGGTTCCAAGAATCTTCTTTTTTTAAATAATAATAATAAAAAAAAAAGTAAATAATTATCATAACAACAATATTACAATAGTCAATTATTGTAACATTGAATAATATTCCTGGACGGACTTCAGTTATAGTTGTACCTATATAACGATACGGTGGTCCGGCAAGACTGGCAGCACTGCGCCGCGCAACTCTCATCCCTTTTTCCGCGCGCTCACCTCACACAGCGGTGGTGTAGCGGACGGCTAGTGACTATACAACATAACTACCGCCGCCGCCGACGACGACGACGACGACGGCAGTTCCTGTCCACCTGTCGGCTACGACAAACGCTGGTGCGCCGATAACGTTGTCGCTACAAGAAACCCGCACGATCGCACGTGGTCGTCTGCGCGCGCGCGCACAAAAACGCATACGAGACTTGTACGATAATAATAATAATAATAATAACAATATTAATATCATATACTCTTCGCGGTTCGGTAGATTTTATGTAATATTAAAATACGGCAGACAGGTACTGTCATATTATTATCATAATTATTGTCGTTGCCGTTCAATAACGACATCGCTGTTAGATAACCACGAGTCCACCCCCCCTCGAATGGTGATTTTATTTTTTTGCTCGCTCCCGAAAATCACCGCTGTAAATCGACTACTACACAGCTATACGATATTATAACGGTAACGGTTATAACGACAACAACAACAACGACAACAACGACGTAGTAGTAAAAATAAATCGTTCACGTGTCTCGCGCCGTCAGCCGTCCCGCGGTTTACCGTGAATACACGCGATTTTTTTTTTTCCGTGCCGAACTCGACGCATCATGCGGTGTCGCATCGCTGTCCGAACAGCCGTCGGTGCCGCGGCGGCCGTGCTTTTGGCCCTGATCGGCGCCGCCGACGCGGGCAGCTGTCTCGAAGCCAAGCTGTGCTGTCCCGGCCGCGACTCGGCGTGCGTCGTCCAGAAGACGCCCATCAACGCGATCATCGAGGATCCCACGGACAAGCCGTGTTACTGCGACCACGCGTGTCTCAAGCTCGGCGACTGTTGCACCGATTTCAAACCCGCTTGCGGAGGTTAGTAGTGGCCCGCGTTATCTGATAATATTATAGCGCGAAGCGCATTGGTCGTTACGCGAATCGGCGCGTTTATTGTTTGTTATTTTTTTTCCTCGCTCGCGCGACGTACGCAGTACGCACGCAATATTATAATAATTATTGTCGTTCAAGCCGACTTTGACGGAGGGTTATTACGACGTAATAAGAGCACAACATGTCTTGAGGGTGGTACCTATACCGTTTTGCACCGATCGCCTGTTGGTTTTTTTTTTTTTTTTTTTAGATTAAATTCTAAAGTCTATACGAGCGGTGTATACGTACAACTGTACTCCCTACAGGAGGTCAACGTTTTTGCGCTGTACTATTTTATTCCGCCGAAATTTAGATTTTAAATTCTAAAAACCACGATTTAGCAAAACGTATATACTATGCATATCGTACATATAATTGTATTTGTGTATATAACGTTCGTGTCGAAGGTTTGAGTATTTTAATCAAAGATTAAAATTGTTCGAGAACACAAAAATATACCTACTTGGTTTTTAATGCATTCGCACGAACGAATCATATCCTAACATTACGAGTAACTGTTCATAAATATTTTATCAAACGTAATTACTGATGAAGGTTGCCGATTTTTTAAGCGTACAGATTAAGTCTAATTATAATGACATGATTGACAATTTTTTTGCGGACCCATCAATATACGAGTCTTTTCTATATTAACTCTGAAAAGCTGAGGAGGATTGAACGAATAAAACTACCACTTTTTTCTTAGTCCGCTTATAATTACTTCCTGTTAAAAAATACCATAATTCCGACAGAAAAATAAATAAAACAATTAATAATATTTATCTATATTATATCTAACCAATCGTTTCATTTAAACTGTGTTATATTATGTTTTATTAAGACACACAATATACGAGTATAATTTCAACAGATATAAATTACGGGCTTACTTTTAAAAATAAACTGATTAACTGCAAAAAATGTATTTACAATTAATAATAATTGCTATCCATAACTGTTGTTAAACTTGTGTTTATAACTGAAGATTTTTTGTTAACTCTAATGATTTTTTATTCAACAGAATCCAAGGATTATGTTTATTGATTTATGAAATTTATTAATTTAAATAAAAAATATTTAACATTATTAATAATAATGAAGATAGATTGTGAATTTTCATGTAAAGATTTACGGAGAAATAATAGTCGTTACGGTAATAATTATTCAACCCTTATAAATTATAATTGAAAATCAAATAATTTATTATGTGTAATAAACGTAAAACTATTAAAATTTAAGAGAGCACCGAAAAAAAGTACTAATTTAAAATCATAAAATAATAAACTATGTTAAATATTAATAATAAACGATGTCCATAATATTCAACAACAATTTTAATTTTAATTATATTATTATGTTTTATGTTTGTAATCGCATCCAGTACTTGCACACAATATTAAATAATATATGAATTCGTGTTATTACCCTTTTGAATTATGTTAGTCTAAATAAACAGGTACTTATATATCTACCGAAAATTCGTTTAGACAATGTTATAAATTATAATATGTAACACTAATTTAGCAATATTTCATTTTAGGCTCGTAAATTAGACGCACTTATATGGAAACCAGGAACTTTGAATGCAGCACGACTACGATTTATGTTAGTATGTTACTGTATGACGCGTGTGTTATAAATATGTCTTATTGGTATTTTTTATTTTTGTTTTCGACATGCGTGTTATATGTGAATTTTGTATAATAAGGCCGTGTAGAAAATGCGATTAAATAAAATTGAAAAACTCCAATAGCTTTAGATAGACATTTCGACTTGAATTTTGATCGCACAACCGTTACAGTTGTGAGAATGAAGTTCGGTTAATCCAATGTGCGTTAAAAACAGTCGTTTACTTACAAGTTACAATTCGTCAATCGTTGTTTTTTTTTGTGGTTTTCCAGAAAGCTATACACCTATAGAGTTAGGTGCTACTGGGAAATTCAAGAAAACGGTTTCTCTTATAACTACAATAGTAACACAATACAATGTTACGACGTATACAGTGTTCCACATATGTATAGGTAAATACAGTCGAGGTGTGATTTTAGAAATGTCTTAACCGTTTTTACCGGTCTGAAACTTGTTTTTGCTGAAAGGACAAAAAACAACACGCATTATTATAAAATCAATGTATATAAGATTTGGCCAACAACTAAAACGTCCGAGTTATTTGCAAAACTAAATACGTGCATGGTTATGCCATACAACTGAATATTTTGTATTTTATGAAGGCTTTTGAAGATAAATATTGCTTAAAATTGATTATGACTGACTTATGAGTAAAGAGGGGAAGAGGGGAGGCTGAGTTCAATTAGTCCGATATATCATAAAAATAACAAGGACTTAAGAAAACTCAGATTAGGACTGTTTTATTTAATTAGTGCCATGTACTTAGTTTTATATATTTTTTCTAGCAAATAATTAAATTATTTAACTTATAAAATATTGCAATATTAATAAGAAATAATATACAGTTTATATGCTTGATTAATATTATTATTGTCAACGTAATATTTTTATTAATCAGTAATAATTTATCAACATTTAATCGTATTACTCGAATAATCACACACATCGCCAAATCGTCTATATCAGGCATGTCAAACACGCGGCCTGCAGCTCATTTTTTTGTAGCCCGTGGCTACCAATATTAATGAACAAGAAAAAATATTAATAATGTCGTGTCACGACTAGCTTAGATTCTTAGAGAATGGTTTATTTGATATACATTATTATACTGTCTTATCTTCTGATAAACTATAATCGAATAATTATTATAATTTATATTTTATTTAAATGTTAATGTCTATTTTTTTTTCATTTTTAAATTTAGTTGTAATTGCTGTATTTGTAAACATAAAGAATAAAATTGAAAATTTTTTACAAGATGTTTATTTTTCGCTAAATTTTTATGTGCGGCCCAAACAATAAACTATTCAATATATTTGGTCCACTTGATACTTTGAGTTTGACATGCCTGGTCTATATTAATATAAAAATAATTTTATAAGTAGAAAATACAGAATAAATCGTTTATAATGACACCAGTTAAAGTAGCATACCGGGTCTAACGACCTTAAATTGAATAGGTGCCGTTAAAACTCTCAAATTTTATATGCTAATTTTAAATCGGTTATTTTGACTTTATAACCATAATATTATGATGTAAAGGCGTTTATTTTTTGGTGAATTAAAAAAAATATTTTATCTGTAATAACAAATAATGGGTCATATTTTTGACGATTATGAAAAGAATAATTTTCAATATAATAAAAAATATTAAATAATTAGTGTCAAATTATACGGTTATTAATAATACAAGTTCAAAAATAAACTTTGAAATAGAAGAGATGAAAATACACGAATTTTATTTAAAAAAACATACCACATAATAAAATATATTAATACGAATATGTAATGAAAATACATTTTACTTTTCAATGAAAATAAATATGATGTACCTATTCTGTTCAAATGTTTTCTAATATATATATTTTTTTAATTATTGGTTGTTTTGACCTTTGGCTTGTCTCTTGAATATTATTAAAAATCATAACATACGATTTCTACTGCATATAGTTATAGTTTATATAATATACGTATAAGAGTATTTAAGTATATTTATACTTAAATAATATTAAAGTATATTTTGTTTTACTCATTAGTATAATTAACTTATATACATAATTTAAATTGCATTTAGGTACAATTACAATATATTATGCAAATACATATGTTTAATTTATTTTTAAAATCTTTTTGAGAGATTTTTTAAAATCTGTTGTACTTTTCCTGATTTTACTTGTGAATAGAGTCAAAAGAGGGGGGTTCAGGTGGTTGCAGCTCTCTCGGAGATTTAAGAACAGTTATAAATGCTTTCAGTTTTGTATAAATGTATCACATAAGACGTAACTGCATGTATTAAAATTATAATTTTTATGAAGATTGTCGCAAAATGATATATACCTATGACATCATGACATAAAAACACCAAACATAAAAAAGAGCCTCCTCATCCCCCCCACAAAAAAAATTTTTTGACTACAGCACTGTTGTACCTATATATATATATATAATATCGTGTACTATAGCTTAAGATGAATCTATTACGGTTTTAGTGTGATGTCTAAATTATTACTTTGCTTGTAATAATCGCCTCAATTTTCGTCAAGGTAGGAATCGGCATAAAGGTATTTCATGCAATAATAATGCGCTCACCTACCTACGATTCCCTCGACGCATTTGAAAGACGACAGTCGGACGATCCTGTATATAATATTATTATTATTATTATAATATATTCCGTATAATGAATTATAATAGTAGGTACGTATATATTATACGTCCCCAAACGATTTTCAACCGTAAAAAACTTCTATACGCGTGGTGTGCATATATAGATACGCTGGTAGGTATACTAGTGTCGTCCGACACGTGACTATATAATATGATTTACGCGCACACCAAGTTTATTCACATCTCGGTCACACGCACCGCGCGTCATCGTCGTCGCAGTTTCGATCAACGTACATGTATAATATGTATACCTAGTATAGATGTATTATATATAATGGAATATATTATTATGCATATCAGTAAACATTGTATTATCGTATATGAGTTTTTGGACGGTTATTTTTCACGTCTCTTCTATATTGGTACGTACACGCACACGTTATGCCGTTATATTTTTATTTATTATTATTTATTTTTAGTTTTAAACACAATCGACTTGCATTAGCATTTTGATAAATGGCTTTTAACTTATATTACGCAATACGTACTGCGGTGGGCACGTTAAAAACTGTGTTATATTATATACGTATGTATACGCGTACGTACTATGCAAGATGTTTTATAGTGTACACAATTTCGCTGTATCGAAAATAACATTATTTTAGATTATAATTTTCATTTGAGTCGAACTGATAGTTGTCTGCAAGAGGTGTAAAATTATAGATACTATAATTATACCGAAATCCCATGTTGGGGTTGATATGAGAGGTGGGGGTATAAAATGATATACACAATTATTTTTATAGGTAGTTATCCGACGTGAAAACGGATGTAATGGGTACATTGTACACCTACACCTACGTACATTATTTACGAGCGTAGCTATACTGTTTTTACTCCTTACAGAAAATATTATAGACAAAAATATAGAATACAAGAAATAAAGGGGATGTACTATACTAGTTATGTTATTCTTATTTCAATATTTGAACTTATTGAATACATTATAAATAAATGTGATATTAATATTATATTTATGTACCTATAACGTATTTAATGACATTATATATGCTATAAACATACAATTTTTGCTACTGTTTTCAATTAATATTTTTTCTTAAAATGCTTCTTTGCAATAGGTGTATTAATTTTGTTGACAATTCAAGAAGGCTAATATTTTATAAATAATCGTAGAGTTCGACCAGACTAGCGTTTTTCCGGCAACCTATAAAATGTAACTGATCGACAATCCAAACACAACATCTATAGTCAACATATAAACCGCATTGTTGTAACCAGACTAGATCAATTCTCCGAATCGTTCAAAATTGATCTGAAATAAACCACGTGCAAGTTGTGGTTTGATAGGCGATAGCTACAATGCGTATCCGCCGCACACAAAATTACATTAATTTGTACGGTGCCGTCTACACTGAGCGTTTTTCGGTTATCGTTATTTTTTCAATTTAGTACTCATCAAAACATTTTATAAGACATTTTTATATATTTAAAAAATATTTTACATTAAAACACAAACATGTGTTCAACAGAAAAATGAATAACTGAGCTTCAAAACTATCCATGTATTTGTGTATTTAGGATATGACCTCAAATGGATTACATGAATAGGGATCTAAATAACTTATTTTGGTTGAAAGTTATCAAAGTAGTATATTATTTGGAATGAGATAACTTAAAAAATACTGAAAAAAAAAATTAAGACAATTTAATTATCTAATAACTATTACGTTTATAAATAGGCTAAATAGGTATGAATAAATAAATAAAATAATAGTATTGAATAAAATAGTAAAGATAAATACCCAATAAATAATAATTAACAATTATTGGTATATACCTAGGTATCTTTTTATACGATTATTATATTAGTATACTTTATCTACGTATAACTTTTAATAACAGTAACAATTAAATTAAAATATATGGTGATATAATTAGTATGAAAAAAAAAAATGATAAGTTATTTTATATTAAATTAAACTCATACGTTTTCTAAAGCATTCTGTATTGAAGAAGTACCGCTCCATTATCCATAAAATAATCAGCGAAATTGTCTTTTATGCCTATTCAACTTCTGTTGACATTTTCCTCGTATGAAATTATGCGCATCAGTTTCTTCATCGTAGTTGCTAATACAATTATGGAGAACATAACTTGCTTTTATAATATCATCGCAAAAATTTAGTTCCACTAAAATGGTCACGTGCAAAACCCTCCATTTATTGGCCAAAACTTCGAAAGCATATTAAAAAGTACCTGCAGTAACATTAATAATTATAATAATATACTTTAAGAAGATAAATACTTAAAAGTACAAGTGGATACGTTTGTTACACTGAACTAACTGAACCGCCGTGAATAACATGTCAGCTGGTTTGATTTTCATGATATAACTCAGAGGTTCCTAAACTTTTCCTACTCGTGGCGCCCTTTTAAAACTGAAATTTGCACATGGCACCCTTAATAAAATTTACAATCTTTTTTAAATAAAATAGATAAAATATCGTTGTTTATTTTTAGACCAATCTCTCTACTTCAACAATCCCCGGACACCCTCCAAGAAGGTTAAAACGTAAATGGTGCCGTGACTTGCTTGTTATATAAATCAAGTTTTAAATAAATAAGTATATTTAAAAAAAAAAAATAATAATAAAACAAAAATATACATTTAAATATTTAAAAAAAACAAGCGAAAGTGTCATTAATGGGTGGCTGCTCTCCTCAAACGTAACATGTACTATGTAATTTATTGTAAACTGTTATTATTATTAATATTAATATGTTTTGATACTTTATATATCTATTCTATATCACATTTACTCATTGTGCCTAAGGTACAGATTGTAAATTTCATATATAAAAAAAAAAAAAAGATAACATAGTCGGCAGCGAGGCGCAGCCGCAGCTCCCCTGACAACACACCACAGCACACCAGGGCGCCGCGGAGCACAGTTTGAAAATCTCTGATATAATTTATAATATCAGATACATTATTTTGAAATCAAAAATTGTTTTAAAATAAAATTTCAAACTCAAAACGATATCCGTGCTTTTAATATTGTTTGTATGGATGTTGGGGTATTTAGCAACCGATAAAACATTTGGTCTGACCGATCATGCCGATTGCGATTCGATCGTTATCGGTTTTATCGGTCGCCGAAAAAACCCTAGTCTGATCGAGTTCTTATTCTTTTTTATTTAAATATGTAAACACGTGACTAATTAAACTAAAAATAACATTAAGTATAACAATATAAGCAACTGTTATCATTTTATATCGATAATGAGAAGTATAAGATACATTACACAATTGCATAGTTATTTTTAACAAATATTAAACATTATACTATGTATTTAAATATTAAATTTTGGTATTTTGGTAATAAAAGAAAGTATTTATTATTGATAAAAAAATTATCTGAACATAAATACAGTAAATATAAGTAGAAACTAACGAGTTTCGTTAATTTATATATGAGTATATTCAAGTAAACACAACTTAAGTTTTAAAAACAATGTTACGCATTATTATTAATGAATTAGTAGCAATATGTTAAAATCTGTCCTTTATTTTTATTTATATTTTAAGGTGAGGGGTTAAAATATTATAAAAGTAGTTTATTTTAGTTCCTTTTAGCTGTGCCATTGCTGCGTACGAACTACAAGACCATGATTGTATATTTTGTTATTAATAATGTAGACGCAGTGCATCTCGCATAAAAACTCGTTTTAACAAATTGCATCGGGAATTAATAATAATTACGTTTTCATTAAAAAAAATATATTAAAAAATCGTCCAATGACGTCTGTCTACAATATTTAATGCTCAAGTGAGTTACAATTTACAATAGAATATAAGACGACAAAACAAAAAAAAATTATCCATCCCGTGAAATCAACGTACAGATTTACTTACTGTACGGTAGAAACATTTCTAATAACACCTTTAAATGCACAAAACGATTATATTTGTTATGAATTTTTACTGTATGGTGTATTATTTTGTTTTATACATATTATACAGTAAAAGCTACTTGAAGTTTCCATGTATCAAAGTTTAGGTTAGGGTTGTTTTAGCTGTTATTTTCTCAAATTAATTTGATTTATTCGAGAATAAATAGTTTTTGATCGTTAAAAATAGAAAAAAAAATATATATATATAGATGTAATGATATTTTCGCTGAATTCAAGTATAAATAACATCTATAATATAAAAATAATTTTAAATTAGATGTTTTTATAAAATATATTATAACAAAACTTGTACTTAGAAAAATGTATTTAACATTTTACCATATTAGCATGCGTATTATAATAGAATAAGTATTAAAAATGAATACGCGATGAACAATAAAATAAACAAATAAAAATTTGTTTTCAACTGCAATCTTGTTATTTCGGTGTTCAATTTTTTTTTTTATTTACATTAAATAGGCTTATAATGTACTTATTTATATACATGTATGTAGGTATATAGAATATATAGCAAAGGTAGATCAAAACGAACTAAATTATGAAATTGAAGGTTTTTCTTTCGATTTCATATTTTTTGTTAGTTTACTCGTTTCAATTTATACATGTGAAAAATAATATAAAATTGATCGATTAAATATTTTAATAGTACGTGTGTGCTTACAGTTGCATGTATGGGATTCTGCAGTGTCCGCTTATTATTTGCATACGAATTCCAATCAAATTTAAACATCATTATTATTATTATTTTACACGGATGCGATATGAAATAGAAAATAAAATCAATTATTGTAACGATAAATTGTGATTGGATTTTTCGAGCTAAATAAACATACAAACATCTAAAAATTTTGTTTACTAACCATCACTACGTTCAAAATATTTTATAATGTTATAATGGCTTGTGCAGTGATCGTCAATTGTGCCATGAATTTTATAGGCTACCTACCTAATATTAAATATATCTTTTGCGCTGGTGTATTTATCACAAACTAAAAAGGTTTATGTAAACAGCATCAGGAAAATATTATAACGAAAATATTCACTATAATATTTTTAGATATTTTATTTTAGTTAAATATACAAAAAAAAATAAAAAATACAATGTTCAAATATAAAATTTTTAGAATATTATAAATCATAATCAGTTATAAGTTATAACGTATGCGTTAACCTTATATTTAAGTCAATATCAAAAATCGTAAAATAACCTGTTGAGAATTAAATCTTAACAAGTCTCTAGCATAATTAAATATATTGAAAAAAATCGTGAAAAAAAATTATAATGTAATAACATAAGATAAATAGGTAGTAATTTATATGTAATTGACTTGTGATTTTATGCGGGCAAACGACATATACCTATGATTGAAGGTACTTCAATATTATCTGGTAAAATAAATGTATAATATTTTTGAATCCCGTAATTTTTTTTTTTTTTTTTACATATTAGGTATTTCTGGCGCAATCGATATAAACTAGGCCTCGTGGCTGTCACTGCAGTAATGTTAAATAACTATTAAATAATTAATGCAGTGCATATTGAATAATATGGACCTATACCGGTAACTACCATCGCGCGACTCATATACATTACTTTGCTAAGCAAACTAGTGATGGGGAAAATTATTTTAATATTTACTTTAAGTACTTTTAATACACATTGGTCATGAAAATGTTATAAAACTACAAACATTATGATCGCTATTACCTGATAAATTTTTAATTCCTTAAATCATGTTATTCAGTAATCAGTTAAAAAAGTTCGGATGTTTTATACTATATACATATACATGCGATTTTTTTCGAACATTACCTAACTATAATATTTATTTAAAAGAGGTTAGAAAAGGAATAGAAACGAGTTTTCTATGCATAACCACATCCCTAAACATGTTATAAATAACTGTAGAATAGGCACTTATGAGTATGAGCAATCACACGTTTTACTTCGTTACTGAGTTTTATTTTTTAATAGTACATAAGATGTAGGAAACTTCTTGAGACTCGTTGTTAGGTGATAATATTGAGCGCAAACGTGATTAAATAGAATTTAAGTGTATAGATAGACAACGTTTATCTCCATCATACTGTGTTATTCGATCATCTCGAGCTTATATTTATGTATATTATAGCAGGAAAGACGAAAAAAGCTTCAGCTTCATAATAATTAACTTTTTGACACGGGTCTGGTAAACTTTTGTATAATCACGTTGTACAATACGCGTGCACATATCAGTTTAGGTATAATCTTGATTTTCAAACTATATTATACAGATAGTGTAGTATTATAGTACCTATATACAGTCTATATACATTCGAAGCTCACGTCGTATATAATACCAGTGAACAAATATTATAATTCAGCTATACAGCTACGAGAGTAAAAACTAAAAATATGTAACGGATGTATGATATGATATATATTTAGTATCTTTTCGCTGCCATAGTTGCCCGTATGCACGGGACGAGTATCTAGGAATAAAAAACTGAGTGAGGATAGACACAAAATATGTATCTGAACGTTGTACTATAATAAATTAATCTAGTATCATAGTTCAAATAATTAAAATGATAAATCCCATGAATATATACGAGTAAGTAATTACTAGAATACAATTGCTGTTATATTGAGACTAAAGAGTATTATACATTTTTATTAAATATAATACTAATGAACAAAAAAAAAGTATTTTTGAAATAGCTTCAGCCTTATTATGTAACATTACATAATTTATATAAAGTGATGTTTGTACTATGATATTTTCTTTTCTGCTGCAGCGCGTCATTACAAATATTGAAGACACTAAACCGATGAAAAAAACAATTGTACAATTTATATTATAATAATTTAAAAGGGCTGCGAGCCGGTTCATTATCATTTATCACATACTTGATACACGGGGAGATTCGTCAATTATGCTCACAACTATTGTTTTCTGTAATACATAATATAATTAATTTATTCAAATTCTGATTTCTTAAATTTTAAAAACAAAGACATTTATGGACCATGTTTTCAAAACTTTTTAAATATTTAAATAGTGTCTTGTGGAAGTACCTACTTATTTTTAAAAAAAACATTCAAAATTCAAACGAATAGTTTTGAGTTGACATTAAATACTTTGTGTTGATGCTAAATATAGTAGATTCATGATAATGACTTTGGAATTTATGGAGATAATGTCATTAGTAATTAAAAAATATTACCTAACAACATTGTATAGTTTGTGAAAAATTTATAAATACTAGTCACAAAAAAACTTCTTACTCGTTCGAAGTTTGACTTAGAAACATAAAAATTTAAAAAAAAGCATTTGCTTAACATCTTATAAATTAAAAAAAAAGGTCAGTATACTCGTTCGAAAAAAAAAGCTTGTATCACCACATATCATTCCCTTTAATGGTGTAGAAATCAAAATATTTGAAAGTATTGTTCTTTAAATATATTTAAAATGTTCAAAAATAAGATTTTAAATAAATTTATTGTTAAAACAAAAAATGGGAGTGAGCATGATTGGTGAATCTTCCTATATTATATATTATTTAAATATATTTTGTATGTGTGCGTTGTATTCGTGGCGTTTGGATTGTTTTGAAAAGCATCGTGTATGAAAACGTCTCAGTTTTCTGCGTAAACGGTGCCGTAGTTTAAAGAGATTACGCAGAAAATAGGCTATTAAAATAAGTTTTAATGAGTAGTTCTTCGCCAAAAAAAAACTTTTCTCGCATAATTGCATTTAATTGCTATATATTTTAATATTTTAGACCGTGAACTTACAACTGTATTTATGATATTATTATTATTTAAATTATATACAGTATTATATTATAATGATAAAAATAATAAAGAAAAAGCTTATAACTTTTTATTGTGACCTATATATTTATTACAAGAATTTGGTTATAATACGTAGATACGTAGTATAATAATAATATGAAACTACAACATTTTAACATGTCGATTTTAGACGGGTACGTACCTTCGTTTGATTGACATTTTATATAAATATATAATGGATTTAGATGGATGCTCTTATAGATACAATTCGACGATAATAAACTGTTCGTGTATTTGAGTTACTAATTTTTTTTTTTTTATCCTTCAAGCTAATCTATAATTTGAATATTTGTTTCGTGATGCGACTAATTGATGACGGGAGTACAGTTATATAATATTAATGTCGGAGTTTAGAAACGTAGTATTATCATTAAAACATTTAACATATTATACACAATACAAAATAATAATAATAATAATAATAAGGTGGACCCAGATAAACATTGATCCTCAGAGATAAAGAGTTGGACGACTATGATGTAAATTTATTTCTTTAATGAAAGAGTTTTAGGTAGTGGAAGGATTTACGGAGGAAGTGGCTAGGTAAAACTGTACACCTATACAAATGGAGATAAAATATATCTCGAGATTTACTATTTAGTTACGCTGAATAAATTTAGTACCTCTATACATCGTATTCTTAGTTATTAAACTTAAACACATACACATGTATATTATATGTCTGTATAATACACACACACACACACACGCACACACATTTATAATGACGCGTACCTATATGCGTCTTTTAAAGAGTTTGTCTTCATTTGACGGCGCATATCGAGTAATGGGATTATGGTTAATCGAATTGTGTTCGTGTCATACGACATCGTTTTGAAAGATTATTTCAGTAACTTCGTCGTAGTATTTGTACACAAAAACCTTAAACCACCGTTTTCATCACTTTTATATTATTTAGACATAATGTACACCCATTACATATATATAATATGTAATATTGTATGCTTATGAATAAACCTACACGAGTTTAAAAAATAAGCCCATGTAAACTAATTCATAATTAACTTGTATAATTATTGATAAGTATAATTTATCGAACACGACTTTATTCTTATATGTTATGTATATAATGCGTTATCTAAAATTAATTTATTGATTTTAGATTATAATCACCAACAACTATGACAATTTATAAACATCGATGTATCATGTACGGATATATCGTATAATATATGTGTTATTAATGAAACAAACTCTTTTAAGCTCCGAGGTTATCTATGCGCACCTCACTATAACCTTTTATTATTGGTTTTATACAATATACATTTTACAGTTTCTGATTTTATCGTTTCGTTATTTCGTTTATATCTACATCGACGACAACTCGTTTTTTCAGTCACATTCTATATATATTATATTTCCTCTCTTAATTTTCCAACACGCACACAAATAAATATATATAGGTGTATATATTATAAATACATTGTTCTTCGTATACACTACACAGTGTATCTTTAGAATAAATACTATATAGCATAGACACATTCCTGCATTCGTTTATCTGTCTTATTGTTACGTACGCCCTTGATTGGATATCTCTGCACCCTAAACAAACACGTTTTTGATTTACCGAACGTCGGTCGAACCGCTTTTTTCCTGTGTATTTTATATACATATATTCCTTTTATTTAATGTAGGTTTTAAATGTATTTATTTTTTTACTTACTGTTCTTACTCTAATATATCCAACGGTCCGGCGCAACCGACTTCAAGATTGTGCAACGTTTACATTAATAAGAATTTACGATTAAACTCTAAAAAAAATTGTTTTGTTATACAATCGACATTTTGCTGCACTACCTGTTTCTTATATGTTATTATATGTTATGTGTAACATGAGTTATTGAATACTTATATTGGTTAAATAAATATTTATTGTATTTTTATTAAGATAGAGTTACAGTTCATAGAAAAACACAATGCTAAATAAATATAACCATTTTTTTGTATAGTAGATGTAGAGAAGTAAGTCACTGTAATGTATTTGTCAAATTGAGTTTTATGATAAATCCTATTAAATTTCGTTCTAAATATCTACATTTGAGTTTATGAGTAAAAGCTACTTTATTTGTATGTTTATTTGTATTTTTCGGTTATATAATTAACTACTTACAAGAAACTTTTTATTCAATTTTTAAGCCTTAGCTATAAAAAAATAGAATATTTTATAAATTTTTAACTAAAAATAATTTGAAAATGTTCACAATTTTAACGAACTTTGTAAAATTTCTAACTTTAAGTGCTTATTTTATTTTATATATATTTTTATTTTTCAATTGTTATATGAAAAATTTGTGAGTTTTAAGGATTTTTGACTAAACAAAAAATGATTTCAAATGTCTATAAAAAGCTCAAAAAGAGTTGAAGGGTATATTTTAATAATTATACCATCTATATAAAATGCTATTATACACTTATCAGTTAAATCACTAAATCTATATTTCCCTCAAAAACAATTATTCTCATCCTCAAAGTTAAAAACCAAAGTATTTTTATTGTCCCGAAAATTGATGACAGATTTAAAAATAAAAAATACTCATCATTGCTGTAAAATCAATATATGCAATACACCTTCTTATCTAGAATAAAATATAAAATAATTATTTTATAATTATTGAAATTAGATCGGTAGAATATATTATACAGCAGTATCTGCTTTAATTATTATTTATTATCAGAATATCTATACAGATCGTTGTATTTTCTTATAATGATCTCTTATGAAGTCTACTTACACATTGAAGTGTACCTACTATAAAATAGACTGAAGACTATCGAAATAATCCATTTCATTAAAAACATATATTTTACTTAGTTGTTTTCAGATCTCGGTTCTCTTTTAAGTTTTAATGAATGGATATAAATATATACTCTAAAACTCGGAAATATATATATATATATATACCTATTTAATCAGGCGTATACTATTATAGCTTATAAGAACTCAAAGGGAAAAATACATCTGATTAAAAGTTAACTAAAATAAAACAAATACAAATACTTTTAGTTTAAAACTCGAACACGATTAATGATGTCTAAATACTTTGGGTTATCAATTACAAATACAATTTCTCGTATTAGCTGGTAACTAAACAGACAAATATGGCATTATACAAACCCTATAAGTATAATTTAAAATTGAATATTTAAAAAATAAACTATATTTATGTATAGGTAATTAATGTATTTATTATTATTCAGATAATAATTGTATTCAAGTAATAAAATATATAAATCGAGTGTTAATATTTTTAAGTGTTCCTATATTATATAATATTTTATAAACTTCATAATACATGTAAATTATTTACATATATAACGCCAAAAATTAAACCATGAGTTAAATTCAAATTTGAAAATAAAAATTTAATATTCGTAACTTATGACTGAAATAAATTCTATAGTAATGATATAGTATGATGGGTCTTTATTATTGGCCAACAATTTTAATACATGAATTCGTATCCGTCATATCGTTTGCTTTATATAGGAAAAACGAGACACGTATCATGAATCATTTATAATCACCAATTATTTTGTGTGAAATATTAGCGTTACTATTTTTTGTGTGACTAAAAAAAAGGTCTGTGTAACTTGCAACTATAGGGTTTAATAACCATAATTATAATTAATAATGAACTATTGACCTATCTATACAGTTTTCTCGAACAGTATTATGACAATGTATTATTACAGATGTATAACGTTATATATTTGTTATTATTCAGCAACATAGAATGATATGATATTTATTATAATTTCTAATGCATATATACATCAATAAATGGTAGTCAATGAATTATTTGTTTAGTCGTGAACTGAAACAAATGTATAAATGCGTTTTGTGTTTTTATTTATAGATTAAATTAATAATGTAAATTGGTGTCTAGACTTTAAGACATAAAAAAAATGATTTTGAAAAATCATGAATTGTTAAAATTTTTAGAACAAATGTATTTTGTAATGTTAATTTAAATGAGTTATTAATATAATGTTTGATATTTAATATAATAATTAATAACTGAAGCCCATAAAAATATTAATAAAAATATTATGATAATTTAAAACACTCAAATTATAACTCGATAATTTTGTCAAAAATATATGTTTTTCAAACTTTATTAACATTAAATCATAATTTACGATAAATATTTTTTTAAATTTTCTAAAATATGTATAGATGTTTAAATTTTTATTAATAAAATGTAATAATATTTTGATTTACTTTAAACATTAATACAGATTATTTGTTTACCTATGCCACGTATAATAGTATGATTAATGAGTGACAATTTATTAACAAGTGTTCGAAGTGTTATTTTAGTTTTATAATTTTATATGTATATAAATCATCCATAAACTATTTAATAAAGTTTTTTTATCATAGTTATAATTATACTCATAATTTTTTTAATAGATTTTATGTAGGTATTTAATCCAGGTAAAAACTACCAGGAATTTTTAATCCACAATTCATAAATTCTTGAGATTATTTAGTCTCGAATATGTGTATATAATTAATAATATTTTTCGAACAAATTAATATAACAAAATATCTTATATTTTTTATGACTATCGTAGCATATTACCTAGTCTCTCAACTGAATTTTAGCTTCGCGAATTTAGTAGATAAACGTGATGTTAATTATAAAAATGTATTTTTATTTTGGTAAATACTATTAATATGAATGATTTTACATATCCCCTAAACTAATGGTATTAGAATTTTTAATTGTCGTACTCTAGTCTTTATCTAAGCTAGCATATAGAAATGAAACAAAAAGATAATCACATTTATTCATTCGATGCAATATATTTTTGTACTATTTTGTTTTATGAGTGGTGTGTGACACGCTTGTAGATTAAAGAATGGTTTGTGTAAGTTTAAAATATAGATTTGTTATTGTATTATGATTGAAATTTACATAATACCGCGGAATACCTATGTATCCTTGTACGGTGGAATAAGTAGGTAGGAGGTATCCAAATAATCGTGTAATATATAATATACATTTATAATAATATATGGATTCAGCAAGACTGCATGGCGTGCACGCGTATATTTATTGTTTATATATATAATATAGCCGAAAGCTTCAGAAGTGTAGGGATTTACAAGTTTAAGGGGAAAATGACGATGGCGAGAGATAAAATAAATTGGAAATTTCCGGAGGGTGCACCGCGAGAAACGTACAAAAAACGTACATTAAAAAATGTGACAGATTTCACGTTCGTATCGGGAGAGTTTGACAATTTTTACCGACGCTGGACCACGGTAGTTACTATACCTACGTAATATACTCATGTGAGTATATATATTAGATAACTATCTGATAGTATAAACGTATAAGTACGTACAACATTTATGTAGTATGTGCGCAATATACCGTTGGGAAATACGTCGAGTATTATAAGCCTGTAAATGTAATAATAATAATAATAATATAATATACAAAGTGATTGTATTTTATTTATGTATGAAATCCTGTATGCAATCGTTTTATTGATACATTTTTTATTTTTTTATTTTTAAAATGTATTTTATACTTAACTTAAAGTAGATTTCAATTTACAAACTATATAATCAGAGCGATTTAATGTATTTATTATGTTTTTTAAATGTTGAAATTCATATTTTGAGTAAAAAGTTTAGACAAAAGGAGTAGTAATTATTGTAGTGTAAATTCAGGAAAGATTCCTTCATTACTTTGGTTTGATATTTCTATACATTTTTGATACATGGGCATACATTTAGGGATAATGTCGTCGATCAACGAGTAGTAGATCCTCCGAAGTCTTTTGTTTTTTATTTGTTAGGAAGTTTTCTATATTTTTATCATAGAAATGATGACTAAAAAAATATTGTTTAATATTAAAATAAAAAAAAAATCTATCATTTATCTTATGATTTGGTGCGATAAATTATTGCCTTTGACAAAATTATTTTAAGAATTTTTAGAATATGTTGAAATGAAACTTTATTAGTTGTGCATGCAAATATTGATATTAATTCACAGACTAAATTCTTCTATATAAATATCTATCTATGTCGATAAATAAGCTTAGAAAATCGAAAATAATTTTATTAATTGAGTTAAAAAAAAAAAAAAAATTGCCAATGTTATAATTTTGATAATACATTGAATAATTTACTAATTATATTAGCAACATTTTAAAGTCAGGAAAACGCTGTAAAAACCAGTTATAGGTAATAACAATATTATTGCTACTTGTATTTAGACAATATCACATCAGAAATAAATATACCAACCATAATAACAAGATTGCGATGGCCAATGCCACGATGTCGATATCCGGAGTTAATTACGATTGCTTAAAATTAAATAAAATAAAATATTTTATAGTGCATCTGACAACTCTTAAACATTTTCTAATTGCACACCATGTCCGATAGAATGAATGAGACGAATTTAACATTTTATATTTATTTTTATACTATATTTGAATTTTTACTGGGCATGCCATGCCGGATACCACCAGCTCACGTGTGCGGTCCACAGCTAGTTTATTTTAAAAGAATGCCATAAAAAAAATTAAAAATCTTCATTCATATTTGTAAAAAAAATATTTTATTTAAGTATAATAAAACGACGTTTTATATAATATAAAGACATTTCATTGTTTTCTATGACGCCAAATCATGGCAATATACGAATATCTACTATAACTTCTAAATGCAGAAAAATCGTAAATAAGTTGTCGATAAAAAAAAAAAAAAATCAAAAAAATCGATAAACACAATAAAACCGAAAAAATAAACATAAATTGACAGAGTAATAATAAAATGCGCCTTCACGACTTGCGATTGTTTGGTATTATATATATAAACCATCTCTTTTATAATAATGTGCCATTATATACATTACTGAAACACTATACTAGACCAGTATAATATAATATATACATATATAAGCTGTTTTAGCTCGCGTAATAATATTATTATAAATCGCACGTGCCGATTGTGCATTGTAGAATAGTCAGTTATTGGGGTACAAAACGTTTTTCAACGACGGCAAGAGTATATATACCCAACTATGCGTAGAATGATTATTTTATCATGAACTACTCATTATTTCTAAAACTATAAACGTTTTTAAAAATGTTTCTTTAACATAATATTAAATCATTACAAAACAACAATTTTGAAAAAAATTTTAATTTTTCAATCTATTTTGGTTTTATAATTTTTTAATTTTCTTATTTTTTTGAATGACATACATTTTTAGTTATATATACTGAAGTAAAATATTATTCGAGATATTTCTATGCATAAATATCAAGTAGATTATTAGTTATAATTATTTACATTTTTAATGAGCTAGTTGAGTTGTGAACTAACATTTTGCAGAGTACCTATCTTTACACCACTCCATATCGATTATAATAACTTTAAATATTTATCTCATAGAATTATCATCTAAAATTCGATTTTTATGTATTAAACTATTTTAAAACTTTTAAAAAATAAAATGTTTTTTAGAGAATTTTATTAGTTTTTAATAAATTAAAATAAATGAAATAATGAGTGTTCTTCAATAAAAGAACCACTCTGTATAATATATATATATATATATGGGTGTGTGTGTGTGTTATTTAGCTATAAGTTTACAAGTTTTCTGTAGCAGGTGAGTTTCTGAGGTTTCTTGCCGTCTGCACAGTCGCGTGACGGGTGAACGAGGAAATAAATTGAATGCGCCACGCCGACGACGAGAGAACGCGTAGACGAATTAATAACGCGAGATCCGCAGCATCCGCCTCTGGCGGCTATTAATAACGTGCAATGGACGACTGTGCGATGGGCTTTAAAGTACACTCTACCCTTTCCCTCCCCAACATCACACACACAATAATAATAATAATAATTATTATTATTATTACCATTATACAACGATACTGTTCGGAAATTGTTTGTGGCGTACGCGTAAATTTAAAATTATTATCGTTACTAATTTTTCAACAGATAAATTTAATAACAATTATTATTATTAATGTAGTAATTGTATTACTATATGACGAGAGAGAGAGAGAGAAAGAGACCAGCCGTTACACGTCCGTCACTCGTTCACGCGATTCGAACTTTGTAGCCGCCACGTCGCGACGTATTATTGTGGCTGTTAAATATTTACAGCCACCGCTTGTGGGGTGGTAGAGTAGGTTGGTGGATGGTTGTGACACATGTTGCTCGGTTTTCGGTATAAATCGTATTAAAACCATTTGCCGACACTCTAAACCACGAACGCCACTGTGCCATCGATGTGCATCCGTTATGTTGTATAGTAAAATAACAAATTCGAATAATATACAATTACGTACAATTAAAAATCTAATTATATTGCGTGTATTTGCTATGTAATAATACTATTGTATGAACTTCATATACCATAAATCGAGATGAATTGGAAATGAGGTGAAATTTCACGAGGTGAAATGAAACAATTTGGTTTTTGTTTAAAAATATCAAGTTATCTGTAAAGATATTTGATATAATTTAATTCTACCTTCATTAAAAAATAATTTATAATTTGTGTGATAAAAATTGTTATCTCAACCATTAGTCTCATCATTACCCTCAAAAAAAAAATACCAAACATTTTTCAGGATAACAGCGATTTTTTTAATGCTTTCAAAAGTAATTCAGATGAAAGTGAATGAAGCTGATTTTAAAGTTTTGTGTATTTTTTATGCATTAAAGAACACTTCAAATGAAGAATATTGCAGTTAAAACTAAAAATATTTTTTTCCAATTTTACAACCTAAGTTTTATTTTACAGAAAAAAATTGAGGGTTACTTATAACATAAAAAATCCATAAAAAATAGTAGTTAAAAACCAAAACAGAGGCCATATTCAATTCCAATAGTATTTAGGTATTATGTTTTGTTATTAAGTATTCTATTGAGTTTTTCTTATATGTTTAACAAGTTGCATATTTATTTTTTATTTAATTATTTTAAAATTATGTGTATTCTGTTAAATAAGTTGTTACTTGTCAACCATTTTCTTTTATATTTAAAATTTGTTTAAATTTATTTTTTAAATAAATATTTTTTTACATCTCTTACATATATGAATTCAATTTTACATTGAATTTTTCTAGCTATAAATCACTTAAAAATAGAGGTGACTTGTAACATGTATTTTTTATTTTTTTAAAAAGCTGGTTTGAGTCTAAAAAATAAATGGAAGGTCTTATCCTATTCATGAGACTTATGCAAACATTTATATATTTTTTGTAGTCCAGTGCGATTTTTTTTAAGCTCAGAATACTAAGAAGTATGTCAAAATCGTTTCATGTCACCTCGATCTACGATACTTTAACTCTAAATTATATCCTTATTTATAAAATGATTTTTTTAAACATGTGCATATGATGTATAATGTATTATTGTCTATTAATAAAATCTTAACTAATACTAGCTATATTTTACAGTCTACTTATATGCATTATGTTATAATATATTTTTTAGGTGTAGTCTAAAAATTAAACGCAGCTATCTCATAGTGAGATTTTACTTTAATTGATTTATTATTTAAGTAAAAATTTCAAAGTTTCGACAGCAACTATGTCATGTTACAATTATTTTTAGCAGAATTACGTATATTTACTTGTTACCGAAGATTTTGGGTGTGCAAGAAAATATTCTTGTCCACTCGAAATCACAGTAAATATTTGTATAATATATTATTGTACTTTTTTGCTGTCTTCAATACTTAAAAAAATAACATTAAAATTTTTTATACAGTTGTCACTATGTTGCGACATTCCATAACATTACTGTGTTTTTAGTAATCTGGTTTTAGCATATAATATATTTGATATTGGTCATATTTGTTTTATAAGGATTATTGATCAACGCTATAACTATTTAGATTGATTGAGTTGGAATATTTCAACTATAGTCTAAATGGTAACCTGTGGTATCATATATATTGGCCAATTACATTAATTGATTAATTAAGAAGTATCGTTTAACGTGGTTATGCGATTCGTCTTTAATTATCTCGTATTTGATATATGATAATGTATATTAATTATTATAGTTTTATAAAACATAATACTTTCTTTCGATTATTTTATTTTAAGAGTTTTCTAAAACTATATAGATTAGAAAAAATATAATATAGTATATTTACGTTAATAATTTTAATAAAAAAATGTATAAGAACAGTAAAAAATAGATACTTATACATAATTCAAAATAAACATTATTATGTTAGTTTAATTTTAAAAGGTCGACAATTGGTATCTAGTATATTTAGTACGTGCTGTCTAATTAATAACATATCGGAGAATCATATTTCAGTATTTTTGTGGTAAAGAAAAATTGTTTAAGTGAACTATTTCTGGCTATATCGTATATTTTTTGAACAAAAACGGTCGCAATAACCAACGTTTAGTTCGTGTTTCATTTGGTAACTTTTGAAAACATAATATATATATATATATGATGATATTATAATATACATATCAAATAGTACTAAGCATGTATTAGTCAAATACCGAGTTATCTACATTGTGGTTGTTTTAATATTTAATTAAAACAGGAATTTTATCATGTATACCGATTATTTTCGATTAACGTTTATTGTATATAATAAATTATGTGTGGAATACCTGCATTGCAATAGTTTATAGAAAAAATTAATAAAAACTGTACATTATAATAAAATGATTATTATTAATAGTTTTTTATAGACTTAGGTACATTATATTATAAACATATTCCATAGTCTCACAGACGTGCTAGACGATATTATAAAATTACAGGATGTAAACTCGAAGTATACTTTATTTTATACAGTCACAGTACTCTTAAAGAAATATATTATCTGAAAGACTTGAAACCTTTTACACTTATGTTGTGAAAATAACCCTTAAAGCAGTATATAAGATGTATGCGCTTAAAACGAAACGTTAATTAATCTTAATCGTTAGACACACGTCATCATATATGTTCCACACTTCAAATCAAGTGTTTTCTAACTTTCTAGACATAGTGGATTTATTTATATTATAATATTATGTAAACAAACACTTATACGGAAGAACTGCAAGCTCTTCGATACTCGTGTATCCGGTTACCCGTCATAATTGTATATATTAGACAAACACAACCACTTGAATTAAATAAAAATTAATTAAAACTGTTATTTTTTATATTATACTTACTTATTAACACTTAAAACTTATAAAAATTCCAAATACATATATATATATATTTTAAATTAAAGCTATTTATGCATGGACATTTTTTTTTTCGAACACGAATGTTTAGACTTCACTTAAATACAGATTTTTGTCTTTTTTGATGTTGTGTTAGATCAACACTATATATTTTATTTTTTTTTTTTACATAGTCTATAATGATGATTTATTTTGGCTATTTCACGTAGACAAAATAATAATAATAATATAATAAGAAATAATAAGGCAAAAATAAATATTTAAACATTAATTTTAGTGATAAATATATTAGGAATAATAGGAATAATAATCATATTTATGAAGATAATTGACACTAATAGGATATATTTCGACATATCGTATTATACAGTTAAACTACCATATACATTTGATGTTATATGATTTATTTCATGCAAGTATAAAATACTTTTATAAAATACAATCTAAATTGGCTGGTGGCTAATAAATAACATTTAACAGTGAATATTTCACACAATTTTATTTACTTAATATTAATTTATTTCTGTAAGTTTATAACTTATTTTTAATATGTTAAAGATAATACATATTTTTTTAATAAAAATAGTTTTTCATTTAAGTACATTTATCTAAGATGATATTGAAAAAAAAAAAAATAATAAAATTAGTATTTATTTATTTTTTCATCTTTATTGAATTATAACTAAGAATTCATATCATCAACGTTTAGTGTTAGTAGGTATAGTATCCTTAACCCTGTAAAGATTGCAAAAATATTTGTCGAAAATGTATCTGCTTTATAATAAATTATGGTTTTATTTTAAATTGTTTAAGAAAATGCTATACCATGCATAATTTATAATTACGAACTCAGGAATAAGATTAGAAACGATGTCAAAAATCAAAATATAATATGACATGTAGCCGTTTGATAACACTCTACTTACACGTTTTCATTATAAATCATAAAACAATTTTTTTTTTTATAAATAACAAGGAATTGAAGTTATACAACATAAACTACATAATTAATTTTCTTAAAAAATATTTAATATAATTGTTTTCTAATATTCCAAAGAAAAGCTTAAAATATGTTATTGTTTATTAGGATTTACTGATTGTCACTGTTCTTCTTCTAAAGTTTATAGATTTTTTCTATGCATTTTGATATACTAGGTTTTTAAAATGTCAAAAACATTTTTTAAGCTTAGCTGGTTTCCATTCCAATTAAGATCAATAAAAATTCACCTAGGTTTACGACGTTTACAGTAAGTTGGTATGATCACATAATATAAAATTATATAAAGTAATGTATAAACTTGAATACTACAACTACATATTCCATACTCTTTTAAACCATTTTCACAAATAATTTCATTCTTTACTTTTAACATACATCGGAAGTAGGTAAATATTTCTTTGTTTTAAAAATTGTTGATATGTTTTTTTTGTTATATATGTTGATTAAAAAAATGCATAAAAGTATCTATTATTATTCGTTTTAAAAATATAAATATTAAAAAGTTCGTGAGTTATGGGTACTTTTAAATAATATATATAGGTAACATATAATATATAATTTATATTTTTAAATCTGCTAATCTATAATAGATATCATACCACTGGAAAAAGTATATTTTTTTGAAACTTTTAACGTCGACGATTCCCTGTTCTGAGTTTTGTATTTAAAATCAGATTATGTATGCACTTCAATAAAATTGACACTTAAGCGTTTAGAAAACTTTGTGTTACGCACGTGCAGTTTACGCTTTGTACGGAGTTTGCCTATCAATATTTTTATTGTATTTTACTAGGTATTTATACTTGTATATATTTTCTAATGGATTGCTGGAAAAATGGTAAAGATTCTAACTTGTGGTTTTTCTAAGACCGTGTACTTAAAAATTGTCAATAAATACTCAAGAAACTATGTTTATAATATATATATTTTACTTACCGATCGCTTTATTATAAATTACTACATATAAAACACACACACACACACACACATAGTCTCTACACTACCTATATAATTTGGAATTTGTTCCACCCATTCTTTTTAAATTAGTTCCTTTGTCCCAAAAACCGCCTATATTTAATATCATATAACCATGTTGTAATATATAATATTTTCTATATACTAGTATGTATATTATAAAGTGTGTATAATATAATTATGTTATGTTTTATTTTCGTGTTGAAAACTTATGGGCTATACAGTCACGATGAAAAGTTTTCAAATTATTTTCGTAGGTTGGTATAAATCGTCTTTGGGTGCGAACGTCACGATTCCTACCGGATGACTACCTACATGTTTTTACCACATTCGCGGATGTATATAAAATTGTATTATAAATCAGGGAATATACAGAGATGACTATAACTCGTGTAGTTATTAAATACTCTATACTCATTTTTCCCATACCAAGTTAGATATTTCGGTTTAAAAAAAAAAAAAAAACTATTATAAAGTAATTTATCCTTGTAATTATACAAAAAAAAAAAAACTTAAAATTTTAATATTATCTTTCTTTAAATATCATAAAACAGTAAAAATAGACTCATAGTATAAATAAACAAAAAATAATATCTTGAAATAAATCAAAAATGTCGTCGAGCTTAAAATTTATTGACATTTAATACACATAAAAATGTTAAGTTCTCATGAAAATTTTTTTTGAATTATAACAAAATAATTAAAATTGTAATTTATCTTTAAATAACTTATTTTATCCAAATTTATACTTCAAATGAATATAAAAAAAAATTGTGCCTAAATATTTTTAATACTTTTTTTACAAATATAAATTCAAATTATATAGAATGTATTACATTTTTAAAATCAGGCTTAAAAAAAGTTAAAATAATTTGAAAATTTTATTATAAATATTTTAAAAACTTTAAATTGTCATAAAAAATTGGTTTATTGGTTTTCCAATAGAATTTGTTTTTTTTTTTTTTTTAGATTGAAAGTTTGAAAAACCTTGTATTAAATTTTCAAACTAAAGATATAAAAATAGTTTTTTTATTAAAATTCCTACAATAAACGTTTACAGAATTATATTGTGATTATAGCAAATATATTTATTTGATATTATTTAACCGAAAAATAAACAACCTATGAAGAGCTTTGTATCAAACTTTTGAGAATTATTAGAAAAATTATTTTCTATTCAGTATTTAATTTTTAATCAACATTCATAGAAATAAAACTAAAAAAAAAAAATAGTATAAATAGTTTGGAAATTTCACCGTAAATATAAAATAACAATATAAATATTTAGTGGAATTTTAAAGTATCTACGGTAATTCGTTTTTGAGTTAGGTACTCTAAAAAACAAAATCGATGATTTTGTTAACAATTGAATTTATATAAAAGTTGCCGGTTTTCCTTGATTATTTATTTTGTTTTTCTTTATAATAAAAAAAAAGTACAGGGAAATTATTACTTTTGATACTCAAAGTATCAATTGGTCTCAATTTTTTCACCAAAAACCACCCCCAGTTTTTAATTTGTTTTATTTGTTTTACTCATATAACTTGTGATAAATAAAAAAAATCCATGTCAATCCTTACAAAATGGTCCTAGTTACGCTACTGATATAGAACAGTAGAGGTATATTATATTTTTATACATGTTTTTTATTATCTTTCATGTAATAGACAGATATTTACAAATAGGAATGGTGTGAAAACGTCAATACTATATGAATTATAATATTATATTATTTCTTATACGTAGGTTATACGTTTTTATATTATATTATGATACAAATGTAGTTAACAAATGAAAATATTTGTTGTGCTAAGCGTTTACGAGGGTGTGTAAAATATTTTGCAAATTTCAATTATGAAATTTGTGGTTTTTTTAACAGACTTTTATATTTATAATAATAATAATAATATAAATCCAACCTCTTGTAGTGTAATTAATATTAGGTACTATGTGTATAATACAGAATGAATAATTGGGTGGTATATTTTTTAATTTATAATTGGTTCAATTAAAATAAGCTTACAAGGAAATGAAACCTTCAGTAACCCCTGCTGTGGTTTCGCCACTGGTGTGGCAGTGTGCGTACAAATACATATATATTGTGATGTCGGAGATTCATATTCTACTTTAGTTATTTTTTACTGTATGACATCTACAATTCGTATAACAAACCGCAGCAGTATAATAACTCCTTCGTATTTTATTATACTTCGATATGGATATGACATTGAAAACACATACCATTCTACAATGTCATTATGTATTAGTGTATTACCCTATATTTAAAGAAAATTTAATAGAAAACTGTGGCGCCAATCTCTTATTTTTGACTATTGTGAGATACAAAATTTTAAATAGGTTACCCACCCTTATCTGAATTATTATTTGAAACTGTCATGATCACCGCCTATTTTTTAATTCTTTACTACGGTGGATGGTGTAGGGGGTGATTTTAACAATATTAAAATTATATACTATATATTATGTAAGAAATAAGGAAGATTAGTAATGATTTTTATATTAAACATAAATAACATGAAATTATATACAAATACATTAGATCTGGCTGACTAATTTCTAAGATTTATTTCATGTAATTTAAAAAAATAATGATAATAGTCAAGTCAAAAAACGTCAATATAAATATTTTATTACGACCAATTATAATTAGAGCTGCGCTTCCATGTTTAAATTTTGCGTTGCAGGCAGTGCTGTGCATTATCAAGATTTTCAATTTTATTTTTAGTGAAGATATGTTTTTGTTTTCCTATTGAAGATCGATGAGTAATTTAATATATGAGTAATACACATTTATTTACGAATGTAAAAACGCTAAATTTTATTTTTTATATTATTATATTTCTAGTAAAAATGGTATCGCACAAATGCAAATTTAAATTATCTGTGTTTCATATAGATAAATTTTGTTATTTTTTATCTTAGTTAAATAATATTTTAGTTACCTTTGTACAATATTGGCTACAGCAATAATGATAATATAGCAACGTATTATAATTTTGAATAAATAACACATATTCTAATTACATAATTATACGTGTTGCTTTAATTTTATATGCATAATAATTATATCAAAAAGTTTGAAATTGTAAATGATCGTTTATATGTATTTTATAAACCAGTAACTTACACTCGAATGTTTCGTCTTTAAAAAGCGTTCAAAATTAGATTAGAGGGTTCAGATGCCGCAACGTTTGTGTACGCCAATAGTAATGCCATTTTGAGGCGCAGTAATGGCATTTTGAGGGGTGGCAAAAGCTTTGGATCCGTGGCTGGACGACGAAGGTATTATATATATATACTCTCACGTACACCGACATCACCATCACAGTCACTGCGGGACATTAGTTTTCGTTGAACGGCGCTTTGGATCGGCGCCGCAGCCTATTCATTAGTACAGAACAACACGCTCGAGCGGGACGGAGTTTATATATATATATATATTTTATATATATAATAACCGCTTTCGATGCGTTAACTTTAAATTACGGTTGATTTCTCCCTTAATGTTGTATAAGATTTACAATTTTTGTGTGAATTTCCTCGATCGTTACAGTGTCACATCGTGCGTCCGTTTACGCAGTACCTGCATATGTTATGTTTATTAAGACAATTAAATTCATTTCTGAACCTCGATTTAAACCTTTCCTATATTATATTTCACCTTCTGTCACAAATTATGATTCTAATGAACCACTAATTGGCTGCATGTACGCCTTGCCAATATTACTGCGACCCGCTGTTTCTCGATTATACATAAATTATATTTAGGTTCTGTTCGTGAACTGTTGTGTGTAAACTTGTGGATTAACTTTAGTTGTCTACCCGTGTCATTTTATTGTATCTCCTGATTTATAATTTATGTTCTATCCTCACCTCCTTCCCTTAAACATAAATTCACAAATAAATAGGTACATAAATAAATGTCACAACGAAAATACGTGTTTTCGGATCGAGCCACACATGCGTATGCATAATATCTATTACTATATTTAAACTGCCCGTTTCTATACTACAGAAATTTTATAATAAATATTATATGATTTATGATTTTGATGACGAGATGTTCAAGCAATTATTGGATGATTTTTTTTTTTTTATATATATTAAACGATTTAAATAATTTAGTACACCGATTAAAATTATCGTTAATTATATATTGAATATAATATAAATTAATACGAATTTCGCAAACCATAAGAGGTATTTTTGAATTGATTTAACAGATGTGATACTATATTTTAGTAAAGGTATGAGACTAATCGGTCGTTTTAAAGCTGTACCATACAGTTATTATAATATGATCATTAGTTTATCAAAAATTAAAGAATATAAATTTATACAAACATTTCTTTCATACATTAAATAAAATACCACGTAATAATAATTATTACTTATTATACATTTTTATTATATTTATTATCAATATTACTATTATACCGATGACTTATTAGTTAATTAATGTTGATAGTTAGGGTATTTGCTTTAGTTGCTTAAATAGTTATATAGATATTGCGAACACATCCACTAACTGGTAAAAAGAATCTCGTAATTTATCATGTCAAATTTAAGTAGGTGAGAATTGATTAATAATAATTAATCGTTGGGGTTTCAGAAACACTTAAATTGATGATCTATCAAGTGTTTTATTTTTTATTTTTAGCTATTTATTATTTCCGTTTGGTGTTATTAATTTACAAAGAAGCCTTATATTGAAACATAATTGTATATATTTATAACTTATACTTGGTTAAAGATAATTGAGGGTTTAGTTGTAAATATAATTATATAAATAAAGGCAATTTATGTTTTAATTCACAATTAATTTATTTCTGTTGAAAAATAATTAACAAATAACAATATTATAATATATATATATTATTTTTAGAAAAATATTTTTTTCAGTTAGCTTACTAATAAAATTAATTAATCAGAGTTTTTTGAATTTGTACTCATGTTTGTGTTACTGGATATTTAATTCAATATATCTGTTCAAAACAAATATTTAGAAGTCATATTAATTTAACAGTATAAATATTTATATATTTTATGTTGATTATTCAACAAGATATATTTACATTTTATTAGCAGCATACAACTACAACTAAAAAAAAAATATTATCTAAAAACAAAATTATTATTATGTTAACAGTAATTTAAGAATTATGATAATTAATTTCTCGTGATTAATATAAGATTAAATTCTATTGTTCAGTGAATATAAACAGCAAAAGGAATTAAAAAGTCTTGATTTGTATTCAAAAATAAAAACTACCAGCATCTATAGATGTTAAAATACTTTTAAAACGCTTAATTTGATTTGAAAACAAAATTTGAGTTGCAAAAGTTTTCAACCAAACCACAAGATAATGACATTACTATTATTTTCTTCACCCTATTTTAAATTAAACATTTTTGTTTGTTAAAATATACTTAATCTTATATAAAATATAAATACATCTTGTTTTTATAAAAAATTTAATTATAAAATCTGTTAAAATAATATCAGTGTAATATTTCAACTTTTTTTTGTTTACTACTCACGTAAAATAATTAATAACTTCACTAAATAATATTATTATTGTGAACTATTATTTAAGACCGAGCACACCGAAGAAATGCTATGATGAAATATCAATTATTTAATGTTCATAGATAATTAAATATTACATTTTTTGTAAATACATCAACCGTTCATAAAAATTAGCAAAACGTTTAATTTAAAATTTGGAATCAATTACAATGGTGAATCAATAATAAAATGTTAAAAGTTATAATATGGTTAAGACTTAATAGTTAAGAAATAAAGGATACTATGATAAATTAAAGAGATAAATATAGGTTAATCTATGTTAATAATTAGAATACAAATAGACAGTAGTAGATATATGTTTGAAACAGGAGCGTACCCAAGGGCGGGGGTTCCGGGTTTATACCCCCCACCATTGATTAACTGAATGCTTAAGGTACAAACCACAGATTTTACAATATAGTTTAGTTGATATTTTACATCGAAAATATATAATATATATATTATAATAAAATATAAACAGAATGTGCCAGACGGCAGTTCATCCTTCGGTCACCGCTACTGCTTATCGATTTCTTATGTTCGATTGGCAAAACGTACCAAATTATAAATATTTATAATTAATTATATAAAAACGTGGACCCCTTTACCCCTTTTAAACATTTTTGAGTACGCCATTATTTTGAAATATCGATAAAACATTAACTGATATGGTTTCATTGATTTAATAAATACCTACTGAGATACATATTAAGTTTAAAGTTTTAATTATTAATATTAATTTTAACTTATATTTGAAATGTATTTATAACAAATATGTATTCGTTTAAATTTAAATTCGAAAATCATTAAAATAGTATTGTTGGTTTAAAAAAAAATTCAACTGAAAATGAAAATTATTTTGTTGCTTAACCTTTGTACAAATTCAAATAAGAGATAGTTTTGAAAATAAGGTTTATAAACCTAAATAAAAGACATTTTTAAATAGAAATATTTTTATATATATATCAAAATATTTTTACTTAAAACTTTAGTGTAATTTAAGTACATTTTGGGCAAATGAAAATATGTATTTAGAATTTTTATTTTCAAGATACATGCATTATCATTATTATTACTAATTATTATTAAGCGGGAAAAATATATGTTTTGATTTAATCTTTTTACTTTTACTGCGCCATCGCTTTTTAAGAATATCACGTAGATCGCGAGTACAGCTGAATTTAATTAATTTGTCCTTTGTATACTTTACCTCACTTTTCATTAAAACAGCTGAATAATGAAATAAATAATCAATTTTCCTTAATGATTTCTAATATTCCAAAAATTTTTTTTTTTTATCAAAATTAAAACATTATGTACCTATCCGATGTATTAAATTAAAACATAGAATAATATTTTAAAGTATAATACGCATCGATCAATTTACTTGTTGAAATAATATTTTTATAGAATAGTTTTACCATTAATTAAATATTATCATTTATATTTAAATGTATCTATATTTAATGTACAATTAATGAAGTTTTTAATTATATACAGTTAATATTTATAGTATTTATGTATGAATCGATTATGAAAACATGAAAGTTGATATAAATTTTATCTAATTTATTATTTTAACACAATATAACATAAAAACAAATCACATACGTTAATATATAATTTATATATTTACACAACAAAAACTTTTTATAACGGAATAAATTCTAAAAGCATTTTTGAATTTGAATAACATCTATTTATGTTATTTATTTTCATATTATAGTTAATATTTCTTTGTACTAGTAAACGCAAGCGTAACAATATAATATAATTAATAGGTACATTTTTAATCGTTTGTCTCGGCAGTTAACAGTTTAAAATCGGTTGCGAGGAGATAACTGCGATATTAGGTAAATGATTTAAAAGAGAAAAAAGTTTATTTTCTAGTATTTATTGAGTGTCCAAACAGTGAATTTGTTATGTAATAGAATTGTTTCTATTGGCTTAAATCTCTATCAGGATGCTTTTATCTCACCTTTCCCGATATTATCCATTATTAACCTAACTCGTTCAATAGTACTGCCACTCTCTACTATGTAAAAAGTTATACGGTTAAATAATTATACGCATACAATTATTTGTGGTCTTCGATCGCTCTTTACAACTGAAACCATTACACAGACGAAACGACTAGGCTCTAATCGACATCAGTCATCATTGTTTCTGCACAATGCCCAAACACTTTGTACCATTATTTCACTTGTTCGTCTCTTATAGTATTGTTCCAACCATTGTACCACCCTGGTGGGTTTTTATAGTAATGGTCCTTTCCTATTGTTTTCAGGATTTTTTCTTTATTATTTTTTTGACAGAATGAAACATCTAATTTTTTCCACCCCAAAATATGTATGTATACTATATAATATAATGCATACATATGTGTAGACCTTTCAAAAAATGATATGATAAGGTTGGGAGGTGTATGCATTATTATATTTACATTCTCGGACATGGTGATTCGTAAACGTGACAAGCGTATAGATGAGGGTTCAAAATATAAAAAAAAAAATTAAACAGCGAGTCACGTTGAATGCTTTAGATATACATTTTTTGATTCTGTTGGGAAATAATAATTTCACCACCGTTAGGGATGAAATATTATGTAAACGTTGCGTAATATTACTGACAGAAAACAATATTGGCATGTAAGTACATATGTATAAGTAAATTCGTATACAGACATTATACATACATAAAAAGAGTATGACTTTTAGATAACTGAATTTTATAGACAGATCATACTTACTATTAGAAGTTTTTCTATAGAAAAACAGAATCCACTCAATTTAAACACAAGAGACGGCTAATCTCAAAATAAAATGAATGATGCAAATATAATATGACATTTGATATTAACACAATTTATCGATTTAATAAAAAATGTATATTTTTTCGTTTTAATTTAAAGTAAGTATGTAAAAAATATGATAGTCATATAATTTTTCATTCTTCATTCTTGAACAAATTAATTTTATTACTAAAATGTCTTAAACACAAGTAAATAAAGAAATCCTCTTAAATAATTAAATTTTTTTTTTTTTAATCTAAGTATTAATTTACTATGAGAAGAAGTTATATGTTATAAATATAAGATTCTATTTTAATTTTTATTAATATTTTGTATAAAATTGTTCATCTTCGTTAATCCTATAAGTATTTGTTTACATTGAATATACATGCACTTTAAATTTCCATTATTTGTGATATTATTATTCTTAAAGTATCTACTTTACATATTCATTTTAAACAACATATAGCTCATAATATATTGTAATCATTGTATGCCTTCTAGTTTTCTTAAAAACCAATACATTTTTAAACTTCAATTTCATTAAACTTATTCAGATAAAAAAATAAAATGTTTTTCATTAAATAAAATTATAGGATTAAACTGTGAAGATATGCTGTATCGTATAAAAAGTGTCTTTTCATCATAAAAAAGCTGTTACTTGCCAAAAACCTAAAATACTATTAGATGTCAACAAGGTTTAGAGACGTTGTTAACGGATTCACATTCTGTGAAAGGATTTGAAAACTAACAAACTAAACCTTTGGGTTCCATTTTGATATTTCAGCCACCTATTTATACCTTCGAATATGTTTTACAAATGGCGTAATAGCGGTGTAAACATTGACCAAAACGGATTTAAAATAACCTCTGTATTATCTTTAACTTGACTTGTGTAACCGTGTTTATTATATTTGAAACAAAGTTTACATTGCCAAAAAACTTTATTTTGGAAAAATAAATAGCATTTTTCAAATGCTAAAAAAAATTCTATAAAACTATATTTGTATTTATTAGCCTCAACCAATAATGTATAAACGTATTTAAAATTGTTGATACTGATGCATTATAAACAATTTGTTGCTTTAGTTGAAGTAATTTACTTATATTTTTCAAATAAAATGCGAATAAATAATAACTTAATTTATACCATAAATTTAAATTTGTCTACAATCAATTAACTGTGAAGAGTTTTAATTGTATTTAGCACGATTTACTAATAAGTGATAAACATCTTACATGTAATACATTTTATTTTTAATATTTTATTTAATATCACGCGTAATTTAAAAGTACTTATTCATCGATTAAATTTAGACGTTGTTAAACAAATTAAATAATAACGTCTTGACAAAATATAACGTTTATAATAAATATTAAAACCTATATAGGAATACAAACAAATATTGTATTGTTAATGAATAGTAGGACGTTATCATTCTTCTTCAAATATAGGTAAGAAAAAATGTCACGAAAAGAAATTTTATCAGATTATTATAAGCATACATTCGTGGCTAATTTAACTTTATTCTTTAACAAAATCACACCCTGTAAATCATTTTTTACTAGAATAGGTCACATCGGTCCGATATAAATCACAATATTTTGAGTTGACCACGGGGATTACATGTTTTGCTATTAACACGCGCGATCTTTGTGTCATCTGTATACCTGATAGTTTCTATTAACTGTATCTTTAATCCGTATGTTAGGTTCATTAAATAGAGTGAATTATTTATCATGCTCACCTTATTTTTTTTATTTTTTAAATTTTTATACTTTGAATTATAACTACTTGTACTTAAAAACCATGTTATTTTTAAATACTAAGATTTTTTATACCATTTATAAGAAGTTTCTATAGTGTACAAACATAATAATATATTATTTTAAATGAGAACCCCATATTAGTGTAATTTTTTTAATTTGATAGTTATTTTGAATACGTATCATAGTTAAAGTTTTAAAAAATAGTTTCTGAGTTATTAAAATGTATGTACTTATTATATAAATAGTCATAAATAATGATATTAAAAAATATATAAAATGTATATATGTTATATTTATTCTAATTATCAAATACTATTATACTCTATAATACTAAAACAATTTTTATTAACCAACAGTTTAAAATTATTTTACCTATCATATTTTTTAAATTTATTATAAGCTATTAATTCTTGTAAAGAAAGTTTAATAGCTCAAAAACTGCTGTTCAGTTTTCAATTTTTCTTCAAAATTAAAAATAGTAAACATTTGCTTATAATTTACACTAAGAGTTCTTGACTCTAAATGTATTAATATAATTTTTAACCTATCACATCTTTGAGTATACTTTTTAAGTTACTTAAAAATTATATTTTTTTACTATGATTTTTAGTAATAGGTATTTGAAATTGTAAAAACCCTAAATTTGTACAAAATATACACATAATTTAAGAACAATATTAGGGAGAGCGTTTTTTTGGTGAATTCTTTGTGTGTTCGTATTTTAAATATTTTAAACAAATCTTTTTTCTCATGGTACGTTTGAGCTGACGGCATTTTGCTAATTCTCTTTTAAATATGAGTCCCTTGATACTTCAAATCTTCATAAAAAAAGTTTTGTTTAGAGTTACTACATATTTAACTCATAATCAACTTCTTGTCTCTTGTTTCTCTTCCCCTAGTCAATAGTCACACCACTTTGTGATGTCATATTATACGGCCCTAAGCATATGCTTGGAACCTGTACTTCTTGAATAACCTGCATTTTTTAATTCATATATTATGTAACCTTTAACTTCATTTACAATTGTTTACTTTAATTGTATAATAACTTTTTACTACACTATTAACTGATGTTTGGCGTTTATATTTAAATAAATAAGTAAATATTAAATGCATATAACATAAAAGCATTTATCTATCTTGGTATCTATAACGGATAGTAGCATTGTAAATTATTTTCACGATTATTTAATCCAATGCTGCAAGTTAGTAGTTACAAAGGTATTTTAAAATTTCTACATAATAATAATATTTCAGATGTACTTTTTACCTGAGAACTGACATGATCTTATATCAGAGAGTGTAATCTGAGTATATCTAGTGAGAAGTGACTGTAAAATAAACCCACGTCATGTATGTTGTGTGTCCAAGGGTAGAAACTGCTGCAGTAGACATCATGCATATCATTTATGATTTTACTACACTCATCAGCATATAATATACATGATTGGTTAACTTTGGAGACCACCAACATTTTTCGATTTTTAATATTGAAAGACAAGTACATTTTTTTCTTGTAATATTATTTTCTCATTAATGTACGAATCAAAATGCATGTAATATTCTTACAATTGATTTCAAAAGAATGATTACCATTATAATCAACAACGCAATAATAGGTACTAGGTAGTAAACTAAAGAAGATTCATTTATAATACGTACCTATGTATCTTTAAATGTTTATGTTTATTTATTTATATTTAAATATATAATACATTATACTATACTAATAGTTAATTAGAAAGTGTTTTCTTGTATTTTTCACACATAAAATCTGTAAAACTAGCCACTTTCAAATCATTATTTTTGAACACATTATCTCCGTATTAGAATAACAAGAAAATATAATAGTTAGGTAATTAATTTTTCATTTTCATCTTATAAATTTTTAAAATCATAACTATACAATATATGAATCACAATTACAAAAACATTATAACAAATCACTTCATTCTCATTTAATAAATTAGGTTTCATTATATTAAACCAGTTATCGAGAAAATCGATTTTGATTTTTTCTGTAACTTAAAAAAGAATTATCATAGATATTTTAAATTATTATAAAATGTTAATAAAAACAATCTCTATACATTATAAAAGTTTCAAAAAGTTTTGACTATTTTAATTTTTAGTTTTTTTCTTGTAAATAAAAAAAAATGTTAATTGGTCAAAAAGCTGGATAATTTAATAAAAGGTTCTTCATAAGTATTTAATTTTATAACTGAAACATTTGAAAAATATAATATCAGCTTTTTATAGAAATTTATGTTTAAATTTATACAAAATTATAAACTTAAAAAAAAAAAAACGATTTTAGTTATTTTATTGTAATTTAAAAATATTATTTATAGATGCATAACTTATTTTATTATATTGTATACATACAATGACGGACGTTTTAAAATCCAATGTTTCATCATGAAAAAAATTCAACCTACCTTATTAGTAATAATTATTATAAAATAAATTACTTTATTAGCAATTATTGTAATACTATTAAAAATATATTATAAAATATAAAATGACGGATCATCTTCATTCAGAATTGTTTTTCATAAGTTATAGTTGATTGTGTTTATGATTTTATTTTATTTTTATTTTTATCATTGAATTTAAATTAAATTAAATATTAGAGAGACTTATTCTTCAATAATGAAGTCAGTACATTTGACACTGTACAGCCAAGTAGTTACCTACTCACTTTGATTTTTTTTACTTCAATTTTGAACTTTATTGCAGAATTTAATTTAACAATAAATTATGTTTACCTCTCCTAGCTTTAATGTATCCATATTTATTAATACATGAAGAGTATATCACACATACAAAAATACAAGTGTATTTTAATAAAAACTTACTCAAATATAAAATTGTATAATTTTAAAACACAATATATAATGGAATACAACAAGCAGCACATGAAATCGAGTATAATATTATAATTTATCAAACAAATATAGTTTATTTATAAAAAAAGATTTAAACCGCATTTTTAAAAAGCGATTTTCAATTATCCTTGGAATGTTTAAATTATATTACTAAAGAAATCAATATAATATCAATAGAATTAATGGATAATGTAGAAAAAAAAATTGTATTATTTGTATTTTCATTTGTTAAAATAAATTAATAAAAATAGTTATCATAGGAGGTTTTTATCATATTCGTATTACAATGTAAATATGTATAAGTACTTTTTTTATTCTTTTATTAAATTAAAATATTAGTTTAATAAAATAATTTATAGACACAATAGACTATTTTAATTTATTATTATGATAATAAATTAATTCTATTTTTTTTTTAACAAATGGTAGATAGCTACAAAAAAATAAATATATTATTATAACTTGACTATGTTTATATTTATAATAACACTTAGGTATTAAAAAATAATGGCATAATTTTTCAGATTTGTTATTAGATGTTCAATAAGTTGTATTATTATGTTTGCGCGAGAGATAAATAGAAAAATCATCAATATTTTTTTGTCAATTTAAACTATTTTTATTTCTTTTCAATTTATGTGTATATATGTATGTACACTATATAGTGTTTAGTTTATCTACAGTTCTGTTGATCAGTTAAGACCAACACTAAATAACGTGTAGAGTATATAACTAAGTAAATCCATCAATATCTCAAGCCTGACTTACATTCACTAAGTGAGGGATTTCCTTGTGTTCCAATAAATTGTTCATGTGTTATATTGTTTTTTTTTAAATTCTATTTTATTTTATAGTTTTGTTTTTATTCATACGATATTTTAAATTCTGAGCGAAGTAATTTAGGTATTAATATTACAATTATGTGTAGGTAAGTATATTTTATTTTTATTTTTGTGTACCTGAAAGCAGAAAGAAAAAAAATAATAATGTATGATATAATATTTAAATTTTATATTATAATAATAGTTATATCGTTTATATGTTACCTTTTTGCTAAAATTATTTTAACCCACTATATTATTGATAAAAAAATGAATTACTGATAGTAATATTATATAAATTAATACTAAAAAATTTACATTTAAAAATATAGAATATAAATACAATTAATACGCTGTTTTCACTAAAAATTCATTTTTTGTGTGAAAAGATATAATTCATTCATTACAATAACCTACACACTAACGAATCGATAACACTCTAAACTTTACTAAACAGAAAAACGAATTCTTCGATTTATTTAAAATTTTGTAACATAGATAATTAAATTTATATCAAATATATATAATATATTATATAATTTTATGATAACTTAAAATTTTACAGTAGATAAATTTATTTATTTAATTCTAATAAAAATAACGACAATACATTAACAATTATTTTGGATTCAAATAATTGTTATTAATGAATAAAAAAGATATACCACCTATAAAAGGGTCAACCTTAATCAATAATATGTAAATTTAAACTACCGATTGTTAATTCAATATAGTCATAAAAACATGCAATCGAAATGTCATGTAATAATTTATATAATATAGAAAACCACAACTTTTAAATTTATTCTATGTATAAACAGAATGACAGACGTTACATAATGTTATAATTTTATAAATAAAAATATAATTGAATTATCTCTGTGTATATTAAATGAAAATAGTTATGTTTTTAATCTCTTTTAATCATTTACCTAAAAAAACATGAATTTTTTAATTTTTACTAATTCATAATTCATAAACCTTGATTTGTACATCCATTTTAGATCCAAATGGAACGAAGAATATATTAGTTTTTTCTAGGCTAGTCTCAGTCAAAAATGTTATATAATATTCCATATATACTGTATTAATAGCAATATATAAGCAAAATTTTTTTTAATTATTTCAGTGAAGTTGGATTTTTTTATCAAAAGAATATTAAGAATCTATGCTTTTATGACATAATAAAAATATGACGATAAAATATATATAATTAACATAAATTATATAAGAAGAAAAGACATCCGATAATAGGACCCAAAAATAAATTATATTTAAATCAAAAATAATGATTTTATAGTTTTTTTTTTTTTTTTTCATTAATTCTAAAAATATTATTTCTAGGGGTTTAAAAATGTTCACCATTATTTTTATTATGAAACTTTAACTATATACAATTAATTTCCTACTTAAATGTATTGGATTATATTTAAGGTCTTTTTAGTGAATTCTAGATTTTTTTATGAAGACCATTAAATACTTTATATGTATTATTAACATAATATTTTATGTTAAGAGGACACTATGTTATGATTATTGTAAAATTACATGTTAAAAATGCTCATTTTAAGGTTAAAAATTATAATTTTAAAAAAAATTTTTACTTTTAACATTGATAATAGGTTAATTTACATAAATATTAAAGCTAAAATCACACAATTGGTTCTATTGAACTCCTATTTGCTATATTGCATGTTAGTAAGACTTCACACGTAAAGATAGACTCCTTTTAAGATCTCTTCTTTTTAAAATCGGTCAAAAAATCTTCAAACCTAGACTGTGAAAAAAATAATAACTTAGAAATAAAATATTTCTTTCTTTTATTGTCCAAAATAATGATGTATCGTATATAGCGGGGTGGCCAACATGAATATGTTTGTGAGCCACATATGTAAATACAATGATATCAAGAGCCTAAATATCTGTAAATACATTTTATAATTTTATAACATTTGATATAATCTGTACTTTTATAATACAAAGTAATAAAGATAGCAAACAGCTGATAAACATATAAAATGACATATTAGTTCAATATTATTTTGTTTTGATTAGATTACGAGTTTTCTAACGAACTATAATACATTATGTCGTTATTAAAATAGCCTGTGTTGAATATTTCTATTGTAAATATCTTAATTTGATTTTAAAATATTTGTAACATTTTATCGATACACATTGCGAATGTTAGTTACAATGTAATATTTAAACAAGTGGTTAAATGTAAATATAAAAAAGAAAATCAGGAATTTAAATTAGAAAGGGACATACAGAATTGTTTTTCATACAGAAAAAACAATAAACCATTTTTTCTCATATGCTAACTTACGTTATCGCAGTTTAAGATCTGTAATTTAAAACGTCATTACGAAAGCAATCATAGCACACTTATTCGAAAATTCCCTATCGGTTCTGATTTGAGGCAAAATAAGCTATGATGGAATTAAAATTTGCTTAGCAAACTAATGTTATGACAATGTTTACTAACGAAGCAGATGACAGTGTAGGAGCAAGTTTTGTAATTGCCTTTAATATTGCTCGAACAAAACACCCGTATACGGATGGTGAGTGTATAAAAAAAATGTTTTAGATGTAATTTCTATTTTAAATCCTAAAAATCAAAAACTTTTAAAAATGGTAGAAAATGTACCAGCCCTGATGATACATACAATTGAAATGCATATTTCAATGATAAGCTTTGATATTTTCAGTAATTTAAAAACAACATTGCTAATTGTTTGTCTCTTAGTTTAAGTTTAGATGAATCTATCAATATTCAAGATGAATTTTAGTTAGCTATATTTGTTTGTTATTAGGAATATAGATATGAAAGAGTTTTTAAATCTAATTTAATTATAGGAGACCACTCGGTGTATTGACATTAAGATTGCACTTGATAAAACACTACGAAAAGCTGAAATTTTGTTAAACAAAATTATGAGCGTTTCAATTAACAGAGCTCCTAATATAAAAGGTTGAAAAAATGGATAAATATGAATTTAAAAAGAATGATACTGATTTCTCAGATTTTATACTTATCTATTGTATTATTCATAGAGAACATATAACTGTTAAAAAATTTAAACATGATCATGTAATGGATGTTGTTTTAAAAATTGTAAATTACATACGTTTAAAAATACACCGTCAGTTGACAAACTTCCTAAAAGACATAGAAGATGATATTCCTAATGATATTCTACGGTATTGTCTAGTTAAATGGTTATCGGTAAATAACATTTTAATCACATTTTTCCAATTGCTAGAACCGGTCAAAGTATTTTTAATAGAAAAAAAATGTAAGTTTTCCTCAACTTTCAAATTTTAATTGGTTATGAGATATAAAAATTAATTGTGACAAGTATATACTTAAACTTGAATTTCTATTTGCCGATTTCGAAGATCAATTTCGAAACTTAAAGGCATTAAAGCTCTCATAAGGATTTTCAGAAAATCCAAATCCATTTTTAGTTAATGTCATTGAAAACGGATTCCAATATTACATCCTCTTGTTACACAAAAGCGGATCTTGAAATAGAACTCTTGGAGTTATTATAAGATGAAGGTCTTAAATAGTTTATTGACAATTATCCATATTTGTTTATTAGAATTTTGGAAGCATGTTTCTATTTTAAAATACCTAAATATTAAAAAATGTGTGTTAAGATTGATATGCATTTTTGGAATGACCTATTTGTGTGAATCGCTTTATTCAACAATAAAAATAATTAAATCAAAATATCGTTCAAATTTGACTGATGATCATCTCATAGAATTACTGAGAACTGCTCTTACAGCAATATAATCAGATCTTAAGAAGTATACTAAAAAAGGAGATACGAAAAAATACTACTAAAATAAATTTAATTTAATGTTTATTATTTTTTTATTTTTTTATTATTCGTATTAATTTATTACATACTTTTGTTAAATAATCTGTATTCGGTATTTTATAGCCTTATATCTATATTAAAAAAAATCATTTTTTTTTTTATGAATATATATAAAAAATAATTATAATTTTGGTTTTGTTAATAAGATGTGAGCCGCAAGTTGGCCACCCCTGATATATAATATAAATTACGAGTATATTTTAACTTCAATAACTATATAATATTTTAATAGTAACAATTTAAGTAGGTAGTATACTATTTTTAACAAGTTTAATAAGGATGTTTATTAGAATTGACTAAATCAACTGCAGAATTACTTTAACTTTGTTTAACCAAACTAAAACAACTTTAATTTTAGAAATGTTTCAATTGTTTCATCTTTGAAAATTAATTCGTTTTTTTTTTCATTTTATATCAATTCACAAGTATACTACATTTTTGAAAAATGTTCGAAATCACAAATTCCTTAATTATATAAACTATTATTATTTAAAGTTTCATATTGTTAGTTGAGCAAATATAAGGAATTATCTTCAAACGTTCTTAATACAATCTCTAGAGACAGCATTTCTGCAACAATGGATTTGATACCATAATCTTTACTAATATATTTAACTGAACTTGAACGATAAAAAAATAAATATTTTTGATGTGATCAAAATATTTTTATCCTAGTTGGGATAACAATTTTTTTTGTAACTAAACTAATCAACTATTTTTTTTCCATTGGTGATTCTTTAGTCTTATTTATTTTCACTAAGTCATGGATTAAAAATCTATAATACATATTCTAATGTAATAATATTAATATTAATTAAATAATTATGATAACATACAATTTTTAAATTTACTAGTTATTTAATATATAATGAATACATACTTGTTACATTATATCAATCTTATCTGAATTTAATAATATTTGAAAATATAATTCTTGGCTATTACAAGAAGTTATAGTTTCTGGCTATGCGCTGTCAACTTAATATTTTATTTTATTTTTACATAACTGGACAACTAAATATGACAGAGAACACGAGAATAGATTTATCTAAGGTTCGAATCGGCAATAATATCTAGTACTTTATTCATATTTTATTTATTTAACGTGTGTATGTGCATATAAATACTTTACTTACTTTATCTTACTTCTTATTCATATTGTATACTTATTTATATAATGATATTACGAACCTTGATTTTTGAAGTTGAACCAAAATGTCTTTAAATTGTTATAAACTTCCAACTATTATAGTTTATACCAAATCTACACTAAACTTGTATGAAGAATTAAAAGGTAGATACAAATTTAAAAACTAATATTATTAGTTATTACTTATTATTAATAATATTATTATTTAAAAAAAAAAATATATTAATATCTTATAAAATTATAGTACCTAAGATTAATTTTTGACCGTGAAACTAAATTCAAATTTTTATTTTAATAGTTTCATTCAAAAAAAAATAAGTAAGTATTCGATTATCAAATAAAATAAATTTAAAATAAATAAATTTATCAAATATTACAATAAAAGTACTAAAGTATAAAAATAATAGAAAAATAATAGCTTTAAATGTTTATCATAATGTAATAACATTAATAAACATCATAATGTCCATTAAAATGTAAGCTGGCAAAGTATACAGCGGTTGTATTATGCATTTCTATCTATAACTTTAAGAGTATTATATTATGTGTGTGCATACATCTACTGTATATTAAAATACTATGTACAAAGCTCGGCAATGTGTTAAGTAACTATACCTACTCACCGTACGTATGACATTATAGTCGGAATAAATACGGCTGCGTCGACAGTACCTGTCCGCTGTTTGTTTCATTTAAACGTTTTATTTTTTTGCGCGTTATTGCTGTGTCATAAAATCCCCGCAATTTCCCGTTGCACGTGCAGTGAAAAAGTGCTTATGTGCCTGAGTCATCGTCACAAACGTCTCGCACTGCATCTCCGCATATTATTATACGAGCGGTAAATAGTAATTCGAGCCATAAAATTCTTTGCGCGACGTCGATAGTCAAACGGTTTTATGGTTTTGCGTATTTGGTGGGCTCGTAGTCGTCGGTAGTTGTCGGTACGCCGACACCCGAAAGCCCACACGATTCCAGCGATATTCTACAACGGTCTAAACGATGTTTTTCTTGCTATTTCTCAGTACCGGGAAATGCACATGTGTGACTGGTACTTATTGCATAGTTATTAGTTATTGCGATAATAAACATAAACTATATTAAAGCGCACACTCATACACACGTAAATTAATACGTAGGTATAATCGAGTTCATTTCATACTAAAATAAAATTTAATACTTTCTATATTTAGCTAGTATATAATTATAATATATTTTTACTTACTATGGCATATAGTTAGGTTGGGTATAACGTGATGAATAAAATTCATGTTTCTTTGAAATTCATACAAGTGATGAACTTCATATAACATAATATTATATCATAATTCATAAGAAAGAAAAAGATCGCGACAATAGTATTCGTCTTTATTATTTTATATTCGACTAGCTGTACAATCAGAATTTTCCCAGGAAAAACTAATAAGTATAAAATTCGGAGCTATATCGGTGTATTTTGGTTTAGTGTACACAGAAAATTGACATCGATATATCTCGCTTTGTGAACTAACTCGTCTTAAATGGGAATTCTACCTATGAATACCACTTGGTAAATCTTCGAACGTAGTTCAGATTATTTAATGTATACAAATATTTAGAATTTTTATAAAAACCTGAGTAGTTTTTGGGTCTATAAACTACAAGTATAAGAATATTTCCTCATTTTATATATTTGAATTACAAACAATAAATTAAATATTATTTCCATTTATATAAAAATAAAAATTCCATAGCAATGTATGGTCAGTCGACTAGCCTAAACCAAATTTTTATCTTTAACTAATGGCATAATCATTGTATAAACCAGAAAACTGCAGTAACCTATAAGGGTTGAAGAAATAATCTCCAAGTTTCAAGAAATCTATTTATATAACTTAATATATTACAACTGGTCTAGTAATTTCTGAGTTTAGCACATTAAAACATACAAACTCATAAACTTTATAATATTTTTATAACTAAGTATATAACAATAATAATATATAGATGATCGATAAGATCTCTACGAGTAACATTAAATTTAAATTCCCTTCACTAACCAATTACAATTGATTTATAAACCATACATGTATACATATTAACAATATTTTTGAATATATTTTAACTTGATTGTTTTCTTTTAATTTATACCACCACATATTAAAATAATTTATTCAATGTATACTAATTAATTTTTTATCAGGTAGTTTATCATTTTTACGGGTTTAGACAAGGTAAGGTGAAGTTAACCTAATTTTTTTTCTATTCGGAGTGATTCATTAACGCAAGACATTATTTATTTTAGAAAACACTAATACTTTTGAAAATATTTCATTTACATAATTTTAAGTTGTCACAAAAAACATTTTTAAATAAAATTATATTTTTTTTATTCTTTACTTTTGAATGACATACATTTTTAATTACATATTACAATAAATATTTTTTGAGTATTTTTGATCTATGAAAATTAAATTTTGGAGAAGCAGTTTATTAGTTATAAGTTATAACTTATAACTTATAAGTAATAATATTACAAATTAATGTGTTAATGTGATAATTGATATTCTAAAAGGCGCTCTTGTAAGTTTTAACCACTCTGATCGTTTTAACTTATAAGTTATAACTCATAAAATACTCATTCAAAATTAGATTTTTATGTTCTTAAGTATTCTGAAAAATATTATTTTTTTAAACAAAGAAATAAAATTAAATGTTTTTTTTTTTTATTTTTACATACACAATCTGTACTTCTTAGTTACAATAAAAGTATTGGCTAAATACAAAAACGATATTCATGAATAAGTAATCATGATAAGAGTTATCACCCAGTGATGACACTTTTAAGCGAATTTTCAAATTAATTCATGCATATTTTATTTTTTCTTAAATTAGGCTAAAAAATCTATACGTCAATTGAATTTTAAGCCCCTTGGAGGATTACTAGGAATAACATTTATTAAAAAAGCTCTAATTAGGGGATTGGATTTTGGAATAAGATGCTAGAGTATTGTGGTATCTTTTAAAATATGTTATTACATAGTTTACAGTTTGTAGAGTATGATTTGATATAATATATATGAGAGGGAGTTTGTTAATTTAAAACTAAATGTTAAAAGAAAAAAATTAAAATTGATAACTAATAATAAAAAAAAATATAGTAAAAAATAATTTTGTTTTCAATGATTCAAAATTATGTAAAAAATATGTTAAAAAATGTTTACGAATGTATGAATGTGTCTATGACCTTTTCTATATTGTATTTAATTGTTCTGCTCTGTATGCTAAACATCTAATTTTAATACTCGCTTAACACTCTCAATATTTCTTTTAACCTCTACTCCATACTCATTACAAAATCCATAACTGTTATTAAAGTTTTAATTTCTTTTATATTAAATGCTGACTTCATGTTTTCGCCTTTTGTAGTTGTTGAGGTATCATAGTTTTAAATTTTAATACTAATGGTTATTAATAAAAAAAAAAAAAGAAAAGTGTTTTACGTTAAATAAATCACTCTATATAGTTTATGCGAAGAACGTGTTTATACTATAAACAAATTTACGACTGATGGTAGTGCTTTTGTCTTTTGTCCCAACCAGATTAATTTATACTGTTGTGGCGTTGTCGGCTACAATATTTATACGATTTGCACACTGCTTTGCACTGCTACAACAGATCTATTATGTGCGTGGTATTTATTAAATAAATTAATATGCATAATAATACCAAAGACTATATTTAATATAGGTAGTGTTTGATAATACCTATTTCATATTTATATTGTGTAACTATTTTTCTAAGGTTTTACTAAAAGGGTTTTAAAATCTAAAAACGAATATTATAAATCTTATGTCTAAGTAATGTGTAGATCTCATAATTTATAAATATACAATATGCGAATACTCACTACAATAAATTCAATATAGTAGCACAGAATATGAAAATTAGTATTATTGATATTAGTAATATTATTAAAAGAATAAGAACTTTTATACTTATAAATGTATAATATCATATACTATAGTGGACTGTGATCTATGTTATAGAATCTTACCTTGACGTGTTTTGAATGGAAGTTATGAAACTTGACTGGCGAAGAATACACGTATTTATGTAAATACTTAGCAATTCGACAAAATTTTATCATACTTTACAACATAAAATACATAGTATATGATATAATAAGCAAGCACTTGCAGACGATAACGCTAAAAAAAATTTATCCAGAATTATATCTAAAATGTTGAGAGAAAAAATATCATAGTTACCAGCTTACGAATGTTATATACTTAAATATAAATATAAAACAGACAGCGATCGTCGCATCAGCGGAATTTATAATAAATCATGGACCGTAGCTTTCAAATTATACCACAGTAGTGGTTTCAGTGTTTAGTGGTTTATACCGCAGTTTAAGGTAAGGTAAGTTTATACAATTATCGTGGCGCCCGGTTTTTGACAAATATTTATGGTCATTTTTAGAAATAATTATTTTGCCACGGACGAATTTGTGTAATGCGTCGAAGTAAGACATAAATTAATCAATTACACTAGATATAAATAAATATTATAGACGGTTGTTCTTCACATATTTTTTGCTCTAGGACCATTATTTAAAATTTATCAAATTTGTACAGAATATAATAAATTTAAAATATAAATAAACATTGGTAAAATAGTCACGTAACACACAGTAACAAATTTCTACTTCAATGGATTCCACCTATTGTGCGTGTTTGAGTTCGCGTCTAAAAATTTACTGTCGAAAACTGTTGCCAACTGTTGAAATTGGATAGGTATTCATTCCGGTATTTTGATTATAAATTAGTTAGGTAACCAAATTATTTTTCTTTCTCCTTCTACTTATAATATATATATATCATTATATATTATATTATTTTTTTATGATGTCGATTGACTCAATCAAACTTAAAATGCATCACTTTGGTAATTTATTATTACGCTTATAAAAAGTTAATTTGGTGTTTTTGAAAATTCATACAATTTAACGAAATATATATGCTAATAGTTGTACATTACGAATATATTTTTGATCAACTCTGTAGAAAAAAGTCTAAATTGGTTTTATGTTTAACACAAGGGGTTGGCTAAAAAATGTTTTTAAGATGCCAATGTCACATAAACGCATACATTCTTGGTCACCATATTTCAACCTTAGTAAAAACATATCATTTTATGAAACCCTTGCAGTGAAAATTAATATGTTTTGTTATATCATGATATAATAATACATAATCAATAAATATTTAAAAGAAATTATTAGGTATATATTCTGTTGTTTTTTTTAGTTAAGTATGATAATATTACTAATTTTAACAACATTTTAGCTGAGAATAGTTCAAAAAAAAATTTTCTATAACATATCTTTAAATGCCTAGTAATTTTTACAATTTACTTGTTAAGTTTCATAATAAAATAAAAATTGATTTGATTTTTTATAAAAACAACAAAAATGTTTAAATAGTAAGACGTTTGCTATACTATAATGTTGCAAAACAATTTATTACAAAATTTTATTTTATTTATCAATTTATATATCAAATGGCTGATAACAGGTTAATCAAGTATAAATAATGTAAAATAACAAAATTTAATGTATTACAGAATAAAGCGAATTGTGTGCAGTTAAAAATATATAGAAAAATACAATGGCTTCTATTACCTATTTCTATTTAATGTGTTCTTAATTTACCATTTATGAACGCAATTAGCACATTATATGGAATAAAATATGTTACTTGTAAGTTGTAGAAAATTATTAATTGTGAATTTAATATTGGAAAAATAAATTACAGAAACTTTTAATGAAACCAATTTTTTAACCAAGTTCTATTTTTCTTCTTTATAAGACAAAATAATCATTGTAATCAAACTAATCCCACACTTAGATATTTACGTTACAGATTAATTTAACATGATGTATAAGTATGTAAAATATTATTTTATTTAGTATTATTATTAAGTAGCTATTTTAAATATTTTAGTACTTAATGCATTAATAATGCTTATATTTACTTATCGAGTCATATCGAAGTCATATTTTTTAATCTTACATATTATAATTTCTATTGATAAAAAAAAATTGTAACTAAGTACTAGGTAGTTAGTTTAAAAAAAAAAAATCTGCAATGGTATCTCAGATAACCGGAACGATTTAATTGATACCAAATAAGGTTAAGATAAGTAAAGAGATATGCGAGAGAAATATATACCTATAATATGTCTATGTATTCATTAGACCTAAATCTCTTTCACTACGAAAGCCATTGATCAATACACAATTATTTGAACAAAACCAGACTAATATGTTGATAAAATGTCTTTTTAAATTGTAATTACCTTGCTTTTAATCGGGTAGCACTACTGAGTGCCCTTCCCTATTCGTCCATCTTGCTATGTAAATATCCATTTAAAAATTACGTATGGTACAGAAATGTATAGATTGTAATTATATTTTTAATAAAAAAAAAAAATTACCTTGCATATTTATAAGAATATAAAATCCTGATGAAGTATAAGTGTGGAAATTAATTTTACTTTGAATGGTTTCTATTTTAGATTTTGTTGATGGATATTATTGGTATTTGAAATTAATTATATTTTCACGAAATCGATAAAATTTTAGAAAGCGGTTTGAATTACTCTTCGAGAAATAATACCAATGCATTTACAATTTGAACGAGCAGCAATTTTGTTACCATATTATAAATGTTTCAAAAAAAAAGTATATCAATTATTTTAATATTTTTATTATTATTATTATTTTAATTAAGTAATTTTTTTAAATATTATTAAATTTATTAAAATTCAAAAAAATAAAAAAAATGTTTTATACAGTAACTTGGTATATTAATATTTAATTGAAAACAGGAAAAATATTAAATTATTTACACATATTTGTGTTATTATTTTTTAAACTTTGAACAATATATTAAAAATATTTTTTCCCCTATAAAAAATTACCCAATTTATGATAACACTCATATAACTAATTCATGAAAGCTATGCGTGACAATTGTGTTGAAAAATCAAAGTATACTTAATACATATATACTTGATATTTGAAATATTTATTATTAAAAGATATAAAATTAGTCAACTGCTAAAAGAAATCCTTAACATAAAATATAAGATATATAGGTTGGTTGGTATATGTAAAACTTATATTATTGGAATTTAATTTGCTCACATTACTGATCGAAGGTAATATAAAGTCCTATTAAGCTGCTGTATTTTTTCTTCCGAATCCTGATGTTTTTCACACTGTGCAGAAAACACCAAACGCTTGATGATTATCACACCCAGGTTATACCTATATGTATTATACTCTGCACGTTTTTTTTCTTTTAAACATTAATATTCAATTTTGTCGTATTTCACGACTAATGCGTTGCGATTCGTAAAGAGCGATCAAGGGGAAAGAAATTTACGCCGAAATACGAAAGAGATTACGTCAATAACAGTGGTGGTTTTGGCTATGATGATGACTATTTCGATGACGATGATGATGACAACCACGAATCGACGTTGAGGGAAGAATGGCAAGAGTGTGTTAGAGGAGAAAAAAATTTGGAATGTTTGGTGACAGATCGATTGGTCACACGTTAATGAAGCAAAACGACCGAAAGAGAGAATCGTGGCTACGTTATGACGAAAAAAGCGTACGCGGATGGTCCTAATGTATTATACAATATATATATTGCTGTTGTGTGTGGTGGCAACGGCGGTAGACGGTTGTGTATATACGAGTAGCGGAAACTTAATAAGGGTTTGGCACTTTAGACAGATCGGTGGCAATTTAAAGGTTCTCCTCGTTCCTCCATCTATCCCTTCTTCATCATCATCCTTCCCTATGGTAGCAGCCTTATCGTAAATCCTGTCACTTCCCTAACCACCAACACGCTCTCCGTCCGGGAGGATGCACCAACCATGGTTCCTCCTCGGACACCTACGACTCGCCCACTCACTTGTATATATATATGGTGCCTATTCTCGCTATATACACTCGTACACGCATACAAACACACATCCACACACATGCACATATATATATAAGCTACGGGCAAGTGGGTGACCATTTTATTTTCCATCCTCTCCACTCAATTAAACGAACACCACCAGAGACGAATCGACATCTATTAGGTAGTTCCTCGTCCGTTAGAGGGTACAGGGGTATAAGAGATGCGGTTATTTTAGCTAGTTCAGTTTAGGTTATTTAAAACTTAAAAGGAGAGAAAATATTGTAAAATTTCTTGTTTTTACTAAATAAACAATAAGACGAATATTTTTTATCGTTAACTGAATTTTGTGAGTTGATTTAAAAAATATCGATTAGTATTGTTAATTTACATTTTTTATGTATAAAAAATATTAGTTTTTAGGGGTTTCGACAATCTAAATACATCCATTACTACTACAAGACTGACGGAATATTACGTAGAGTTATATTATTATATAGATGGGTTGATATATTATAATTTATAAGTATAGGTATAATTGATTGAAATCACATGTTTCTCTTTGCTGACTTAATACTTTAGTTATATACATACTTGTAAACTGTAATGTATTTAATTCTTACATAATTTTATGCCAGCGGTATTATTTGTGTACAATCTATAATAATTACATATTTGTTATTTTGATAGTATTCATTATAACCAAAATAGTTGTTTGAAAAAAATACTTAGTCATAAATTATTTTATATTAAATAAAAATTAAATAAAATACTTCAATAAAATAAATATATTTTATCAGTAGAAATAGGTAATTTAAATTTAGTTTACTTTGCCAGAAGTAAATCATAATATGTAAAAGTAAATAAAATTATGTGTGTACAGAATTTATACTTCTGAAACAGAAAATTATTTCTATAATATTTAAGGTTTTAGCTAGGAGTAATCAAATTAAATTTTGATTAAATTTTTGCTGATATATAATTTGTTATAAGAATTTAGAAATACCATTTCATTAAATTTATATTTTTATGTAAGATTTTTTATACCCTGAGCTACGGTAAAGAGTTATTGTTCAGATATTATATTCATAACAGTTATATAATATAACCGAGTCTCAAAGGCTGTAAATTAAACTCTCCACACGCTATCCCGGTATGTATAATACATTATATATTTTAATAACACATCAACTTATCACTGACGTACCTAATTCATCTAATATATTATATTATATATTTATTAAGTGTATAATTATATATGTAAATAATATTTGGACAATTAAGTGCAAGTGACTTTCAACTAACGTGAAAGAGTAATGCATGAATGCTAATATATAATAATTATGTTATCATATTTTTATTTTACGTTTCTAAATTCCACAGATCCAAACAAAAATATTTTCTTAGAATGATTTATATACTAGCCAATAATAATATTAAATTTTTTGAGATTATTATAACAACAAAAACTTATGTTAGAATAATGAAATTTTAAGTGAGTAATGCTCAGATATACTTATAATGACTATAGATAATATAAGAATAATATATGGCGATGACCGTTCACCTCGACCACCCGCCTCATCTTAGAAACTATTTTAATTATTATAATTTAAATAGTTTTAATTAATTATATACACTAAGATGTAGATAGATACAGTTTTCTAAAAGAGAAACATATTTTGTACATTGTACAATTTACTTTATACAAATAAATATATAACATGACTTGTTTGTAAAAATATATTTTCGTAAATATAAGTACCTACCTAACGAATAAATTTTGTTTTTTTTGAGTTAAATTTATTTTTATATTTAACTTGATTACTATTACCTCTACCTTATTCAACACTGCCATATAGTACTAACGATACTACCTTTATTTATGTATGCAATTATTTCGATAAAATTGATACTATAATTTTATTTACTTTTGTGTTTAATGTTTATACAGAGTATAGGTAATTACATATCTTTTATTTTAACGCATATAATCATGATAATTTACATATAAGTAATAACTGATTTATATACCGTGTACCACAAATGTAGGTTTAGAATAAGTCTTCAGTTATAGAGATAATGTATTTTTTTAAACTAAATATTACTTAATTAATACAGAAATTAAAATCAAATAAATAAACAAGAGCTTCCTGTAATAATAATAAAAAAAAAAATTGTTTCTAAAAATAACATTAAAATAGGTTTGATTAGATTATATTAATATATAATTTGTTATTTAATAACAATGTTTATTTTAAAAAAGTTTTCTAAATATGTCTTTCTTTGGTCAACAAAAGACCAAAAACAGTTAGTAATAGAGTATTATGATGAAATTAATTCAAATGTTAAATACATTTAAGTTATATGATAAAGTATAGTATTATTTTAATGTTATTAAATTATATAAATTTTGAAAGTTGAGTTAAGTTAGCAAGCAAACAAAAATTTAATTTAGAATAAAAGTTTTTGTTTTAAAAATTAAAATTTTAGATGATATCAACTAGGTAGGTAATCAATAAGTTGTTCATTTCAAAAGATTTCATTGAAAATTGTTAAAAGGAAAGACAAACTTATAAAGTATATCTAGATTAAAACTTTATAATTTAATATGTTCATAAATGTACATTTTATGGATGATTTTCTATTTTTAATAATATATATTTTGCTTTAATCAAAGTTATAAGTTATAAATTTTAATTATTACGTAATTTATTTAGTATTATAAGTATATATAATATTATACGTAAGTAATGCTAATAGATTTATGAATATGGTATAATTGTATAGGTATATTATGTATGAAATAATTTTATCATAGTTAATTCTACATCTATATAATTGAATAATATAATTGTATTTATTATTTACTGCAGTAATATTTATTACAGTACTCATTGTGATACAGAAAAAATAATTTTGTCAAATTCTAAAATGATATTAATTAACTCAAAACTTTATTCACACCCCAAACATGAGAAAAAATATTCATTTTTAAATCAAAAAATTAATAATTTATTGTTTATATATTTTTTTAATTAACTGGTATACCTAAATAAGCGAAACAATTTGCTTACAACTGAATAATATTTTACCAAGAATTACCTATCTGTTATCTAATTATTACAAATAACAATGTCATTATTTATTAATACTTGACATGTTTGTATATATATATATATTTATGTATAATTTATATTAATATTATAACAAATATACGTATGAATAGATATTATAACTTGAATTATATGTTATAATTGTTTTTAATGACAGGAAAAACTACTTATTTGAGAATATTGTGTGTGTGTGTATGTACCATATGTATAACCAAGTGTGACGAAATAGGATACCTCCAATGGAGTTCTTTGAACCGGCTTTAAAGACAGAGCTTCTGAAAAGGTAAAAGAATTCTATCGAGTTTTTGTTTTTTTCTCTTTTCAACACCGCTGGTTATCTCTGCCTCGCCCTAAACAAGGTCGTAATCAGTCATGATTCACGATCCGAATAACACTGCTGTCCTTTCCTCGACGTGTCACGACAACTATCTTAACTCACGCGTAGAAGTATCCTTATATTTTATATTCTATTATATGTATATTTCCACGAACGTGTTATCTATTTATTTATTTATACATAAATACGCATAAATAAAATGTGCTTGTAAATTGAACCATGATAATAACTGCTGTACATTCATGTTATTTGGCAATGTAAGTAAAAATAATAAGGTGATATTATTTGAAAGAAAAAACTAAGGTATGGCTAGTTATTTTCAACCCTTCGGTATTAAACAACCGGATGTATGACTGCTCCTGCTCGTTGGATATAGGTTAAGAAGAAATATAAAAAATCTTTTATAACAGAACTGGATGTCAGTAGTGTCTACGATTTATCCTCGAACCTAATGATCTTGGGCAACACCAAGACTGGGAACAATAGTATCTTGTTCCGGGCCACAAAATGTACAATGGATATAATAGTTCGTTGGTTTTTTTCGTTAAACACTTGAATCCCTTTTGGTGAGATGACAGTTTCATTTTAAAAAGAGGAGAATAAAATAGTCTTGATACTTGAAACTAGCAAAATCTTCTCTACTCGTTCTATAAGAAATTGTATTAATTAAATATACTTATATTCTAAATATATAATTATTAATTATATATTATATCGTATATAATGGTATATGTAAATATTATAAAACTAAGCTCAGCTATATTGGAAATGTATATTGATATTTAAAATAAATTATTTAATTAAAAAATTGTATATAATATACTCTGTTCTATATTATTTGTATTCTACTTATTCTCACACCAGTCTTTTTATACTTAGTTGACTTATGAAATAGAATTATTTACATGTATAAGTATCATAAATGTTTATATTTTTTATTAAGCCATTATATTGATTGCTGTCAAATATTTATAGTTACATTTTTTACTTTAAATTTCAGTCAAAGCAATTAATTCGGTTTTTAATGTTGTATTTTAGGTTTTAAGCGAAGTGATGAATGTATTGATATTAAAATTATGTATTTTTTTTTATTTAACATAATTTTTTGGAGTAGTAGAAATGCTTTGATTTTCAACTTTGGGGGGGGAGGTGATTTTTATACAAAATTGGATTTAGTTGATACTATGTAATACAAGTTTTTTTATAAATTTTCAACATATATAACAAAAAATTTCTACTGGAAAATCAAATTAATTTTTATGAATATTTAAATTTTAAATTTTTACAATATTGCATGTTCGTATGTAAAATAAACTGTTTATCCTCCAATTATTTTTGTTATTCTGTTGTAACTGTAGAACGAATAACTGTAGATACTTATTTTAGGTTTTTTTTTGTATAAATATTGATACAAAATTATTCTCTAGATAAAAATTCTTGATAATTAAATACAAAATCTTATATAATATGTAATTATATCTTTTTACAAAAATTAAAAATACACAGGCACAATTTTTTATAGGCATTTGAAGTTTGAATTTTGACAAAATTACATATTTTAACAATAAATAATTATTAATTTTTTATTATAACTTATAATTTAAAAATATTACTAATGGAGACATAGAATTGTTACGTCTATTATAAATTTTTCTATACGTTATGCCATTTTTTAAATATGTAGATTAGTTTTGAAATATTACCTATTTAAGGTTTTATATTATGAATCTATTTACACTGTTTTTTGGACTATGGTTAAGTGATATTAAAAATAAAGTTAATAATAATAATAATTTAAATAATTAAATAAATGCAATGTTATTGGAATGATTTTAATCAACTTACCGCAATACCAATAATAAAATTAATTATTTTAAAAAGTCTAACACTAATATCAAGTATCATTAAACATATGAAATCTAATCAGTGGCAACAGACCGTCCCCGCTTAAAATCGTTTTAAAAATAAAATTACATATATACTCGAGACTTACTGTATAGCAAAACAGTAACTATTTTCTTATCTTTTTTTTTGTATCTAAAGAAACTATTTATAATAAAAAAACAAGATTTAAAGTTTCTAGTAGAAAATTTGATCTATATATTATTATGTGTATCTTGGGGTTTTCTAGTAATTCTCTAAGTAATAAGGTGAACCAAAATTAAAATTATGAATACACGGGAATACTTATGCAAACTTAGTTGAATATAATTACTTTTTTTTTTAATATTTAAACCTTCCAATACTCAAATGTCTTGTAAATAATTTCTATTTACAATATATTATTAAAATTAAATTAAATAAAGTTAAACTATATATAGGCTTGTATAAATTACTATTGTCTTTAACATATCATGCAGTTAAAAGTTTTCTTTTATAATGTTGTTCAAACAATAAATATATTAATGGTTACTCTTACTTCTTACTTTGGAGACGTTTTTTTCATAATTAAAACATATATATTTACAATTATACATTTACTAACATGTAACATTTGCCAAAATCTTCAAATTCATAATTATATATAAATTATACTTCAAAAATTCTCTCTTTGAGTAGACAGCGTATAGCTTAATTTAAAATTTTGTTTTTGTTTCTTCAAATTACTTTACTATAAAGTTTTATAGCATTTATGAAAATATTACTATATGATAAAATGAGGAGTTTGGGAGAAATACTAGTAAAATTATTTCCATACACTATTCGCTTGAAAACATTTGATTTGAATTCCGTTTAAAGTTATAAAATCTATTTAAAGTCATTTTGATAGGGTTATTTATAAAAGGATATATCTGTATTTAATGGATTTAATAAAAAAAAAAAACATGTCAATAACTCTTCATATATTATTTATAGTTTTTTTTTTATCCTTTAACTTTTTTATTTTAGTATAGTATCACAAATTTTAAATGTTAATAACCACTTTTTTTTTAATTCATCAAAAAATAGCTGTGTATAATACATTTTATTATTAAATAATATTTTTGATAAATTCGAGAGCCTAACTTAGATATTTTGAAACACATTAAAAAAATTATACCAGTAAGTCAATAACTCACTTTCTATACACATCCTGAAACGTAAAATGCAGATAAAATGCTCAAATGTATATTATAATATTTAAACCGTATAATATTATAAAATTATAAATTATAATTTAAAATTGTATTGCTAGAAAAGTGGTATAACTAACATTAAATAATAATTAATGGCTTATTTAAAAAATAATTAGTCTAAATTTTCAGTTTAAGTCTTAGTTTCTGTCTAAATTGCATTCAATAACGAACAGTAATAAAACCAATGAAATAATTCAAGTTGTTTAAAAATATTTAACCATTTATAAGCAATAATTATGTATTTGTATGAAAATGCTTATAGATTATTTTAATTTACATAGTCATTCAATTACCAAATTAAAAAAAAAAAGAAACTGATAGATCTGGTCAAAATATAGGTATATGCCAGTTATCAAAACTTGAGAGTCAAGAGACATATTGTATTTGGTGCAGTATGCTATGAGTTTACTTTAAAAACAAATAGTGTGGTAACTGATAAAAATACGATAGCTTATTGATAAAAAATAAAATACATATTGTAATATGTTTTTTTTTTTTTATCGATTAGAGCTACAATTTAATCATAAGTTTGAAAAATGACAGAACTTTTTCATTTGTATTTTCATTTATAGTTAAAAGCTATACATGTATTATGAAGTATTGACATTGAAATTAAAAAATGATGATATAAATGATTTATACTGGGTATACTCCTAATTATATACTACTATACTAGAATAAGAATGAATACAATTATTGAAAAAAAAAATAATAATATGGTTTTTACACATTTTTAAATAATATATTATTTGAACAGAAAAGTTTTTGTTGAAAATAAAACTCTGCATCTAAATCATATTACTATTTTAGCTTTAATAATAGTGTATTCAATATAGAAGTACTCGAGCATTTACATCATCATTTGTATAATAAACAAAACATATAAATCATATTTATAAATATCAAAACAAAAATAAGTTAATGCAATCATTTTTCTACTTTATAAATTATAAACTATCCTTGCACGCAAAAACCTTTTGAATATTTCAATGATAACAATGATAAAAATAAGGAGCAGAGCCATTTACTCAAACACGTTTATCATGTATAAAATATACAGATCATTATATAGATGAGAAAGGGCAAAATTATTCATTTCAATTTACAGATATACTTTAATTTTTATTACACAAATAAGCTTTAAAAGACAGTAAAGTTTGATGATGGATTTAGAAATATTTGAAATTTTAATATTATAGAATTTATAATATCATGTTATTAATTTAAAATAAACTTTTATTGTTTGTATCACAATTTAATAAAAAAGGATTTTTTTTTTAGTCTTAATTTCTAAAAAAAAATAAAATAAAGTTAATTAAGTTAAAATATAATAGATATATTATAATAAAACTTATTTTTAATTGTATTTTATTTTGTTTACTAAATTTCAAAATAAAGATAAGCCACAAATATCAAAATATATTTATTTTTTAAGCTACAAAGTTTTAAAAACAAATCTCATACAATTTATTTATCATATTATTATCTAACTATTCATGCTTCATATTTATTATTTATTTTACTATACATTTTTATTTTTTTACTATTTTAATAGAATTTGTTACGTTATAATCCTTAATATCTGTGTCACCATGCATGTATAGAATTATAACTGAATATTTATAATATTTAGCTGATTATATACATATATTTGTTTTGAATATTTGTTCCTAACTCCATATATTATAAATTTATCCATAAGCTCATTTTTTTTTTTGGTTTTCCTTTCTTTTGTAGAGATACACTTAAGTTTAATCAACATTAAGTTTTCAAATAGCAAATATAATTTATTATTTAAAACTAAAATAAATAATATCTTACCCGATACCTCAAAGTTCATAAATTATTAATACTGAGCAAACTGTATACTATAATTGTATAAATTAAAAGTTTGAACGAGTTAAAAAAGAGAAATCAAGTTTCTTCCACTTCATATAGCTTTCTTACTAATTTATTTTATCCATATAAAGTTTAATTCCGTTGTTATATAATTATTAAACACTAAATAGTTATATTGTATGTTACTATATGCATATCATTCAATGTTTAGAAAATTACTCTTATCACAAAAAAATATTATCAATTTATTAGAATACGATTCAATAATATGATTTTTTAGAAGAATTATTTAAAATCACATTTATAATTTATAAATTGTTTTATTTTATGGGTAAAATGTATGAATGGTTGAAAAACTGTTAAAATGTTTTATGCTTTATATAAATTGCACATATTTTTTTAAAAGTGTTGATTCAACTACATCAAATTTTAAATGAGTAGCTAATTAATAATTATGTTATATAACAAATTAAATAGATGTTATATTTAATCAAACATTTAACTATAAAATGTTTACAAATTATAAAATGTTAATTGACTGAAATTTAATTACTATAATTACTAAATTTCCAAATCATCATAAACCTTTTATTGTGGGTTATTCTTTCCATAGTGGCTTAGTACATCATTAAGTTTTCTAACTTAAAACTATTCGTTTAAGTTTCAATTGATTTATTTACATATCATTAAAAAAAAAAAAAAACATGAACTCAACAATTTACTGTAAAAAATGGAAGTATTTTTCAAATTTGGTGCTTTATAATAATATATACTTATTTAAAAATCAAAATTAAAAAAAAAAAAATACAATATAAACGGAAAATAGACGTAAATGCTCTATATAATATAGTTTAAATTTTCACAATATTATTTTTTACATTGATTCTTTTTTTATTAATCAAACTGTTTAATTTACTCTATCAAATCATTAAGCAAAATTCAGTTAACACCTAATAAAACAATAATATATTACATTTTTATTTATTTATTTTTTTTAATATATTTACAATCTGTATTCAAATGATACAATGAGTAAAACTTTAAAATAATATAAACAAGGCGTGATGACGTGATAGAAGGAAACATCTAATGATACTGCTTCAATAATATATAACTTAAAAATGTTTATTTAATACCGATGTGATCCTTGCTTCATTTAAATTACTATGGATATATTTCGTATATAATTTTTACTTTTGATCAAAAACGGTGAAATTAGTTTTCAATATGCTTATGAATCTTTTACGAAATGTAATTCATTGTAACTATTTCTATTGATTTAGTAAATACCTAAGTGATAAGTTCATAAGTATTAAACTATTAATAACCAAGATTATAACAAAATAATATAGGTCGATTCTTAAATACTTAAAAAAATGACAGACACACGTTACAACTTAAAGCTAAATGTATATATTCTAAATAAAGCATTTATATTTTTGTTTAAATAATAATATATTAATTCATATTTCTTAAAAAATAATGGAATTATATTTTAAATAAATCGTTTAAATAAGTCAGGATTATAATTTCCTTGTTAACTAACCCGGTGGATGTCACATGTACTTATTAATTATATAAGTGTATAACAAAAACACAATATTGGATTGATCATAGAGAATTCTAAGGTTAACCTACACAATGGAATATAAAGTATAAACAGTAAATTTAATAATCACTATAACAACGAACTCATTTTATATTATCGTAATCATATCAAATTAAATATTAATAAATAGTCATGTGATAATTATGTAGATTTAATTGAATGCAAAATAATATAGATTAGAAAGATTACTATCATTCTAATTATTTTCATTATAATTACTATATAATATACTTATAACAAATAATCATGTTTAAACGACATTGTATTTTTAAGTTTATTAAGTGGCATTAAATTAATTGATTATTTTGTTATTTATTCGTGATTTTGAACAGTCAAACATTAGAAATTGCATTTGAATAAAATAAAATAAATCATAAGTAATATAAAAATAAATGTTGTAAAAAAAAAACAAATTTCAATTGAAAACCGTTTAATTTTTTTTCATTATATTTTATACTATTATAAGTGTAATGTATTTTCGTTTTAGAAATTCAATTTTGAACATTTTCCAAAAGGAAAATACATCAAATAAAACGTGTTTAAAAATAAAAAGTATAAAATATATAAACCAACATAGGATTAGTGCTACTGTTGAACGTGTATTTTATTAGCTGATACGATTTCTTAAAACGATTTTTTCTTTATTTTTTGGTGAGTTTCCAATTTCCGACTTTAGTAGAACATTTTTAAGTACAATACAATACTGAGGAATACCTTTGCACTATTACAATCAACAAACCTTATTTTATTTAGAAATATTTACTATATTCAAGCCTTAGATGCAGTTTGTTTAAATCTTGATTATATTTTATTATTATTCAAATAATACATAATTTGCAATAATTTCTGAATGGTTGTTAATCTCTGTGTTGTACATGTTAATTTTAAAACTTTATCTGCGAGATTAATTCAGATTGTAACATTTTTTATGTTTTATACAACAATTTATGAATATTTACGTACATAATATTATTATCTTATAATTAAAATATTTTTATATTTTAGATTCGGATCGGAGTGATGATTTAAGAATTTTTATTTATTTGTGTCCAACAATTTTATCCATATAGCATTTAAAAGCATTTGATATTTTTGATTCTTTTAAATTTATTTCCTATAAATGTTTATAAAAGTTTAATAAAATATAATGATATTTAAAAAAATAAATCTGAAATTTGTATTTTTGTAAACGTATTTATATAGTGCTATGTTACAAGTTTTTTTTAAATTAATTATATACGATCTTGAATTATAATTAATAATAATACTGAGTAATCTATTGTTTCATGAAAGTTTACCACTTTACATTGGTTATTAAACGTACTTATTATAAATACAATTATTTTTTTTTTTTTTTTATGGCACCATTGTTTTTGATATAATTCACTTTTCTAGTTGATTTATTTTATCTAAATATTCTAACAGTCTAATTAAAGTTCTCAGGATTAAAAAATAAATAAATGATCCCGTGATGACCTTTTTTTGGATAAACAAACTTTTTCCAGCACTCTTAAAGGTCTAATTAATGGCCACAGAATTATGTTAAACTTTTTTTTTCTGTTGTTTGATTAATTAACTCTTCTTAAAAAATAATTTACACAAATAAACTTCAACCGAGATTATTTTTGTATAATATAAAACGGATTATATGGTAAATTTTATACTGAAGCATCTATATAATATAGGTAATTAATTATAAACTCTATAGTTTTTTTTTAACCAATATATAAATAATGATATGTACAATTACTTTTAATATTTTATTTTAGCGGTGACAAAACGATTGATTACGATTAACCTGTAGATCGTTCCTTTGTTAGAATTTATTATCTAAAAATTACGATTATGTAAAATTTAAATAAGTCACAATTATTATTTTATTTTTTTTATGCAAGCCGATCCTTAAAAAAATGTGTTCTATACTATATATAATAAAACCACTATCAATACATTAATGTAATTCTTAAAAATGTATAGACTCCATACAAATTAAAAATAAGCATTTATTTAAAATACAAAAGAATAGTTTTATAGGAGTCCTTTTGTTTCAGATTTACAACATCTGACTCTAAATGCGTAATATAAATGCAACAGGCGATGTCGGCTATAACAAAAAGGTTTAAGGTGTATTTTTTAAGGCAAACTTTTTGATTCTGGGCCTTGGGGTTATAACTCGTACGAAATATATTAAAACTTTATACTAGACTTGTTTCGTAAGGTGAATTATTGCTTTTCAGTTAATTTTGTCCTGAATAAAAAAATTAAATTGGTTTTATGTAATTTTATTCTGTAACCGTACGATTTTATTTGAAATTATTGCTAATATTAGTAGGTACGTGTGTGGTCTAAAATTTAAAGAAACATTTCTATACAGCTGTCAATTCTATATATTTAAATGTTAAAAAATTTTCAATTATTTATACAATATGTTTTAAATATCAACTATATTTTAATTCAAAAGGCTAAATAACTTTCTATTGTATTAATATATTATTAAAAGGTAAGTAGTGTATCTTCATTGACATATTTTTAGTTTTCATTAAATTAAATCATAATAAAAAGATTATGTAATTAATTATATATTATAAAAAAAAATTGTATTTACTTATGAATACTTATAAATTATAATGATTGAATTTACAATGATTATACGTCTCTGATTAAAGATGGTAAATTTAACATAATTAATACATAATAGAGCTATGATTAAATATAGTTTATTGTTTTTATAAATAATCAAAACTACTTTGATTTTATTAAAAATTTCTGTGGTTTAAATAATTTTTAAAATTGAATTGAGGGAAAAATTTTTAATTTCCCTGTAGCCATCCTCGTCCAATTATAATTGTTGCAAAGGTAATACTACGTGCCTGTGCATTAATTTTACTGCGAGTGTATATAGATACACTAAAAGTGTGTAAAAATATGATCTAAACATATATTTCATATATTTCAGTATCTTCCAAGTGATATTTAATATTATTCTTATTTTCTTTGTTGACCTTATAGTAAATAGTTCAATATAATTCACTTACTCTTCCAGGCGCCATTATATTTTCATTTGATTTTAGCATCTTTTTTTAATAATAAGTATGCATTACAGTTTGTACTTTAGTAATAATTTATCATTACATTACTTTATTTATATGGCGTTGGTAACAATATATGTTATAATATGCAGTAATAAGTAATTAACAAATCATCAACTTTTTTGATTTTTACAATGATAACTGATAGTGAATAAAGGATACAAAATGTATTCAATAAATTACTCATAAATATTATTAAAATTTTACAATAATATTTACGATTTACATGGTTCAAGTTTTTACTAATAATTAATATACTATTTTTGATATACTATGAAAAAAAACTTATATTTTAAAAGCAATAAAATCACGAATTGCCGGTTATTTCATTAACTATAAGGTACAGTATATGCAAATTTCTAAAAAAACAATATATTCATATAAGCTACAACTTCAGACTTGAACAAATAGCAATTTTTATTTTATATATATAATATTCAGAGTATGTTTAACGTTTGCGCAGTTTATATATATATATATATATATATTTTACAATTTTACGTTTCAATCCCTTAATTTAGTTGTTTTTTTTTTATTTCCATTGTTTCAAAAGTTACAAATATTTTTCGCATGACATGTAAATAGATATTGAAATATTCTAGTTAAAATATTACTTTTTTTTTCTTTTTAAGATCCTCATTTTTTTTAAACTCAGATAACGATTTTATGGTGGAAATTTTGAGACTGACAATACATTTATTTTTTGTCTGATGTTTTTATTCGAACTCATTTCAATCTGATTCTGGAAATCATTCGTAACTTTTATAAAATACAAATATTATATTAAAATTTGATATAGCACTTTAAATTGGAAATTGACAATAAATATAAAATCGTAAATAAAGTACTACAAGTCACAATGTGCATATGCTATTTCAATTTAGATTAAAATTGAGCCATATATAATCAATTTATAGGTTAATAACTGAAAATATTGTGAATAGTTTATTTTTATAATTATCTTGATTTTAAGTTCAGTTTATGCTATAGAAAAATACAATTAAAAGTATATTTTGGGTCAAAGCTACTTATTTTTGTGTTCATTTAAAAAAAAAAATACCATTCCTATTTTGTATTATTTCCTATGTCAAATATTATGGTATCAACATATAATTTTTATTAAAACGTAATATTATGCTCAAAAGTATGAATGGACAGACTGATATTCACAGTATTAACGAATATTTTATTTAATGAAAACAGTTTTAAACATAAGAAATGCATATGAGGTAAATAACAACTGTTCTCATTAAGCAAGCACTTTTATTAATATGTATAGAAAGTACTACTTATTAAATTATATAAATTTATAACAATTAAGTTATTTATTCTATATTTTTTTAATGTAAAATCGTAATATTAAAAACGTGATATAAGTTTAAAGTTTAATAATGTTATCTAATTAATTTTATTTTATGTAATCAACTTTTACTAAAGAATTTATTTAAATAATTAATAAACTTGAAATATTATACATAACTTTTATTTATATACTTATCTAGAAATATCTAAGATTAATTAAATTTGTTTTTGACGTTTTCGTATTTAACTAATTAATAACTTGATGTTCTATTAAAACAAAAAGTTCACAAACATTTCTAAAAATAAGACATCAAAAAACAATTTTTTTCTTTTAGAAATTAGAAAAATAGTTCTGTATAAAATTTATGTTAAAACATAGAAATCATTTTTTTTTGAAGAAGAAGAAGAAGAAAAAGAAATGGAAGTTATGACATGTTACCTTTCTATATAATATATTCAACAATTTTAAAATACTGAATCAGAAAAAAAAGGTTTGTATTTATTTTTAAATTCTTAATAGATATGTATAATAGACAACAGTTGGCATATACTATATTGACAGGAATAATATTACAATATCAAAATTAATGAATATATTTCATTAACTTTGGGTACATATTTAATCTGTGATGTATAGATTTTTCTTGAATTTAAAATTAAAATAGTAAAATTTTTATAAAACATTAATTTAGAGTACAAAACATCATCCGAATAAACAATAAGTTTGATGTTTCTTTTACGAATATAATATTCAAATTTCTATAAATAATTATACTAGAAAAAAATCTGTATTTAATGTTTAAAACAATAACTCAGCAAACAAGAGTATAATATGGTACTATTTTCAGTCTGGTCGAATAATTTTAATCCATCTTTCTTCCAAAAAGTTCTTACGAATCGTATTGGTTCTATTTATTTTAAGAAAATGTAATATTTTAGAACTATACTTATAATCACATTTTTTATATACAAGTTTCTTTTAAAGCAATAATGATGTTTGAATAATACCGCATTAAATGAGAAATAAGAATTCAGCACTAAGCGAATACATAGTACACCCACTACCATAGGATATTACAAATATAATGTACGGAAACTTAGCTTTTTACTTTTGTAATAAATCTAAGTAAAGATTCGAATATAATAATAATTTAATTTTACTGTTTCACTCATAGAATGTTGAAACAAAAAATTTAACTAAGGAATTTATATCAAGTATTACGTTATATTGTAAAACGTAATTTGTAAAATTTTAAAATGTTAGATTGATTAACTGTTTCTAAAGCTATCTGAATAGGTACATTAGAGGATGATTTATTTTCATTATTTATTATTTTCTTGAAAAAAATAATAAAGTTCTAGAGTGTTTGAGTGTTAGATAGTAATGCAAGAAGTAAATAAGCATAATGCAGTGAAATAACGAAAAAAAGGAAGACAGCAAAATAAAAGAGAAAAAGTTTTCATCTTTTGCGCTAACGATTTTATGTATACAATAAACATATACGACTACATTTACTGCCGACCGATATGAATTAATTTGATATGATAATACCTATGTTCTATAAATATATAAATATACCGTTGTTAAATTGATTATACAATAAGTTTAAGCTATAAACAGATTTTTATTCCATTTCCAACTTCTGTTACGATAATAATGTAAGTATTAGTTACCACGAGTAAACAAACTCTTATATATATATTTAAGTACTTAAATATTAATAAGGTTATACTTGATAGAATACGTTATTTACTCTTAAATACTGAAGACAAATCGTTTGTTTCAATAGGCACCTAATAAATACTAATTATTATGTGCATACTATAAACCTTCGTATAATGTTATTTTATATTATTTACGTAGAACATATTTGAATTCATTATAACAGTTAAAAATATTTGTATTTATTATTTCTTATTATTTCTAAGCAATTTACAAAATAAAATAATTTAATAGTAACGCCGTATCTGTTAAAAAATCCCATTTAGAGCAGATTGCTCCAGATGGCTTTTTTGCTCTTTCCATGTATTATTATATGAATATATTATTATGGCATATAGAAAAAAAATAGTTGTTCTACTACTATTATTATTATTATAATGTCTAAATATTATCATGAAATAAGAACATTTTTAAATAGGCTGATAAAAAAAAAAAAAATGGTTTAAGTTTTGAAATAGTTTGAAATTGTTGGTGATATCATTTTTAGAGATTATTTGTTGTTATCAACATTTATTTTATAAAACAAAAAACGTTATTATATTTATTATATTTCCAAAAACTTTTTTAATTTTATAACTATCTTTATAAATATTGGGAAGTTCTAAATAATTACCAACTTCATGTGATTCTAGAATTCAATTAAAATGTTTATAATATCACAAAAAAAAAATATAAAAAAAAAAAAATAAGAAAATAAGAAATAAACATTTAATTTAATTAGTTCAAGTATTTATCCAATTTTTCATCTAAAATTCCTACTGAAATTTTATTGTAAACAAACTTCATGTAACTGCACATTTACTTTAAAGTTACTGCAATACAGAGGAATGCAATATTTTATATTTAATTTATAAAATATACATTAATCGGTTTTAAATACTTACGGCATTCTTAAGAATATTATTCGTGTTTAATATTTAGTTTTGTGCACTTTATGATTAATTTGCGTAGTAACCTATATATGTTCTGACATATTCTGTTTATTTTGGCCATGTTATTTTTAGACAAACTTAATGTTAAATTATTTACTCAGCACTAAACACATCCACTTAAAAGTTTACTTATTCGATTTACACTTTATTTATTTAAAGTTTTTATTTAAAAAGCTTTGCCACTTAACGATGCGTAAATACTAAATAATAATATTTTTTTTTTAACAAGCTTTTTTATTCTTTTTATAAGATATATCGTAAATCTTGTTAATAAAACTCAAAAATACTCATTATTTTTAAGAATTTTGACCGCAGAAATTAAATATATTTTAATGTCTAACTCTGTTCAATTAACTTATTTTATTACTTGAATGATTTACATACAACACACTAGAAAATTAACTGAATAACAAAATGTCATACTTATTAATTATGTATTGTATATATTACATAATACTTATTATGAAAGGAAAAATGTTTGTATGTCCAAAAATTTTAAAATAAAATGTAAAAAAACTAATTTTTATTTTCCAGTGATTGATTGTATGATGTCAGAATGGGAATCATGGAGTGAATGTGATACGGAATGCGGAAATGGCATGATGACAAGAAAAAGACAAGTAATAAAGACACCAGTAAATGGTGGCAAACATTGTCCTTCGATGGTGCAGAAAAGAGCGTGCATGGGAACTAGGTGTCCCAATTATCCCGGGAGTGCGCTAAAAGGTATTTTTACTGACTATTTTTTTTCTAAAAATGTAAAACTTTCTAAAACATTAAAAAAATTGTTCTTTCAATAGTTTATAAAAAATCTCAAAATCTAATGTCGGTTATAATAAAACTATTATCTTATTTCTTTCAATAATTGTCTAATAATAACAAGGATAGCAAGTTACCAAAAATTATTTTATACATGTAATAATAAACTATGTACCCCTAGCTGTTTCTCGATTATACACTTTGGCGTCAAGCAGTCTTTTATGCTATAAAATTGCATACGTTGATTGCCGCGCTATCGTATAATTATATAATTACATTATTTGAATATGTCTATAAGTATAACTTACTTCTAAACATTAAATCTTAAGTCATCAATATAGAAAAATATATTAAATGTACGAATTAATTTTAACTAAGTGAAATTGTATTTTATTTTCTATTTTTGACAACAATAATTTGTCAAAAATTGATCCAATAATAATGGTCAACATTGTTTATGTTCAAAATGATACTTTAATCTTTTTGGGATTTCGTTTCAAAATATACGATATTTCTCATCACAAGACTTCAAGTATCCATTTATTTTTTTTTTTTTAGAGTTGAAAATTATTTATTATTGAGTAAAAATAAAGTAGTCTTTACTTAGAAATGTATGCATCAATTTATTTTTAAATAATTCTATTAATTAAATTTGCTAATCTTTTCTGAATGATTAATAAAAAAAGTATGAAGTTTTTAAATTGTATTGTTTGTTATAAAAATATAATGGAACATAATACATAACAAAATGAGTTTCATTATAATTTTATTAAATCAAATTAATTAATTATTGTCAGTATAATATATAGTGGTTATTTCTATATGGTATATGTACTCGTATATTATAAATATATTAGCTCATAACTATAATGTTATTATTTTAAAACTAAAAGATTAGCATTTTAAATACATTTTAATTAACGATTTTATATTATGCATTATAGCAATTATTTTGTGCTTTCATTTTACTATAGATTCATCAATAAAATGTAAACATTAAAACAATATAAAACTGTAATATTATAAACATATCCATTGTTATAAGATCAAAAAATCCATTTATAATAACAATGTGTTTAAAGAAAATAATCATTGCATATTTACCTAGGTATAAAAAATGCTTTGTAATTTTTACATTTTGTATAAAATTTTATGTAATTATGTAAAAAGTGTATATTTTTAGACTTATTTTAACCAATATTTTAATAAAACAGTAATAATATAAAATACTTTTTCAAAAACAAAGTTTAAATAATATTAAAAAAATATTAAAGACAAATTACAAAACGTGTAAGTATATTACAATTTCTATTTTTATAACTTAAAAGCATGTTTACGTAATTTTTAAACAATAATTTTACTAAAAAAATCCGCATTTTTATCATTTTTAGTAAATGTTTATACTAATACGAATTCTCTATTGTGTTTTGCATAACTCCAAAATTTCACATCCCTGTAAGACCCTGTAACCATACCCTAGTGCTTCCATGGTAATAATAAATACAATTTTCTATCACTATCTTGCTCAACTGTATTTTAACCATAACAAATATTTATAAATCGTATCAAATGAAAAGTAAAATGCATCTCCTTGTAATATTTTCTTAGAATTTTTGTTCATTTTTGGAGATAACAGTCCTTAGTAACGGTTTAATTTATTGTCTGACTGTTGGCATGAAAATATTTTAATCAAGCAAAAAGTCGAGGCTCATTATTCACAAGCACCTTTTATATAAACAAAAGATAAGAAAGAAACAATTGCAATAAAAAATAAAAAATATTGTAATAATTCATTGTTAAAAATTATAGACATCTGTGTTTTGGCTGTTTTCAAGATTGTTTTGTTGTATAAATATTAAATATACACTATACATATATACTTATTGTATTCGTGTATATTACTATTATTTATTGTCATTACTTTGGGTATCATTTTTATTAAACATTGTGTACAAATTCACTTTAACTTTAAACTGACTGACAATTGTGTAAAATAAAATTGTATTCAATTTTAAATGCAAATTTTGTAAATGATATATCATGTTTTATAATATTTTTTTATTACTATTATTATTATTTGTCATAAAAACATAGATTACTAAAACTATTATAGTCATAAAGAATATAAGATTTATAAGATTAATTTTTATATATTATTCACATTAGGTATTTGTTATCTTTTAAACTAACATTTTCATTTATTTTTTTTTTTTACGTATATCATAATATTCATCTAATGACAACTATTAAAGTGTTTTGACACTTGAGCGTAAATAATATGAGATCACACAATTCGAAAAATTACTAAAAAATGTACCACCAAAAAAAATGTATTTTGAATAATTATGCATAGAAAATATAAATATATAATAACAAATTGCAGTTGAATCAATTAATTAAATCTTTATTGACAATAGTCGATTTTAAATAGATAAATAAAACTTAAAATACAATGTACTATTCATCTTCTAGACTTATACTCTAAACACCTAACTGTATCATTATTATTTTTTATTGTTTTATTAGATTAATTTTTAGTTGTATATATTTACCTAGAATTTAGTTTTATAACTTTAGTTGATTGTCTTTAATATTCTAATTTAAGATTTAAAAATTACTATAAGTGATACTAATAATTCTATATTAAATTAATTTAGATAACCTATCGTCTATTTATATGTGTTTTTAATTGAGTAATTAGTTAATTTAAAAATTTGAATAGTTAATATAATATCATCAGTAATAATACTCCAGAGTTTCTTTACTAACTGTATTCAGAAACACTCTTAATTACTGAAACAACGTTTGTGATAAAAGCTAATATATTTGACCCTAGTCACTGTAAATAAGATGAAAGAGATTTAGATAATTTAGAAACTACGACTTAATATAAAGCCTTAAAGGTCAGCGAGAGTCAAACGGTCAATGATCATTAATTAAACATAAACTTTACCTAACGAAAAACTGCAATTTGGTGATAATCTATGAAATCTAAGGTAAATAATATAATCCATAAACATAACCATATAATTCTAAAATATATTATTCTTTTATATGAGTAACTAATAAATAATTAATAATATATTATAGATTATTATTGTTCAATGTTTAAAAACTTACAAAATTTGAAAAATTGTCAATTAGTGTTGATAAATTACAATACTCTAATAATGTGTATTAGCCATTAGGTAGTATAAATGTGAAGGAGAAAAAAATTTAACAAACTATTTAACAGCTACGTGAATGGCAATACATAATTGTGAATATGCTCTGAAATATGCATTAGATATTATTTATTCTTCAATATAATATAAAATAATACAAAATAAACGTATTAAAACGGATTGATATTTATAAACATTTTAAAACGAATAATTTAAGTAAATCTAACGTATAATGTAGATTTAAAAATTGAAAGACTCAATCCTAGATATGAATGCCTGATGTCATAATAAATATTATTAATACTTATAATAGTAATATCATTGATTATAAATAGTGTTAAAGGAATACACAATAATGATATTAGTATTTTCAATATTCATATACAAAATCGTTATAATTTAAACAACTGTTGAAGATAATATTATGTTAAATTTTTCTTTTATCTCCAACTACTCGTAATATGTGTTATAAATTAATGTAGTGATATATATGTATAACCTATATATTATGTTAATTTAATAACCTAATCATAATTTATAAGTAATGGTATTATTTATTTTATGTTCCAAAATAACCATTCCATTTTTATCATAGAAATTCAAATTTATAAAGTTTTGATTATTAATTATATTAATTTTCTAATACATCACGTGCCAATTAAATATATTTTTCGTGATATAAAATGACACGAATACATTTTCGTAAAAACTTAAGTAATAAATTTTCATTCTAATATGAATAAAAAATTCTGACATATGTTTCAGGTTAATCCTAATTATTGTATGTTAATTTATATATATATATATATATATATATATATATATATATATATAGGTAATCTAATAATTATGTTCGATTAATATAACAACAATTCGAATTAAAATAACAACTAACAAACGATATTATTTAAGCAATTACTAACAATACATATTAATGTATAGTTATATTTATTAAGTAAATTAACATAATTAAATTTCCGAAGTTCTATAAATAACTATATTTAATAAATTAAATCTATGTAATTTATGTCTAATGTACATGTGTATTAACCATTACAAGTTAGCTAGAATCAATTTAATTTAATTTAACTTTTGTAAATCATTGTTAATCAAGTTAATTGTTTTATGATGAAAATTATAACTATACTATATATTTAGTATAATACCTACTGTAAAAGATATTTAAAATTAATATCATATTATTATAATAGCCATGCATTATAAATTAATAAAAAAAATTAAAACTGTATTATTAGTGGGTTTTTTTTTTTAAGATAGGTACCTATTAAATTTATATTTTTTAAACCCTAGTCACTACTTACCGGAGTAATTAAGTAATGATATTGTGTGAAGTATAATAAAACCATCTATATTTAAGCAATTTTCCTTTTCTTTTTAGAAACCGCCATGTTGCTGCCTGCATCTTTAGCATCCAACCGTTTGAGTAATGAGTCCCAAGATATACGTCACAATTTAAAGTACCGCTTGTCAAAAGAACCAGTCAATTTAGATTCAAAGGAGTAAGTATTCAATTATTTATAATGTTATTATTTGACATACATTAAAAAAATAACCAAAACTCAAAATATTTAACTTGATGTGGACGAAGAAAAGGGCATTTAATTTTGGTTAAATCTATAAGCAATAGCCATACTGGAGAGTTTGTTAGGTTCACACAATTTATATTTATATGCGTTTTATGTATAAATATGGCTTTGTAATATCTTCATGTGTGAGTCTGCCTGTATATTTTAAACATATATATTATATAAGCTCAATGAATGCATAATTAAAGGGAGACAACGGTATATAGAGATACTCTGTAATATAGATAGGGGGGCTAGTCAAGGAAGATAATTGTAACAAAACCTGGGATAGTTAATATTTAAATTTTGGGCATACCTTTGTCGTGAAATTACTATCAAAGACGTTAAACATTCTTATACCCTAACACTTTACTTTTTTTTTGCGTAAATACAAACCGGCGACGGTATGCGTCACAATCAACGCCTTAGTCCGCTCGGCTACTCCATACTTATGATCTGTTATGAGTAACACTACTAAAAATATTAATTACCTGCAGAAATAGACCTCTAAGAATTTTAGAGTCACTAATATAAAAATAATTAAATTATAAACTTGAATAAACTTACGGCTATGTATTATTAAATACAAATAAAACTTTGTCTTGACGTTACGCATTAAATATTAAATCCAATAATTGTAGTTTGTATAATATAGTTTATAATTTCTAATAAATATTAATCAATGATTAGCATGTCAATGTATCTACATTGCAATAATTTAATTATAAAAAAAAAATACATGAACATAAATTATATAAAATTATGCATTCATTATGCATATATAGAAAAATATTACTTTTTACTTAAGCTTTTACTTCAAATCCTAATTATAATAATTTAGTTTATTGAATTTTACATAGGATTACATTATATTTACATAACAAAATAAAAATAGAATTATATTATTAACTTCGTATATTTATTATTTAAACTTATTGTATCGTATCATAGTGTAAATAATGATAAATAAAATACTTGTACAACATATATACTTAACTAAAAATAAATAACTATAAATGGCACTAAATTCAATAAAAGTAATATATCTTTATTACTTTACCTGAAAAGTTATGAACGTATAATATAATAATTAAAAAGTAATATTTTTTTGTATTGTAAATACGAGCGTTAAAGCAAATTTTCAAATAATTACTCCTGTGTTAAATTCATTTCATTAAAATATAAATTACATAAAAATATTTGAAGTTAAATTTTAAATAAAATGATTAAATATTTTCAGTAATTTGAAGTTTTAATAAATAATAGTTCAAAATTATAATATATTTCATATGAAATTATGAGCCTAGGTGTGTTAAAATTACATATTATTTTATTTCTCAGATATCAGTTTGTTTTCAAAAAGTAGGTCAAATTCATTAATATTTAAAAACCGAATGATAAAAAATATCAGTTTACAGAAATTATTTTAATTTCATAGCTGGAAGACTTATTTTCATCTTATTTTTATTTGTTATTATATATATTTTTATACGAAATCCGTGGTTTTTTAGTATTAATATATTCAAGAAAATGATATGTACTTGACATTTGAGTTTATTTTTAAAAAATTTACTTTGCTTAAAATTAATTTTAAATCACTAATATTACATACATAAGCCAAAACGTAAAAAGTTGTCAACTTATTATTTATTTCGTTTTTTAATTTAATTGAATTTAAAATATAATATTTTTTGTCTTTTGAACTTTTATTTATACATACAATTATTATAATGTATACAGTAATAACCTATATTATATAAATATATAAAATTATAATATAATTTATTGCTAATTTTCAAATTTAAATTAGATATATCAATCAGTTTTCAATAATATTAGCCAGTATATTAATATTTAAATAAATATAAATTCAACACGTAAATTATTCTCAAATATTATTATTTAATTATTATAATACACGTGCGTTTTCTGAAAGGTACTAAAAGTATATATCAAGTAGTTACGATAATTTACCTCTTAAATTATTAAAATGATTTTAATTATAACAAACGTATCTCAAAAATTACACAATAACTCTTGAAACAAATTAGATAGCTTTCTGATTTGATATTGTAAACGGTCACGCGTATCCGTCTAAATCTATAATCAATATAGGATATAATCATATATATATATATATATATATAAATTATGTATATTAGGGCCAACCACCCTGTGATTGATTACATCATATTGTACGTCTAATTAATTGTCTGTATGTAAATTAACCCTCCCTTGTCCCAAGTGCCGTAACTATGCGTTAATATGATTGTTACCCCGTTGGCCATCTCAACGATGCAATATTGAATATCGTAAACACAGTGAAATATAATATATATATATATATAAATATTGTTATACCAACTACGTTTAATAATAACACTGAAATGCATTGCCTAAAATATTATACTAATAAATAAACCGTATACTATCTGTTAAACGTGTCTGTGTTCAAATTATATGAAACTACGTTGTGTAATATACTCTCAGTTATGGGGATTTTTGTGACTTTATTTTAGTGGCTCTTATCAAACTTAAAAATTACTTGAGTATTTAGAAATAAAAATAGTGACAGGTGATAACTATATAATATTACAATATAAATTGTTTTTCTACAATTTAACATACTTATTCTTATAATATTATCATCATTGATATTTATATTTTGATGGCTTTATAAAATATTTCTACAAATTATTTAAAAATTCGTGTTTTAAACGCAAGTTTGTGAATCAATACAACATCATGATAATATATATATATATATATATATTATATACACATATTCTGAATATCAAAGTATGTTTTTATAGTGCCACACTAAAGTAATATATTTTCACTTGTCAGTATATATTTCACATTATGTGTACGAATTTTCAATATAAAGAATTCATTAAAACCTCAGAAAAAGATGATGTGTTTTGGACGTCTTTAATTAATGTAGATACTCGTCGGCAATCGCAGCTACCTTTGTGTGTTAGTATATTGTATATGTACGCGTGTTATGTAGAAGTTGTGATGTGTGCACATGGAAATTACAAGCGTCGATGACCTTTTCAATAGATACTTGTTATGAATGCTGTCGGTTGATAAAAGCTGTTTACATGTCTGGGCTTTTGTGCCCAAGTCAATGCATGAAATTAATATAGTATAGCGAATGATGTACGATGAATATATACTAAAGTTGAGTAGGCGATAAAAAATAAAATATGTATATAATATACATAATATATAAGTATATGGGTATATGAGTATTTTTTTAGCTGGCCTTTTAAACCAAGCTTAACAAAAAGTACTCCAACGCAATGTCAACATTATGCGCCGAGATTTTTGGTCCAAAACACGTGGTTTAGTATTTATGGGGCACGGAGTAAAATATGTTCTATAAGCTTCACATAATATTGAAAGTTCTGCAAAGGGTTCTTATATAAAATTTAAAAAAAAAATGTTCATGAAAGAAATGACAAATTGGAAATTGTAGTATACTTCTCACGAATAAAAACTGATATCTATTCAACCTCATATTATAAAATATTTGGATATACATTTATAGTACCTATTTAAAAGTGAATAAAATTTTTAAATAATGAAAAACAAATTATAATTTATAAAAATTAATACCTACCATAAGTATTTAATTATTTTTTAGTGATTTATATTACTTAACCCTAGGAATAATAGAATATAATTTCTTGTAATTATTTATTTTTAAGTGGCTATGTCCTAAATTAATTTCTCACTTAGATTAAGATTATATTCACAATGAATAATATTATATTTAAAGAGAATATATATAAATACCTCAGCACATATTTTTAAATTAAAAATATAAAAATCAACATACAGTTTTTTTTTTTAATTTTATGAGCTCGACTTATATACAGGATAATATACCTGAACACTATAGATAACTATAAAATAGCAATGTAAGAATGCAATCTCATAAAATAGCTACTTGCTGTAATTTTCTCCTTACTAAACTCACATAAATCGTATTTTATTTTCGTTTATATTTTACGATAAATATATTTAAAAATATATGTGAAGAATATACTTCATATCATAATTTATAATAATACTGTTATTTATATGATCGTAAAGTTATGAATGTACAATAGTCATGATTTATGAATAGATTTTTTTTTTACGTATAATCAGAGTTATTATTTAGGGCAATAATAGATATACCTACTTATAACTCTGTTAAATATAAAAAATAATAGTATCACACAATAAAAATATTTAAATCAAACTTATAGAAATAGAAATTAAAAATGATAAATAAATTATTATATAGTTTAACTAAAATCTCGACTAGAATCTCTCGAATTTAAACTGTTAAATATGTATTTTGAAAAAAAAGCAATACAAGTGACGTCAGATATTCACTCATTTCAGTGCTATAGCCTTCAGATTAGTGGTGTATTATGATTTTGTATCTCATTTATAAAACGACTGTTTGTGAGTAGAAGTAACATTCTATTTAGTACTTTTTACATGTTATAATTTTCAATTAAAATAATTTTTAAACATTGGTTTTAAAAATGTATCAAATATAAAATTTAAATTTAAATTTAATCATGAACTTCGAATTTCAAGGTTACATTGTTGGATTTATATTGACGGCAATTGGCAAGTTGCAAGTGACAGCTATTTAATTTGTTGTTTATACTTAACACTAAATAATTCTTAATAGTATATTCAACGATAAAGGTAACACGAAATATTTCCAAAACATGACTCTGAATTTCATATTTTTTTTTTTTTTTCATTGCATAAAATATTTAATACTACATTTATTTTTGAAAAATTTAAAGTTTTGAAAAAAATGTTTACACATGGGCAGCAAAACAAATTTTTTTCTTATTTTTTAAGTTTAGTATAAATTAAATACATTTTTTAAAAAAATTAACATTAAGTATTTTACCATTTTTAAAATGGACTTATGAGACTCAAGTGAGTTTAAGTTTCAATTTATACAATATACATGTTATACATAACGTATTTTTTTTAATAGTCTATCTACAATTATATAAAATTCCGTATTATTATTTCGTAGAATTTTTCTTTTTAACTTGGATGTGGTATCGTAAGTCAAAGTTATGCAAAAAGGAGGATTTAACTTAAAAAAAGAGTTTTGCTGTACATAGTTGGCTAATTTTTTTTAAATTTTTATTTTTCAGAAATAAGTTCAATATTAAGTTTTTAATATAGCCATAGAAATCTAAATAAATTCAGGGTCATGCATTCAAAATATGCTGTGTTATCTTTATCGTTTAACACATTATAGGACATAGGTGTATTACACTTAAGTCTTAACCACGATTTTAAAAATAACGTTAAATAGTAAATACTTACTAATAAATTGTTTAAAAAAATTTTATTTTTATGATAAACTTATACTAAAAAATGAAAATTACGAAAGGTTATTATCAAAATCTTAAAGATAAAAATTGAGATTGAATACTTAACGAACATATATTTTGACAAGATATGATAATAAACAATGGTTGATAATTTATAATATTAAATTTATAAAGAATTAATTAATTAATACTATATAACGATGAAGAATGCGATAAACCAATATTTGGAGTAAGGTAGACAAAAATGTAAATATCGACAAAGATGACAATTATTTTTACTTTTTTTATGTAGTTTTAAAATATTACATCATAAAATAATCAATATTAAGTTACTCTAGAGATTTATGTATTAATGTAAATTTTAGTATATAATAGGTAAATAAAAAAATCAAATGGAAGATAAGGTGTTATTAAATTTAAAAATAAATCACATATTATAATATTGAAGAAAAAATTATTTAAAATTTAAGACAACATAAAAAAATGAAATAAAAAAATAAGAATATACACACAATGTAATAATTATAAGCAAAAAGTAAAATATGTTTTTGTAATAATGCATTTTTGAGTATATATCATGTATACCTAATACTATAAGAAGGACTGAGGTAATGCAATTTTTTAAGGGAAAAGAGAGCTTCGTATTCTGAAAGAATATGAAAACTATAGAAATTAATTTCCCGCACTATATACTAAATAACAAATAGTATATTTATTTCTTGACAACAATTCTCAAATAAATTACATACCCTATAAAACTTAGAAATTCAAAATTCAAAATTATAAAATCATTTATTTACAGGTTTGTTGATAAACAGATCCTCACTGGAATTATTAATAAATGTATAACTTTTTTTTTTGAACAGCTTTAAAGTTTAATTTAGATGGTGAAGATTAAAATATTCATTTGTTTTAATAAATATTACTATTTATTAAGATTAATAAAGACAGAAAGTATAATTTTTACAATCAAATTTAGTTATATTTAATTATTTTGTCATAAACCATTACGATTATAATATTATTATATTAACTTTATGAACATACATTTTTAACATTTTTAAAATTGTATAGCGTATATTTACGTTTTCATCAACTTTAATTTTATGTACGAACTTCCATATTGTATATATACACTGAAAACGTAAACTATAATACTTTATATTGTTATTATTACTACATTTATTGATAATGATTGTTTCGTGAGATGATAATGATAAATCACGATTTAATATAATGCACACGATACTATGAATAATGTTTATCATAAATTGCATTCTTTGAAAAGTTTTAATAATAAACATTACGAAAGTTGTTTAAGCAAAGAATCAACATACCAAACGTGATTTTAATTATCTATGTATCTACATAACATAACGATTATTATATAATACGTATATTATTATAGATTATTGTGCTTATACATAAATGTATAATAATACACTACGGCATTATACTGAGTACTCTTAAATCGCATTAACTGATCCGAAAATCCTCCGGTATCATAATAATATTTACATATATTATGTCAACAACATGACTAGATTATTATGTGTAATATGTCAGTATGTGACGTGTGTCACATACCTACTATACATACCTATACACCTAGTATATCTTCCACTACCGATGAATATCATTATCATGATAATTTTAAAGGTGAAGATAGAGCTGAAAACTACGAATGTGATATTTATTGACATATTTCATAGTTAAAATGGTCAATGGGTATAAGCCGGTGTCACTTTGACATTATATTTCAGAGAAGGAAAATTATATTTTTATTCACAACATGTGATATGTGACAAGATGATCATTTTATCATTCACTACTGACTGTTTGCAAATATTTCAAGCAAACATTTTGGTTTTAGTTTTCTTTCGTTTGTAATCATTAAGGAATCGTTTATGCATTCAATTAATACCATGTAAAATTTTTTTCTATTTTTTATCATAGTTTTTATACTTTTCAAATGGCTACCTTAATAGACTTAAGGTCTATGTTGTATTCATCTTTTTTTTTTTTAATAATAAAATGTATAAATTAAAATCATTCAAAAGTCTTAACGATTCATATCATAACGACTGAAATGATTAAAAATCAAGTTCGCTTAAAATTTCCACAAATCTAACCATTAAAATTCCAGTTCCAACTAATTATATTTACAAAAGTATAAAATATATTATATAATGAATACTAAATTGACGCTGTTTGATATCAGAATAAAAATTATTAAATGCGTATGTTTCAGGTACTGTGTTCTTTTCGAGGTGATAAAAGCGACCAAGGCCTGCAGAAAAGTGTCCGAATACTCTTTGCTTAGAGAAGGTAAGGCTCGACTACGTTAAAATCCCAACTAATTACACTCGAATTCTCACTGTTACTTTACTACTGAACTTGTTGAACAAAATAAATGAACTTAAGGTAGGATGTTGCAGTATAAATATATAATACTAACGTATATCCGATCTCCGGCGCGCACGCCGTTCTGGTGTCAGGTATATATTGTACCTGTCATGGTGATATAATATATGAACCTCAGCACTACGTAAAATTAGTTTTTCATACACGACAAATAAATATTTGATCGTTTTCTTTACACCTTGAATACAATAACGAATACCGTGCTTATTTTACGAGATTCGAATCTTTTTACGCGCATACTGCCGGTATCATATTATGACTATATATAATTATTATAATCTACTTTTATAACTTACCTATACGGACCAGATTTTACGTTAAGTTTAGGCTGTATAGTTGATTGCAGCAACGAGTTTTGTTTGAACCATATTGTTAATCGTTATTTTTATAAATTATAACATTTTATTTTGATCATTTTTTTTTTTTTTTTACTCGAGCTTGATAATCGTCTTTGCTATAGTATAATGATAAATAAATAATCAATTAAATTGTATAATCATTAAAAATAAGTTGTCCGTATTTACATATATTTATTGTACATCTGTTTCGAATATACATAAAGTATTTACAACATAATATGTATAAAATAAATAACACCAAATAATTAAGTGATGTTTTCTATACATTATATTTTTTATTTAAAACAGAACGGTTAAAAAGATTTACATATACCTACATAAAATATATATGTTATGAGAAATTTACACCATGAATAAAATAATTAACAATTTATTTTTGTTTTATTACTAAACACTATAATACGAGTAGGCATGTTTTATACAAATAATTATATGTTTTACACAATCCCAATTAAACTATTTTTAAAACAAATAAATAAGTATAAAATATGACTTTTTTATTACAAATTTTTAATAGATTTTTACTATAAAAAATGTCAGGACTCAGAAATAATTTGATATACTTAGGTACCTAATTAGTTATTTTAATAATATAACTATCAATAAATTTATACATATTTTCTTACTAAAATAACAGTTTAAATCTTAAAGTTTACCTATTTTTCTTCTCTTAAGTTTGTTTATTTTGTGTAAAAGTGACCTCCTAAAAAGTAAGAAGTACGTTGGTTGAATGTTCCTTCGGAAGCCAAATAAGAAAATAATGTAACAGGCTACACATTAAACATAACTTAATTTTTTATGAAATAACACGCACAATTTTAGTCATAATAATTTATCTATATAAGACTACATAAAACCACTATTTTATAAAGAAATAAAACAAACGTTCAATCCAATACATGTAAATGAAATATAAATAGATTTAATAATAGTATTAAAATTAGAAATTCAATATAAAAACAAGCTCATATACCACTAAGATATACGAATAAACACAATGTTTAAGACAAGAAAAAATCAAACTTATATTTTGATTATATACCATATAGGTGTATGCTTCAAAAACACATTAAACAACATCTTATTGTTAGAGTTATTTCAAAATTTTGTTACAATGAAAATCAACTAAAACTGCTATAATATCCTCCTTTGAAAAGTTTTTTTTTTTTAACATTTTAACAATAAAATGTACAGTTTATGTTTTTTTTTTTCCATTATAAAAGAGGTTTTTTTATTACCACGTATTGTCGAAATTACCTATATAAAGGAAAATTTAGAGTAAAAGGCAATATTATATACATAAACACTTACAGTCAGTAAGTGTAATAGTTACATTATTAATATCATTAATATTATTAGTTACCGGATAGTGTACATTATTAATTATTATTACTAATACAAATCCTAATGATAAAACCGAATACTTATTAGTTTTAGTTCTAATAACTTCTTATATCATTTTATTAATATCATGTAAATAATTTTTATACTTAGTAAGATTTTCAGAGCCATATTATGTTTAAATTATATAAACTTAATTAAATCGATTTCTATTTAACCGTTTCCTTTTAACTGTATTTTACAAACATTTTTGAAGAAATGAGATGCTGCTGAAGATATTAAAGTTAAAGACATTGTTTTCCGTTTCATTGTTCACATCGTATTTTCAATTTTGTATATAGCATCTATATCTTATTGTTATTTAACAAAAACACCTTGATATACCTACTTTAAAACTAAATATGTGAAACTAACCTTACTTAAGTATAAAATACGTAAAAAACATAAATTTAAATATAAATACAATAATTATAATAGTAATAATAATATTTTACATGTACCAATGAAATTACGTTTTAATATAATATATGTCAGATTGAAACTTTAAATTACTCTGCTGTTCTGAGGAATTTTAAGCGTATTTGCGAATGAATTTATACCCTTCGACTGACAACCATATAACATTATTTTTAATAAAATTATGAAAGTTTATTTAAATTTTTTCCCTTATTATCAAGAATCAATTGGTGATAAAAATTAAATGATAGTAATTTGGTTTAATTCATTATTATGAATAATTATTAACTATAATTTTGATATCTAAAACTGCTTTTAAAATAAAATGTCCAATAACATTTCTAAGTGAGATGAAATTGCGCAAAACTGTGTGAATAAAAAATTAAGAATATGTACTTATATGTGGAATCGCGAAACACCGTTATCAATGAGTATTTTTTTAGTTTATCATAAATACACTGGGGTAAGATATGTTATAAAATAATTAGTTAGTCTAAAATATTCAGTTCTATTTTATTCTGAGATGCTTGAGACTAAGTCTTTTGCGCCAATATTACAGGTAGTTTTATGTTAATATTGTATTTTTTTTTTATATATCTGTATTTTATTTGTTTCCGGTTTTCCCGCACAGGTGAACGTGTGTGTGTGCGCTGTGACACACAGGTGATGCGTCAGTCGCTTGGGTTCCGGTGCCCGGGTCATGGGACAATGGATCGAGCGACGAGATGGACCGTATTGTCGGCGCCCCATTGTCATGGCAAATGGGTTCGTCTCGAATCGGCTGGACAACAGGATGGGCACTCGTGTCCGATGTGTAAAAAAGGAGCACAGTTCGTATTCGTATAAGCCAGCGGTCGCTGCTCACCTAAGTATAAAATATATTATACGAAACCCCCTCTGATTTTTTTTTATATACAAATATACATATTCACACTCACCCTGTCAATTTTCTTCCTCACTGCAACTACCCTACACTTCCACAGCAAATTCGGATACATGTCGTTATACTTCCATGTATAAATACATATACGTATGTGTGTAGGTATATAATGTTTATGTGTGTGTCTGTGTATGTATTTATACTGTATACGTTTTTTTTTTTTTTTTTTTTAAAAAAGAATAGTGTACCTACAACGTAATAATTAGTATAATAACAATAATACTACTCTGTACGACCGTATAATACATATTTAAATACAGGGTGAACCATTAAAATTGAGTGCTTCACTTCTTCTTTACAAATAAATCTAAATTTATGCACCTATTCCTCTTCTTAAAAAAAAAGGTTTGTTAGATTTTTAATTTTAAAATTGAACACTGAATAAATGTAGTTTTATTTTTTTAATAATTGCTTAAACTCTTGGTGAGTGGGCTATAATTTTTACTGGATACCAATACCTTACCACTTTACTCAATGCAAACTTTAAATGCTTATCAATACTTAATAATTATATACCAACGGTTTTAAAAAGTATTTTACTTATTATTTTAAGTCGTAATTAAAAACTTTTAAAAAGTAGTAACAAATTAGATTTTTGAAAAAAATGTAATATTATAAGTACATCAAACTATTTAAAAAATATTTTATTTTTTCAAAAATACAAAAATTACTGTATTAATTTAAATAGATAATTTCTTATATCATATTATATCATACTATTATGCATTATATAATAAATACGATATACATATTATGTGTGTATATTCCGGGCAGATACATCCTTACATTTTTTTTGGCTGCTATAATTATTCGTACATATCCTTTACGTCAAGATTTTTCATATTATCATTATAAATACTTATTATTATTTTTGATATCCTTTAATTTCCGTCAACCTCTCTTCGCTTATGAATTATTTATATTTTCAATATTATATTGTTATTAATTATTTGAATATGAAATTTAATGCTGTATATGTCTCTTTTTATTTTAATAGAGTATAATACCTAGTTATTAACAAATCCACACACGTTCCACTCGTAAAATTTGTAAATATAAATTTTAACATAATAATAATAATTATATAAGTTTAATTATGAACCCAACTTAATTTAATAACTATAAATCATTAGTTTAAATATTAGATATTAATTAAATATAGTATATTTTTTTCTGCTTTTTTCATTAGGTACTATTATTTAATTATTAATACACGCATACATTATTAACTTATAATTTTTTTTTTCTTTCTAACTAGATTAGCTTAGTTTTTTTTATCAGTTTATGATTATAATTATTTGTAAAATAGAACAAAATAAAAAGTAAAAATCTTGTAATCCTATTAATTATATTAAGTCTGCATATTCTTATCCTAAAATAATGTTAATAATTATTTGCAATATTATCTATTTTATACAAAAATAATTTATACAACTATTTTTTAATTATATTTATTTATATTTTCAGCTAAAAGTAAGTTTTAATGAATTAAATTAGGTAAAAAAATAGTAAATAAATAACAATTGTACACATAAGAACAATTTAAAAAATTTAATTGCAATAAAATGTATTTGATGTTGTATCAAATGATTAATAAATTATAAATTTAGTATAGTTAAAATTTACTATAGTTAATATAATTCATCAGTGCATAAATGTATATAGTCGTTAAGTGTTTATATTACAGCAGAAAAAAACAAATTACAAACTATTTTATAAAAACTAATATTTTTGAATTATCAAGTACAGATTCTCATATACAAACTGAACTTGATTATACGTTAATAACGATTATTGAAAAACTGATTTATTTATTGATTTATTGATAAGTATATGTTTAAAAATTTTCTAACGTAAAATACACGTAACAATTTATTAAATTAATTGGGTACAATTTAGTTCCGAACTAAACTTTTTCGGTGACTTGTTAAAACGCATAATCGACTGGTTAAATAGTAGTCGATTCTTAACAATGAGATATTGTATTTAAACCTCGACGGTGTCGGCTGTAAACCATTAAAACTTATCTAGGTCAACCACAATATAATTTCTCACTGTCGACTAAAGAAGATTATACTTCTGGGACATTCTTTGTTTCAAGATTTTTTTATGAATCAAATTCTTTCAATGAGAGAAATTACAGTCTATTTAAATACTCGTATATTCTAATATGATGTATTAATACTTCATTATTAAATTATCTAAAAACAAATCAAAAAATACATCATTCCTAGACAAAAACTCTACAAAAAATGTAAACCAAATTTATGATTTCTTCGCTTAACTCTTTTATTCTAATTATATCTAAAGTACTACATTAATTTATGAAATTATGGAAAATAATGATATAAGTGGTTTATTCTATCAATAAATCATTTTAAAACTAAATATGATTCTTGATAAGATAAAAGTTCCTATTAAATTTTTATGCTCATAAATAAATTCATATACATACATTATTTATATCAACAATTATTATGTATATAATTAATAACTTTGATTAATTGCGTGGTAATAATGAATGATATCTAAATTACTCGAGGAAAAGAAATATAATTTACTTTAACCCTGCACTTTATTTTTTTTTGTTTAAAAATATAAGATATAATATGAATCATGAGTACTGTGTAAAAAAAAATGTGTTTGTACCATGTGATTACATTTCATAATTTGCGTCTGATTAATTTATTTTGATCAAACATGAATTTTTTTCACGAATTATATTGCTAATTTTTGACAACAAGCGTCGCGAATAAATTGGTCCACACAAAAATAATTCTGAGTATTTTAAATTTTTTAAAGTCATTTTTAACTTTATTCATTATGTATAACAACTTATATCGTAAATAACTCGTAAAAAAGTAATGACACTTTCGATCAAAATATTCACATATTTATGCATTACACTTTAGTTAAACTTTAAGCAATTTGGATTAATTATAATTGCTATGAACTGTTTTAATAACATTTCAAACAAACTCAATAAAATATTTTTTTAAAAGGACCTTTATGGAAATTTATGGCAAGTATACTGTAATAACTAATAATACATAATTTGTTGTGTATTATTTTAATTAATTTTCACTCGTATATTATAATATGTATTACAAAATAATCAAATTATAAATAGGTAACATAAATTATTACCGACATATTATAATATTCTTGACTATATTTTAGATTTTTTTCTCGTTTCTAAGCCCCATTAAAGTTAGCGCAATCGGCAAGGAATCGAAAAAACTAAACATGTGGCCGAGAAAATTCGACATTACTAAACAATAAGCGCTTACGATCAATTGATAATGCTGCATACTTCTAAATAATATATAGAAACCAGCAACACCTACAGCTGCAGTCTAATAGTTTATATTTTATAAACTTATAAATTATATGCTGGCACGTGCTTAATTAAAGTAATTAAGAAACTATCTAACTAATTTTTCAGATATTTGAGCGTACCTTAGTACTTCTTTTTACTGGAACATAAATTTATGGGTGAACACGATTGCGGACGCTTTACTTTTTTCGCAACACAACTGCGGACGATCACTATATGACTAAAGATATTATTTTATACCCAAAAAATGGCACATTCAGGCCTGTCGTTAGGGGGGGGAGGAAAAGTAGGATTCCTCCCAGGCCTGAACGTTTTAAAGAGCCCGAAAAAAAATAACTAATAATACGTAATGTATGAATACATATAAAAGAAGTAAAATTATTTTAAAATCAATTTAATTAAAAAACTAATATTGTTTAAAAATTTGTGTTTTTACTTTGTTACTTGAAATAGAAAAAGTATAAATATTTGAAATTTATTTGGTCTTGTGTGAGGTTGCGGGAAGGAGGGTGACCGTGGCTGCTGAAATCACCACTAATAGGGGCTCTTAAGCATTTTCCTCCCGGACCTGAACTTTTCTCTCTACGGCCCTGGGCACATTTCTGTGTGACGCAGCTTACCGAGCTTGACGATTGTCGATTATCAATTTGATAATAGGCTTATCATTCGGATGTCTAGTGAGCATCATTTATATCTATTTAGCAATGCTCGATTTTTTGTACAGAATTCTTAGCACATAACTATATGCTCACCGGAAAATACACAGTTGAATTTTTTGTCAAATGTCATTATTCGTTAAAATACTTGCACTACAATCTTTATTTGTATATAACCATTTTATAATCCCATCTTCTCGCTGTCGCCTAAATCGGTATTTATTTGTTTTGTATAGATTTAATTCTTTACCACGTTCTGATGGTTTTCCATAGTTTCAAAAAAAAAAAAAAAAACACTATACTATAACAACGGTTAACGCTATTATACTGCAATATTTAACAGAAATGACTTGTAACATACTACATTTGAAACGCTCAGTATTCCTACATTATCGAAGCATTATCTATAAACTTGGCAACATACGTCCGCAATTGTATTATTAAAAAGGTCACCCTGATAAGGACCGTCTGCAGTCGTGTACCTACCATCAAAATATGTATAAATAGCGTATATTCATAGGACAGTATGCCGACAAATACCCCTCTTTTATTTTAAAACAGTTTTATAATTATTTTTTCTATTTATTAGTTTATAGAATATCAGTTGAACTATCTACTACAAAGTCGTGTTAGAATTTCAAAATAAATTTATGATTTATTTTAAGCATTTAAACTTAACGTAATATCATAAGTTGTGAAAACGCAATCGCTATATTCCTCTATAAATATTATAGATTTAATTGTATTATCGTGCAGGAAAAACTAGCCTTTTACAGCGTATAAAATATAATATTAATAATGGACTGTGAAACTTAATTTTTCATAATTTTATTATGTCATCGAATATATTAATTAATGATTCATCCAAGTCAAACTCTGCAGTGTGGTATGGTATTGGTATGTATATGATTGTTATTAAATTTCCGATAAAAAATTCATAACTTAAAATGGTCAACGTCCAAGACACATATGTGTAATAAGCAGTATCTACTATTATATTATTATATTCTTGTTTGTATTTCTTCAACATGCAGCCGAAAGGAAAAAAATGTTACGAAATGCATATTCATGCGTTTCAATTTAGGTCTGTTATTATTATTATTTTTTTTTTTTTTTAAGCCGAGTGCATTATTTAAGTCTCACCGTATACAGTCAACCTGCGCTTACTTAATACTCATTTATGTATAACATATTATACTTATATAATAATATGTAAATATGTATAATATATTGTAATAGGTACGCGTAAAATAATGCGGACCGCGAATCACAAGAGCGGATTCATGCCGAGGCGCTATCTAAACGCGTTGCACCTTGCAGTACAATAATATTATAATAGTTTACTCTACCTTTGTTTCGGCTCTACGTTCGTGCGTTATTTACCCGTGGATTCGTCTTTTGTCTCTTGGCAGGTACAAGAACAGTTATATATAAGTAGGTAGTATAATTTATGGTGCCCGCACACACCAAACATTTTATTTTATTTAAATATATACAAGGTGGTTTTATTAAAGACAAACTCTTATTGTCTTAAAAATTTTTAACAGTCATGAAAATATTTTTTTATAATATAATTAAAGTCATCACAACATTAAAAAAAAAAATTTAATTTTACCATTTTTTGAGTTTGTAATTTTTTCTAATAGTAACATTATACTATTTTGTTTTGATATAATTTAAAACAGAATAAATTTCTAAAAATGTCAATAAAAAATCGAATTTCAAACAAGTAGTTACAACTATAGTAATGTTATAAGATAGAGTTTGAATTTTGAAACAAAAAAGTATTACAAAAAAAAAAAAATTACTTAAAATATATATATGAAAAAAAAAATCATTTCATATGTAAATATTACTCTTTTCTATTAATTTTACTATGGCTCATATTTTAACAAACATTTATCAGAAGCGTATAAACGGTATTAACATAAAATATTGTGTTGCATAGAAATTCTTTTTAACATCTACCCAAATATCGATGCAATAATGACACATGTGAGTCCTATTTCTATTATATTACTTTAAACATTATATCATTGACAATACGTCGTCTTTGTTATATTTTATTTATGTTTTACATAAATGTGTATACAATTATAATGATAAATTAATAATTTAACACAAAATATCAAAACAGAGAAAAAACCAATATTTTGGGGAGTACAACAAAAAAAATAGTAAAAATATGTATTTTTACAAACATTTTTTTTTTAATTAAAATTATTTTCAAAAGAATATATTTAAAAATGTTAATATTTCAAAAAATAAGTGTTACTTTTAAAATAATCAATCTATAATATACGTTTCAAGCAAAAAAATTCTTATCCATTGTAATTTGTTAATCAGATGATTATTTTTTTGTAGGTATCCAAATTTTTAACTTATAGTTTTTAAACTATTAAGCTTAATACTAAAGATAATATTCCTTAATATGATATAGTTTTGTAAAGAATATAAAACAGATGTAAATTTTGGTCTAGTACCTACTTACTATACTTAAACAATTTTTATAAGTAATATATTTTAGTAAATTGTCTAATAGTAATAATAATGATATTTTCAAATAATAATAGCCTCCATCTCCATATCTTCTAAACATGTTATCTAGTAGCATGAACTATAAAATTTAGAATTAACTACTCAAAGTGAATATAATATAAATATTATTAATTCTATTTAACAATATTTAATATTGATTTGTATATGTATATTGTATATTATATAAGTTAATAACTGAGAATATTATAATAATCTACTCTAAAATTTAAAAAAATGTAGTTTTATTAGAAAAAACAAGTTTTTACCATAAATACTCCTTAAATAATAAATTCAAATACAAGTAAGTGAATAAAAATATTAAAATGTTAATATTCATATAAACTTCAAAAATTATTATGAAAACGCCCATTGTCAAAGAATAAAAAGTAGTAAACATGCTTAGTTTAAGACATACTTTACACATTAGGGAGAACAAATTTTGATATTGTGTACTAATATATTATCATTTATTATCTTGTTATTTCAGCTTATAGCTTGAGGTTAAAAAAAAAAAGTCAAATTTTAGAGATTCACTTATAAGTTGTAACAAATGGACGAGGACAGATATTTTGAAACCCTCGAGGATACTTTTAATAGAATTATTTGCAGAACCCTAGATGATAACGCTATACGTTTATACTAATTTTATATAAAATGCATTTAAGGGATAATGTTAAGTTTGAACGTAGTAGTGTCTACAATATGTTAAGTCTATAGTTTTTTTTTTTTTTTTTTTCGTCATATTAGCACTTGACATTACAATTTTCTAACTATAAAAAAATTAATAACACCATCAACCATACTGTTTCTGAAGATAAAATTTCCTGGTCTAACACTAAACGCTTAATTTTTTCATTTACTAATTTATATATTTGATATTAAACATGTAAGCTTTTTAACTGACTTGAAAGTAAATTTCTGTACGTCACGAAAGAAAATATTTCATAAATGGTTATAATATTTTATAACATATTTATTCACATAACATCATAAATGACTATTAAATGTTAAAGCTTCAATAAAAAATAAATTAACACTATTACAATTTTAATTATTATTAAATAACTTTAATAAAATGTTTTTTCCTCCTGGAAAAAAACAATTTAACGATAACGGAGTTATTGTTAATTATTTATTAGTTAAAAATAAATGACTCCAATTTATAAATCAAAATAAAATTCAACGAGACAATAAATAATAACAGATAATTTCAATATGTTCGAATATGGATAATATTATGATACTCGTTAAAAACAAAAATTTTAAATTGTTTTAAAGAACTTGGAAATGATTTAATAGCTCTAAATTTTCGTACATAAGTACACCCCATTCTTAAGATCGATATTAATTTTGCTGTGATGATATTAATAACAATTTATTATCCCCGTTCGTTAAATTAAAGAAAAAAAACATTTATTTAATTTTTAATTACCCGAATTACCCGATCTCGAAGGTAATTGATTATATTTAAAAAAAAAAAATAGGTTTAAAAAACTAATATTCTCTTTGATATATATTTTTAATTTATGCAATACTTTGTTAACATTTTAATATTCTTTTGTTAGCTCCAATTCGTCAAGCTCGAAAGTTGCAATTTGAATTCATATTTCCTATCAAAACGTGAGCATCATTTCTATAATCAATCGACTAATTATAAACGATTATAAATTTAATATAGACACCTTGTAAAATATATTGTATTCACTATCTATAATATAAAGGTGGCCTATATAGACCAATATATTATAATATTTGTGCCTAACATTATGCCATTAATGGTGGCATTCTTTAATATACTTATAAACGATAAAATTACCGTTATTTTGAGAAGAATCTTGCAGAATGCGATGTCACTTAAAAATCTATGGATTTTAAAAATACATATTAAATAATAAATTAGCAAGAGATATAAAAATATGACATGGCAAAAATAGAATTTGTCTCGAATAAAAAATAAAACTAAACTTCTATTTCATTTAAAAATCAATCTACCTGAATAAGTACAACTTTATAATATACACTCTTATAATACACAACACGCCATTTCTATGAATATAATACACATTAAATATAAACCTATATGCATGGAACATATAGATATAATAGTTGAAATGTTTTATAGTCTGAGAAAATAGTTTCAAACGGTCATTTATAAAGAGCAAATGCATTGTTTTACTGTTTATGACAAACACACTGAGACTTTGGAACGTGATCGTAAAGAGGACAACTTTTATAACAACAGTAATTCCAAAACGAAAGTTTTTGGACTAGCCGTCAATCCGGAGGACATCTGGCGCAAACTAAAAACTTTTGGTCTTGTACAATCTAAACGATTCGGTGTGGATTTTAAAACGTGTATTATATAATTGTACCCCACGTAACTACGATCTTTCTGGTAAAATCAGTGTAATTAAATTTAAATGTCAACAAATCAATCATAAAATACAAATTGAACATTCAAAAACGATAACGAATAGTAGGTACTAATATAACAATAAGTATAAATAAATCATTACTGTTTACATTTTAAGTATTTTAATATTTTATTATAAAATACAATCGATTATTCGTGAAATAAAATAACAGTGCAACATAAAATATTATATTTTAACTCAAAGAATCTACTGTTAATTCATACCTAAAAATAATAATTTTGTCATAGCGTATATAATATGACAAAGATAGATTAAATGGAATAAAAAAAGTTAAACTTTTAAACTTTTAAACTTAACTAGTTTAATTGACAGTTAAAACTTGAAATAATTTTTTCAGTTGATTTCATAGTAATCTATCAAGTTAAAACTAAAAGTATTTTTGACATTTTTAATTTTAATGGTTTTATATCTATATTATAATATAGTAATAACATAACGTTTAAAATTAAAATAATCTATTATTATTACGAGTATAATACTTATATGTAATATTTTAATTTCTTTTATACGTTTCGTTAAAATATTACTATATAGGTTGATAGGTACTAAATACTATTTATGTGAGTTACGTACTGATTCAAAAAATAGATTAAGTAACTTATTTTAGTTAGTTAAGATCATATTTTTTTCTGTATTAACTTAACAACTTTATACATAGTTAAATACTTAAATTTATTATTTGGGAGTTCCTAACTCAGCGATATTGTGTTTACTCTACTTATCTTAAATATAATAAGTATAGTGTAAATAAATTAAAAGTTAGTCAACTACATTGTAATAATTTAAATTCTTTCTTATAACAAAAGATTGTTATATATTGGTACAACCGAGATAATGGTTTTTGTTAGTAGTATGATAACTGAATTTCAGTTTTCAACGAACACGTTTCAATTAAACATTATTAGTTTATCATCGTGTTAGTCATCAATATGAGATTTAAAACATAATGATAAAAAGTAATTTATTATAAAAAAAAATTTACCTTTACTAATAATAAATGCTAATTTTGATCACTAATAATAAATTAATTTCAAGTGAAGTGAGATAGGGAATAGTTATTTTTCACTACTTACGTATTTTGGCATTTATGAATTTACGGCGTCTTTATTCGTAAAAATGGAATCTTAAAAAAAAAAAAAAATGAATCCCGAAGTTTGAAAGTTATCTAATGCATACAATAATAATTATAGCATCAAATGAAAATATTTCAATTATTTTTGATATTAACAATAGCAATGATTATGATAATATTGCATAGCCATACACACAATTTCCAAAACTATAGAACATGGGTAAGTACATAAATACACGACTATGTACGAGTCCATATCATCTTTAAGAGAATATCAGCGTATTGTTTATTTTATCTTTCGAATCCATACCAAAATTAACAAGTTTTTGATTAACGAACCAATTTTGTAATATTTATTTTATTACCTACTAAAGTGAATTGACCTGTTATAAAAATGTAAAGGAAATAGTATCATCTAAGGTGCTTTTTAAGATTTTATTAATATTTTAATCATGTGAATTATGCGCATTTTAAAATTATAATATTTTACATATTTATACAATACACTTCAAAAATATAATATTAATAAAAAAGTATGAAATACCCTAAATCATAATATTCTTATAATAAGGTGGTTATTCACTCTAATTTTAAAGCAAACGACACAATAAATTTAATTTTTCTAATGTGTATACAACTGGTTTTGAAATAATATAAGCCCTAATACCGGGTTAGGTTATAGTATCAGGCTATATTAATTTTTTGTTTATACTTAGAGAATATAATATAGATTACATATTATTTTATGTGTTATGTATATATACAATATACATATATATAATATATTGTAGCCACTTTTCGTGAAATAGAAACGGATTTTTCCACACTTAGTGAAATTCAAAAATATTTCATATAAATATAAATATACAACTTGAAAAGTTTCACCAGTTGTTTAGTTACGGGAAAAGGTATACGGCGTTTTCATCCCCCCCCCCCCCCAAAAAAAAAACCTAAAATCTTTTTTATATTGCCTAAGACTTTAGAAAATAGTTGAATAATACAAATATATATTAACATCATAGATTAAATATACTTAATATAGTTAATCTATGATAACATATAATATTATTATACATAATATAGTTATACAAATTATCCGAGTGCTTACACTTCTATTTTAAAAAAAAACCTATTACAAAATCGACAAAAGCAGTGATAACGGCCTTCGACACCTAACAATACCAATTCATTCAACAAACAACGAGAAAACTATATTTTATGAAATACTATTATAAACTAATAAATAAATATACCAATTTCAAATAAAATTAAAATAACATTTATTTTAACTTGTAATCATATGTATAATTTAACATCCCCTCCAGAAAAAAAATTGTATCTACACCATTGAGTTTCGCGCAAGGTTAATTCATTTTGTTTGTCAACCTGTTCAGCTAAAATAAAATATACAGTAGCATACTGACATACTGTACATTTCCAGAATTGAACCATCCTTTAATAAAACCATATGTAGTTCTTATCTGTGCAATTCATTTTTTTTTTCAATAATGACAGCAATCATATGATCAGGGTATAATGACTTCTGTCCTATATACGCAAAAAATGCATTGCATTTAATTTTGAATGAGTGTAAAAATACGTAAATAATCAAAAATTAAGTTCAATTTATTCTATAAAATATTTATTATTTACTATATCAATTAAAAAAATATATATCATATTTGGTTGATTCCATAAAATAATAAAATGTATTTAGCACCTTAAATAAATATAAATTTTCAACTTTTAAAGATATATAAATCTATTAATATTAATATTAATTAAATCAACCCATTAACTAGGTAAAATAATAAAGTTTTCGTTTAATTTCTTCAAAAAAAATCAAACTTTTAAGTCAGACCATTGTTTTAATAAGCGCTTCATACTTATGTATATTTTATAAATATAGGCATGGCCTGTTTCCGCCAAAAAATCGGTTTCCTGATTTATGCATAGCCCTTTTCCGCTAAAAACGAAAAAGATACAATTCCCGTATTCACCAAAAAAACTTTAGAAACCAATGATTTTAATTTTTAAGCAATATATGTTGTGATATATCAAAAATATCTAAATATATGAGATGACATAATATAATATTTAAAAATTCTAATTTAACTGTGCCTATATTCGAATAATGTAGTATTATTATCTACTTGTATTATAATTTATAATGATAGGAATATTTTCATATTATGATAACAATATGAAACATTTGTACATGGTTCCCAAACAATAATTGACGGAAACGTCTTTTCACAAAAATAAATTTTGGCGGAAACGGAAAACTCCCATAAATATTAGTCTTGTGTAGGAACATATTAACAATGCCAGTACTACCTATAACTAACGGTAGGTAATGCGAAGTATAATACAATAGAAGAAAAGATAAATTAATTAACTTAGTATGTGGGTACTTACGTTAATTAAGCGTCAATAACTTCCACAATTATTGAAACGATTTTTTCAGTAGGTATATGCTTTTTTACCAAGCTTATCCAAATATTTATCCATAATTTGGTAATACTCAGTATCAAATTCATCCATTTTTAATAATATAATGCGTAAAGGTATTAATCTTTAAAATAGAATATGATCGAATGATCCACCATCCACTCAGCAACTATACATTGCTTTATAACATCAAGGTATTACCAAAATGCTGATATTATAAAATGATTACGGCTTTTATCAAAACCAATGAATATAATTTACAGATTTTAGATAGTCTGGTAATTACAGTTTATTAATCATATAGAATTTATATAGTATTTAATATTTATTGTACTTGACATAGTCTTGTGGTTAATGGATATAATCAAACTAGACGTGTGCGATAAATGTTGTATTTTAGTACATAAAGTGAACAACCACATTATAAAAAAACGCAAAGCTAAATTAAAATGGCCCACTTTATAAAAAAAGTGACAATTTTGTGAAATATTTTTGAATTTCATGAAGTAAAAAATCCGTTTCCATTTCATGAAATAGTCATCTTGTAAAATGGCTACGACATATATATTATTTTAAATAAAAATCTATAAAGAAAAAAATTCTTAATAAAATTATATATCTTTTAGCAAGTATAGACATGAAAGGATTGATTGAAGGAGTCACCCATTAACAACACTTATCTTGATTAATTTTTTTTCTTTGTTTTGTATTTATTTTACTTTAAATTGTAACTATAATTTTTTAGTTATAATCTATAGGATTGAATAGTATTATATTTTTAATAAGTCGCATTACGACTTCTGTTTTAACCTATGCCGATTATTTTTTGACAGTTTTAGGATGGTAATATCCTATATAAAGAAATTGGGATGACTTATGAAAACGGGTATAAAGAAACAGGCTTCATTATCAAAAGTTTTCATCATTTCAAATCATTATGTATCCACTATTCAGAATGAAGATAAATGGTAAAGAATTAAATCCTTTAAAGAGTTCTATTTTGGACTATTTATATCCCCATGCCTTATAACTATAATTCATAAGTCTAAATAGTCATAAGAAATTTTATAAATTATTAATTTTGATTTTAAACTAGTAGTTCTAATTTTATAAAAATAAGGACTAAACATGTGCAAACGCTTAACAATATAGTTATTCCATGTCAATTGTTTAACCATGTTAAGTTCCAAATACAGTACCACAATATAATTTTTTAAATGTGAGTAGAATTTATTTATTTGGTGGACATAACAGTAAATTGTAAATAATTATATAATAATCTGTTTATATTACAAACGGTGATTTTTTTTTTTTTTTTTTTCATGAAATTATTTACAAAAGATTATATAAAACATTTAATTTGTTTGACCTATCCATTTGATGGATCGAAAATAATGATATATCTGTGGTAATTGTATTTGTCATAAACTATTACAAAATAACTAAACTTCAAATAGTTGACAAAAATGATATAAATGTTACAAAATTTAACAAGGTAATGGATTAATGTATGGATATAGATGCAAATTAACAAATTAATATTAATATCACTCCATAAAACACTATGAGTTACGAAAGCATTATACATTATTTATCAGCTATAATTTATCAAACAGATACGACTTTTATGTTTACAAAATAATTAAATACTTCATAATTTTTTTTATGAATTTCGACATCAATATAAAACAACACAATATAATATATTTTTTATGTACAATAATTAATTAATAGTTTTTCATTAAATACAGTTAAAATAATTATTATTAGTCAAATTAAATATAAAAATATATTTTTTTTCGTTATTTTTAGTTGAACTATATATACTATTTCATAAATAAAAGTAATTTTATTACAAATGTAATTTAATATAGTTACGCGTTTTACATCATTTATTTAATGAGTAATAAATTACAAAAATAGAAGTTTTTAATAATTTTAATGTTGCTATTTAATTTGTGATACATAATAATATCCTCAAACATTTACAACGGTTCATTTTCAACAACCCGCTTTCCATTTTTCAACTAAAAATGAAGTAAAAATAATAATTATTATTGTTAAAAATTGCGTGCAGTGAAAATTAATTTACACGTCTTGTTGCTTTGACAAATTAAAAACTTAAAATTTAAACTTTTCAAGGTTTATTACTCTTTAAAACTTTAAAATCTTTAAATCGATTTCATATCATTGTAAGTACCGTACTTTGTTTGGTATGAGTTAATAGTTTTATTACAAATAGCCTAAAAAAAAATGTATTCAAATTTTTATATTTTATTGTTTTCAAACGTGTTGTATTACTTGTATTAGATATTAATATATAAAATAGGTACTTAAGAGGACATCACACCTGCGTACGTTGTTTTTATCGCGCAAAAGTACAACACGGCTAACTAGGGTCCAGTTAAACCAATTTTGTAGTACTATTCGATTTTAAATTAGATTAACCAATTATTAAATTTACGGGTAAAAACACTCTATATTCTTTCGCAGGTTTTTACAATATTTTACATTCTTCTAACTTGCTTAAAAATTATAGCATAGTAAAAAACCAATGATGAAACACAATTCGTATCTTTAAAATGTATAATAGGTTAATTTACTCTAGTATTTTAAACTAAAATTACACAAAATTAAAATATAATTTTTGTATGTTATACATAGTTTTGGTTATGTATAACTTATATCAAGGTTATATCAAAATTTTAATGTGAAACGAAAACAACACTCATGCCGAAATGATATCCTTTTAATATTTATACTTAATGAACCACTGCTTAAATAATATATTTAATGATGTATTATAATATTATGTAAGTACATAAAATAATATTCAATGAAGTTATAGCTTAAAGTTTTAAGTTATCTACGTCTACCCTAAACACTTGTAATTTACCTGTATGGTGTCGAATGGCTATATGTATTTCATAATTTTAACATAATATTGAACATTATAATATGCTACGAAGAGTACATAAAATATAAAATATTTATTTAAATAGAAATTTTTCCCATATAATATTATGATGAACTGATAAAATGTATCATTAATGCAAATTTAATAAAAATGTAGCAGAATACTCATTGATAAATAAGCAAACTTTGGAAATGATATTAAAATCTATGTGGCAAAGGTACTTAATCACTATTTTTAGTAATGTGTATAATTTTATAAAAAAAATTACTTTACTGTACTTACTTGATGAAAAATTTATTTAAAAATTCTTGGCAGTTTTTTTTTTGAGGGGAGAGGAGTGCAGTCTAAATATAGATGGGGCCAGACATTGGTGTTTAAAGTCTACAGAATTCTAATCGACTTTCAAATTTTCTTTTTTTTTTGGGGGGGGGGGGGGGAGTTAGGCTTTACCTCATAAGCTCTTTAACATTTGAATACAAGATATACATTGGTAACTATTTATACAATACATAATATTATTGTCAATACGATAACAACTATAACAACTACACTATAAAAAAAAAGAAATCACTAAAATTAAGATGTAAAAGTTCTTGACACTTAAAATTTAAAATACTTGAATTAACTTTCAAATTAAGAAATATATTTGTTTTATACCTAATAACTAGGAATGTATACTAATTAAATGATCTATAAAACTTTAAAAATTAGAAATTAAATCTAAAAAAATGTACAGAATATTAGGAAAACCAATAAATACGCAAAAATAATATGCATTTAACATTTGTTTTAAAACAGTTAAAACAATTTAAATTTAAGAATTATAAATTAATATCATTAGCATCTAATCCCCCTAAGTTTGCGTCAGTGTTACCTGTATACATACTCGTAATATATAATATAATATACTTAATATTATTTATAGGCTGTAACCCATACACACAAAATATGACCCAAATGCAACCCAAAAGCGCAAAAATAAATATTCTATAAGAGCAAATAAATTTTACAAAAAATTTATATGTTTTACTGTATATATTATAAATTATCTTAAATAATTATCAACGTTCACCGTAATTCGTTACGATAAAATACAATACGATTAAAATGATAATAGGTACTAAACTTCAACTGAACTCGATCACAGTTGATGTATTTTTGAATTATAAAAATACTATATATTTAATTAAAATGAATAATTAAATTTAATAATTGATAATTTTAAAATGAAACTTATAGTGTAACGGGTACAATATTTATTTTTACGCTTTTATACTATTACTAAAGCACAAAAACGCAATATGAATTCTTGCTTTTGGTCAATCGAAAAAAATCGGCGATTTGCGCTTTTGGGTTTCACCGTTATTTATATTTTCGAATTTTTCTCGTTTATTGACTTTCCGTCCGTGTAAGACGCCATTGAAAATATTTTCCAAGAGTAGATGTAAACGCGTATTCACGCCCCCAACAAGATTATCTGGTATTACGATTTAATTTCCGGTAAACACAACTTGGTCCTATGAATTATATTTCCATGACAATGTCGGCGCATCACAACGGAGTCTGGTAAAATCAGACAGGCGTAGGTCGGTGTATAATAAGTGTGTATAGTAACATAAAAACCGATTTAATATGAAATGGCGTCGCGTCGCCCGCAACGAATGAATCGACCGTGATGGGTATAGATAATGTTATGGATCCAACCCGACCACCGGTGCGGCGTACATTCGAGTCCTGCACGATCGAGACGATACGTACTTTAATATATACCATGGTTAATGGTTTACAATTACGCTAAGTATACCCGGAACGAGCGATGGACGACCGCGGCACCGTCGTCGCATACATTATTATTAATACGCATAACGTGTATAATAAATATATATATATATATTATACACTATACTGCAGAAGGTACGCGATACGGTGACTGTGGTGGTTTTTCGAGAGGATATATATTATTATTGTTTTCGGGTTTAAATCATCAATTAACATCACATAAATTATTATGATGCGTATAGAGGTATATAGGTACCTGCGTATTATTACAATAATAAAGTTCTGCAACCGAATATCTCGCGTGCGCGCGCACGTGTTCATTAAGCGTGCAATTTGGACGGCATATTATGTATGTGTAGTAAACAATGTGGAGGGGGTTTTACACGCGCTGTTTAATTCCAGACGCTTTTGTTCCGCCGAAATACCTGTTCATCAGCGAAATCAAGAGGAACCATTAGTAACCGTCAAAAGTTCGCGGTACAATAAATTGGGCCGGATTTAATGTGCTGGGACAAAATTGTATAAACGTATAGTTATCGGTGATTAAATGAAATAAAAAATGTACTTGGCAATGGATTTTTAATGAACGCCACTGCAGCTAAGCGGTGACAACAGAAACGTTATATATACGAATATTATGTTGCACGTACTCAATCTAGGAGCTGTCCGTACGGAATTATTTAATCATGTATTTGTGTATATAAACAAGGTAAGTTATATTTTAAAGATTTTCAACATTTGATTTCTCGAAGAGTTTGAATACTTTTTTCCAAGTATTTGTTTTTATTTTTAATAATATTATACGAAATTTGAAACTCTATTTTTTTAAATTATAAATAATGTAAATTATTTAACAGGTATATTTTATAAAAATGCTGACGCATCAAAATTAAAACAGCTTCTGAAAAACAGAAGTTTGTGTCAACACAGTATACTTTTTATACGCAATACAAAATATCGCAATAATTTAAAAATAGGTCTTAAAGTAAATTTAAAAATTCCAAATATCTTAATTTGAATAAATTAATTTTTAAATTGGAAAATGGGGGTATGCATGCTTGATGAGTCATCGTGTGTAAATGGCCACATGACATATATACCTATGTAAGCGTATGGAATTTTGTATTTTAAATAAATATATATTAATTGGTTATAATCCTAATTAAGGTCTTCGGGATTATGAATCTACGCGCCTTATAGTCGACATTTGAAACGTTTTGTGACATAATATTATATATTTATATCCAATACTTATACTGGTTATACACTATACACTGTTTCGACTAGATAATGTACAACCGAGTTTGCTTGCAGTATACACATACGACTCTATATATATCATATATAATATTTATACCAGCTAAAGCATTTCTTGAATTTCCAAATTGGATCGCCATGGGACCTATTTTACGTCATTTTTCGTATTACACACATTTTAGATTAGTACATAAAATATGAAGTAATAAATCATATAAATTTCATCTGTTACTTACTCCTTATTCAAGTTTTTAAATAATTCAAATAAAATTATGTAATATAGATGTATTATTAATTATTAACAATTTTTAATACGAGCTCCTAAAATTATCAAAACAAGAGCTTGTAAAAAATCACTTACAAAACTCTATTACTTCAATATAAGCATTATTAAATCGAGGACTTGAAAAAATGAATAACAAATAAAAAATGCAAACACTAAAAATGATTATCCCTCTAACTCAGAAAAACAAAAAAAAAAAACAAAGAATCCCTTAAAAACTTCCATATTATTACTACTATATTTTAAATTACTAGGTATTTGTGCTTGTGCTAATTTAATTCTCTCGAGTATGTAGTAAGTAACATATTAGTTTTGTCAATGGGCACTATCTACATTGTTTCAAAATAGAATTTATACAATAAAAAAATAAGTAAAACATAGAAAAGGCACCAAAATAAGTAAAAATAAGGACTACTAAATTTTAAATTTTAAATCATTATAACTTGACATAGTATATTTCCATAACGCCCTGCTAGATTCTAGTCAAATATAAAAAATACACAAATACTCCCAAACCTTATAAATTAATATTATATTAGTTTAGATTAAATTAAATTTATAGCATATAAATAGTAAATACCTACCAAAAAAATATTTTTTTTTTAATTATCCGTGTATACTGCGTAACCAAAACTGATAAAACACTGTTAAATTGTTGCTGCATTCATCGGATAACCATCAGTGGTTTAAAATAAAATAAAAAACGTCACAATTAATAGAACGGGCTCGCTAAAATATATAGGATATAAACGACAGACGCAAATAAAACTTATTAAAATACACCCAGTGACAGATCTATATAGAGGTTTTTTTTTTAGGAAAAGAAGATCAACATTTTTCATATTAATTTTATAAACGCAATTTAGAATTTTATGTTAGGTCTTACAAATATAATATAACTTCTATAAAGGGGAACTCGAAGGCTCCCTTAAATTTCCCACTGTACATATAAGTATATAACTATTATTATATAGCTATACAAGATGTTTTACTGAATGTTCCGAGATTTTCTATACAAACTTTTAAAACTATTTTGTGTGATGAAAATGTGGAAAGAAAAATTCATAGACGTAATCAAAACTCAAATGTTGGGGGGTGCTAAAATAATGTGAATTCTAATAATCACAGATCGTGAAGGTTACACCTCCACACCTACAAATACCATTCCTTAATTTTATAAACTACAATTATTAATTACCATTTTAAAACAACTTTGATATTTTTAGTATAAAATATACTTTTATACAATGAAAACTGTGTAATGCGAAATAGCATGGGACCAATCAAAAATTCCGCTTAAGCAGTTTTCTGCTTCATTGAATAAAACAGAAAAATTCCGGATTATAAATTAGTATCAGTTTTCACATTAAAAAATTAGTTTATAAAATTTATAATTTTTATTTTTTTGAGTTAAAGACTAATTATAAACTTAATTTATTACTTTACTTTATATAACTATTTTAGATTAATTATAAACTTATTTTCTTACAAAATTATTTACAATTTATATATATTACAAAAGTATGAAGGATTAAATTTAAACATTCAACTTTTCCAAAAATCGTAGAGTTTTTGTTTTGTCACTGTTGTTGCTGTTTTTCCTGTATTATATATATTTGATTGGACATCACTTAGTATGTACAAGCAAACTGTTCAGTGTAAGATTGTTAGTGCTAACTGTTTCACAGCTATACATTATATATACGGAATAAGTTTGTATCGCAGATACGATGACCAAAAATACAAATTACCTAACTAATATAATATATGTAGTGTAGTTTTATCTTGATTATCGTTTTACGATGTACTTACATATTCATATCAACGTAACATGACGCGTGTCATATTTCCGGTTTATGCAAATTTTTTATTTGCATTAGACCTACAAAACCGTTCTATTTCCGCGTTAGGATGGTTCCGTTTTATTGAGGTTCAACGTCTATATAAAACTATAGGAACATGCCGGAACCATAGAAAAATTCCATATTAGATAGTTTTCCGTTTTATTCAGGGTCCGCATTACACAGTTTACTGTATAATGAAAAAACATATATTCACATTACCTAATACTACCTATATATAATTTTATAATCTTATTAACTATACGTTTATATATTTACATTTTAAATCAAAATACATTTTCTTGGTTTCAAGCAATATCTATTTTAAATAGTTTCAATATTTAGTCATTTTTATAAATATTTTCTGATGTTAAACAAAGATAAATAAGAAACGTTAAAAGAAGCTTACTTATTCTTAGTCAATTCTTTGTCCATTTTATCGAATTGTCAAAAAACTGTGCTCTCAAGTAACAGAGCTTTTGAAAACTGAGATTGTAATTTGTATACACTTGGAAAATAATTTATTTTTATTTTCTATTCCATATTCTATAGTGTTATTACTTAATTATATGGTAAGCAATTATTTACAACCATCATTACGACTTTTAATACATCAGTCTATACATTTAAAATATTCTACAAAAATGAGTTATTTATTAATAGAAAAAATGTATTTATTTTTAATTTATTTTCACTTTATAATGGTAGATAAACTCAAAACTTTCGCTATAATTTAAGCTCATAAAATTATCAACTGAATCAACTATCAATAAATTTTTTAAATATGATGAATGTCTTAAAACTTATATGTATAATTTTAAAATGGTAAACATAAGTCAAAAATGGTGGACACAGACACCTGACAATCGACACTCGATAGTCAATTAGAATATCTTATGATTTGACCGATTTTATTTAAAATTCATAAAAATTTAATACTTTAACAGTAATATTACACTCCACCATAACGTACACCTCTATAGTGCTTTTTAAAGTGACTTATTCTAAAGTCTGAATGTTTACGATGTATTACTTATTGTCCGTCAATTTATTATCCTGATGAATCGTCATAAGTTATAATATCTTATGACCAAAATGATAAAAAAAATTTCTTACCATTTAAAAACAAAATTGGTGGTATTTAGCTATAATTATTATAGGTAGACCTAAAAACAACCTGATGCTGAATTTAAACTCCGTAGTGTTGAATACCCTTTTGTACTTCCATATCTGCGTCAATAGAGGAATTGTAAACCTATGCATGCATTTCTGAGTATATTTTATAACATATTTATATAATTATATTGCTATTTAAGAAATTTATTTTACTATTATTAATCTCAGCGAAATGTATTTAAATTATTAACTTTTGCATAAAACATTGCATTTGAAAATGTCATTATACATAAAACATCATCATAAAATCATATATTTAAAATTTCAAGTACTCGCGAATACTAATTTTTTCCAAATTTAAACGTCTTACAATATCTATACAAAAAAACATGTTAATATAAATTTTTAAAATTTAACGCACAAATAAGTAAAAATAACTCGTAGTTTATGAATTAAATTTATCCTTTTTAATTAAAATAATAGAATTAATTGTTGATAATATTTATTATATATATATATATTATATGTATAAATATGAAAAACAATATTGTAAAATAGAAGTATAAATTAAAGTTATATTCTTTTTCAAACTTCTTCAAAGAACTTTTTTATAGCTTGAAGATTCAAAATGAAAAAATACTAAGCTAATAGCTACAATTAGTGGCGTACTCACGATGGTGGAAAGAGTGTTAATACAATAAATTATTTTCTTACATCGTGTAATTTAATAATAGCTTACAATAAACGGATTTTCCATCGTAAAAAATCTCAATAATTATTTTTACTTCTAATTTAAAATTATCAAACGAAATAATAAATTAATTAATTAAAACAAGTAAACATAAGAATTTACTATTAACAATAATTTAATAAAATTAAATAATAATTTCAAATAACGTCATTTTTACAAAACATCGTTGTCGATTTGTCAACCAAAATAATTAAATATTATCATTTACTAGGAGATAAAAAATTTTCTTTAAGCGACATTTTTGTCTCCCAGAACGTTAGCTAAAATAATATCCGCTGTTTCAACTTTCAAGGAGCTTTGCATTACATTTTTAAGCATTTATAATAAGTGAATAATTTTTAATCGACAATAATAGAAAAAATGTCCGTTTTTTCTTTGTTTTTAGTTTTTCCCAATTATATACATACATAAAAAAAAAATGAGAATTTTTAATTTTATCTTCTTTAAAATACAAAATAGTTCCAAATTACAACTAGAAACGCCATCATTTTTGAAAATCGAAATATTTTATAGACTACTTATACCGTGTTAGGTTAGGTTAATACACAATAAAAAAAAACACCCATATCGCTGTAAAATTAATATATTCTTACATTTGCTTAGAATCTAAAAATACTTATATATAAATACGTATTTAGTATAATATAATAATATACCCTCACATTGTACAAATTTTTCATTTTTATTTCCAAATACCAAAATGATTGTTCAATATTATAATATTATATGGGTTAAATTATTTTATTGGTTCTATTCGTTTTACAACGGTCTCGAAGTAATTTAAGCTTGCATATTATTTTCTTTATTGCGGTAAAAAAAAACGTTTCTAAAACCTTGAAATTGCATTTTATAAGCTTACATAAAACGAATATTTTATTATTGTATAATTCTATGAAACCAAATTCTCCTGAGACCAAAGATAATACGTTAAGTTAAAAAATAAGTTCTTAAACATTTATACTGCAGCAATGTGTAGACAGAATCGAATTCTAAATGGGTTCCTATAATACTTATTTATATATAGTATACAGTGTTCAAAACTACAAACTAATCTACTAAATCGTTCAAATATTTCTCCTATCATCGTTTAATCTATCTATGTATATATACGGCTAATGGATATTAGCTATATATATGTTTACTTACTTAGAAAAAAATCCCAACGATATTACCGCTATAAGCGTATTAGACAAAGTAAATACATCATAAATAATTACGTGTGTTTTCAAATGTATAACATATATAATAATATCTACCTCTATCTTCATTTTTCATAAATAATATAAATCGTTTCTGGTTTTTTTTTTTTTCATTTATAATTAATAGCTATAATAGTGCTCCCCCAAAAAATAATAAAATATTATATGTTATAAATATTATGACATCAGTGGAAAGATTGTAATTTTCCCCAATATTAATTTAACATAATAGAAATTATTACAGCGTGTTTTTATGTATATTAATATTTTCAAATTTCAGTCAGATTTTATCAAAAAAATATTTTAACAGACTTTTTTTAAAATCGTATTTTTCAGTTAAACTCTTAGTGACGAAACGAATTGTGATGCTAATTACTAGTGTATCCATTGACATATTATTGTTTATATTTTAGATCAAAGCTGGGAGTGAAGTCGCTTTGAAACATTACTGCAAAGGTAGGGATGAAATAATTATTGTGTTGGATCGTTTTATTTTTTATGCTAGTTGAGATGAGATTTTTTTAATAGGGAAATCATTTAAACAAAGCTATAAAAGCTCCGAGCATAGAGCGAACTGACAGGATCCGATGGCACTATTTTTGATGTTAAATAGATGTTATGAAAAAATATTTGTTTTAATTTTTTAACACTTGTAGGTATTTACGCATTTGTATTGAAAATAATTTAAAACTATTTACCGTTAAAATAAGAGATAAACAAAAATAACACTTCAATACGATGTCATAATTTAATTATGATTTTTTAAAGACATATTTATAGTAAGTAAACTTTTTTTTTGCAACCATTTTATATTTCAAAACGACAGATAGAGATTGGTAAAACAAGTCAGCTAACATTTAAGACTTGAATTCATGGTCGAATGTGAATGTTAGGAGAAGTTAGAAGGATTGTCGGTGCACTATTTATTTTTTATACATCTGACCCGTCCATAACATTTAGCAAATTTACGTTCACCAGAACCAATTTCGTGTTGCTAATTTTGACATTAGAATGAATTGACCTATTATCAATCTTAACTTTAGAAACATTATTATTATTATCATTATTATTCTATTAGATTATTGAAACATAGTACCTATTTGATAAAAAAAAAAATTGAATTTAACTAAATTACGTAGAAAAAACAAATAATATTAATTGTTGTTAAAAATGTTTAAATAACTTAATAAATCTAAATGTTATGATTAATAAAAATATGTAATATATATATATATATATATATACATCATCAAATCGTGCAAAATATATAATTTTGAAAACGTTAATGTTTGTAAATTAAAATACAAACGAGTGATTTCTAAGTTATTACACTTAATGTAGATAATCCAAGGACATTAGTTTACATGATTATATAAGTTTGAATAAAAATTATACTTATTACAGTGACTGTGGAGATTTGAAAATTATAAAAATTACTATTTATATTAATACCTAAATTAGTGTCTTATAAATCGTAAAAATTTTTCGGATATTATAATAGTAATAACACTTATAGCTATAAGTTAAAAAATATATTATAATTCAATGACTATATTATGAATAACTATTATTAAATACTATATAATCTTAAGTATATTATTTATTTTAAAAAACTCAAAAACTACTCATTTAAGCACATTAATATTTTGCAAAAAATCACCCACTTTTAATGAAAATGAGTGGTTATATCATTTGAAAAACAAATTCTGACCACCACAGGACAATAAATGTGTTTCCCTCTCCCTCAAAGTCTTATCAAAATTGCTACTGCTTTAAATTGTGTAGAAAGTATTTAAAAATAATACAGTCTTTAATAGTTTACTTTAAAAACAGAATTTTAATAAATTCACTATCAAAAAATAAATGGAGGGAGTAAGCATATTTGGTGAATTACCCTTTATGACGTATATGTATAATGACGCCTGCCATCGTCAGTGTTGGTCTATCGACTCTCACTGAAGTATGGACTATACAAAATATCAGATCGACCGGATAACTATTTTACGACTGATGATATTGCGATTTGTCTGACTTACATTTCCGACACGAGTATACGTGTACTTGGATTTCGATTTAAACCAGAGACAGCTTACTCCGGTAAGTTTAATTACTGACAATCAATTAAGCTAACTGTAGTAAGTAACAATATAATATATAGGTATAGTCGTCGTTTCAGCTAAATTTTGCCTCTGCTATAATAGTCGTTTATTAATTAGTCGGAGCCGTAGGCAAACGTATAACTATTCTATGGCCATGGTGAGGAGGAGCATAATAAATTGCATTCGTTTATCGCGAAAAATCGCTAGTTTTCAATCGTTTGTTTTACCGTTTTGTAACAAGCGCCTTAAATATAGCTATATATGATATGTACAACATTTATACTTTATATTAAACTACACACTGTCACTGTGAATAATAATAATTAATAATAAATAATAAATATATTATATATTATGTGAAATGACCTTCTCCTAAATGTTTAACAACGTATCATACTTCATTATTACTATTTTAGATTCTGATCGCAGCTATGAATGTATTGATTTTACAATGATGTATTTTTATTTCATCTTTTATTTTTTTGTCTGTCGCATCATCTTTTGAGATAGTTAGAATACTTTTATTTTCAACTTTAAGGATTGTTTCTGGTAGCATATCTGACCTTGTTGATATTTTTAGGAGTTAAAAGTAAAAAAATTCCTAGTACTTATCTTTTTTATCAATAAAATATAAAAGAAAGAAATTTAGAAAAAATAAAGATTTTTACGCTGAAACAATTTTTGAAAAAATGTATTTCTTTATTTTTTTCGTAATTCAAAAATAAATATTATAAATTATTCACTTAATCAAAATTCTTGTATGAATTTTAAGCTAAAATTTGTCACGGTAATCATCAAAATTTATAAGCTAAAATTATTTTGTAGAATAAAATTTGAAAAATCTTTAATTTTTATTACTTAATTTAAAAAATATAATACAGTACTCCTCATAAGTCTTTCATATTATAACTACAAAATCTAAAAAAAATAAGTATTTTTTATAGATATTAAAATTGTTTTTTGTACTATTGATATTCTACTAAATTCAGAATAATTTATTAAAACATTTAACAATGTATTATTATAGTTATTTAACAATATTGGTCATAACAATAATAATATAATATAGAAAATATTTTAATAAATTGAATATATTTATCAATTTTTGTATGTTTTATTCTTTTATATATTAAAAATAAAAACAAAATAATAATAATAATAATATATTATTTATTGATATTTTAAAACGAAGTAGTATTAAAGTACCTATTATCAAATTAATTTAAATGTGCAAAACATTGATCATTAGGTATTCACTTTATCAATTTAATGACGTCTTTTATACGATTGACAGATCGTTGACTGGCACTATTGTAATTTCATCCAATTTTAATTAAGTGCAACGTTTCTTTAATCCAATAATACATAGTTATTGACTTTTGTTCAATCAATTATTATACTATCTAAATATTTTCAGCCCATTTATTACATATTATGTTCATTGTATCGCGCGTACCAGGCGGAAGTGACATAAAAAGCTTATTTTTCTAATTAGAATGAATTGTTTTTCTTTTACTAGATGATATTTTATCACGGAGTTAGCGAAGTGATTTAGCTGAAATACGTATAAATAAAATAATATTTGTATTCTAAAATTAATTCATCTTCAGGAAGATTTCTGTATACCTATCTAATTTTAACTGATAAAATGATAAAATAGGTACTGCTCTCAGCTAAATACTGATTTCATTTTTTTTTTTTTTTTTTTTAAACACTCATTATTTTTTATTATCTACTCAACTATTTCTTTATTAGTAATGGAATTTTTTTTAAATAAAAATCTATAGTAATTTAAAATAAAAATTGGACCTAAATGGAATTTGAACTTTAATTAATTGAAAAACGCTTATGGAACGTAGCAAAGATTTTACAAATTATTTTAAATCTATAAAATTTGACCTTACGTTAAAAATATATTCGACATTTTTTTAAATGAAAAAAATAAATAAACGATGTAATTTGTTACGTAATAATTGTGTCAACACGTGGCACTTTTCAAAGTAGAACATAAAATCTAATTATTTGAAAATATGGTCTTTAATTCTACAAACAAATTCAAAAAAAATCATTATTAAAGGAAAAAATCTTGCGCTTGAAGACGCTTGTTGGCTACAATATTTTTTTGTACATGTATATATTTTCAAGAGTAAAATATATTTTTATAAAATTTAAATTTAAATATTTTAATTTCAGTTCTCATCTAACCATTAATTTGCAGCAAATATGAATAATTAAATTTGTCGATACAGACTTTAAAAAATAGTAAATTCTATATAAATTCATATTCCATAATATGAATTACGTGCCAATTACAACTATAAATTATAATATAACATTAATTAATTATACCTATTATAAAAATGTAATATGTTAACTAATCCTACACAGCGTTGTATGTTAGAAAATTAAATAATGCAATGGATTTACCTTGTCTTAAACTCCGTTAAATGTAAACTACACATATTTTTAATACAGTTATTTGGGTAATTTTATCCAATTATAAAAATAAAATACAGATCTAAAATTATATAAAATTTTAATATTTATTTTATTTTGTGTAACCGATAGTAACCCTATACCAACAAAACACGTTCGTTTTTTGCGAGCCAACAAATCCATGGTGAACCCCTCTTTAAAATGCAAAATTAAAAAATGTAATTAAAGTACACATACTCGAGTATAAGATTAACTGTATACCAAATTTCAACACTATGAATGCAGTGGGTCGATTACATATATACACATATAAAAGATAAATATACTAAATAAATAACAAAATAATTATTGATAACCGCTAATAAATTATAGTGATCTGTATACCCCGGAAGTAAAAAATATTATAAAAAAACTAATCATTAAAAACAATATTTTATATCTTGCTTCAAAAACACGTAATACTAGTGTCATTACTACAAACTTTAATGCCCGTGTACAAGGATTTATTTGAAGCCCCAAATTAATATCAGTAAAGAATTAACAACGTTTAAGAATAGATACAAATTTCACTCTAATGTATTTATATTAATCATTCTAAAATCTAAGATATTATTTTTAAATTCAAATTAAAAAATATTTTAAGATGTTTTGTAATTCTTAAAATGTTATTTAAATCATAATTCTTATTTTTATTTATGATATCTACATATTAAGTTTAAAGTTACCTACCAATTTTATAATATTTTCATGGGCTGGTTAGAATACTTCCACAAGCCACAAGTTAGGCACTCATATACTATAGATAATTGATATTTTCATCAAAATGTTTATAATATAATTTTCTATGCATTATATAATTTTCAAAATATTTTGATTCGTTTAAAAAAATTAAAATTGTATTTATTGATCAACATATATACACCATTATATAATATTTTTATTTTTTTTTTATCGATCTTGAGTGGATAGGAACAGTAAGTTTTTGGTGTAAGGTTTTTGTTTGTAAGATTTGTTTTGTAGGGTTGGAACACATATGTGTATGTTCGTACGCCATGGAATTATCACTAAGAACCTGGGTGGTTACCCATCCGAGAGCTAGAGATGCCAGCCGATACTTGACCTCAGAACACATTAGTGATTGAGGCCAACCACTGCGCCACACCAGGCCATATATCATTATGTATTGTAATTATCAAAACCTCTATATAGTTATTTACGTAAATATATCTAAAGGCAGTTTAGAATTATATATTATCAATAAAAATGTATCAATGAAATTAATATGGTAACTTAATTATTATAAATCAATTTATGATTACTGTGCATAGGTTACTAAGAAATCATATTTTTAAACGTTATATTGAAAAATGTATCGCAATTACGAAAAAAAATATAATATATTCAACCAAAAAACATATCTATTTTAATAATTATACTATAAATAATAAGAAATTATACTATTTAGAGCATCGACCTAAGGCCCTGAAAACAATCTCAGTCTTGAGGCCCCGATTCATTACAACCCCTGCACCCCAGCTGAATCCGTTACAGCTAATACCCAAATAATAATTTTGGTAGTTAATACCCTTTTAATTCCCAATAATATTATCAAATTAAAATTTTAATATAATCATACTAGAAATATACTTATTTTTTCTGTGCGTTATTATTTATGTATATTATATAATATAATCTCGATTAATGAATATGACACCCAAATCAAGGAGAATAATTATAACAAGACTTAGAGTGGTTAATATTCAAATTCCAGTTTTGCCTTTGCTGTGAAAATGCTATTAAAGGTTAAAAGCCCTGCTGAGTAGACACACATTGAATTATTCTTGGATTGTGTTATAATTTAATAGTTTAATACCGCTGACATTTTATTATAACTTGCACTTTTACACTGCAGTTATATAAGTATTGAACACCCAACTGCGTTTTTTATTACACTAAATAATAGTATTATTGGTAAATATCGAAATTTAAGAACTGAACACATAATATTTGTATTTAGTTACGTTCGTTTGATACGACTGTTAACCGTTCGTCACCAATTATAATATATTAACTGTATTCGTGGATTGATGCATTTAAAATATATTTTGCACTCTAATACCAACTCTTCTTCTTCCACAAAATAAAATAAACATATCACAAAAATAATATTTTTTGTAATGTTGTAAATTTTAGGCAGATATAGGTACTTAATACAATTTAAGCTAAATAAGATAAATATTAATTTCCTTAGTGTTTATAGAGTGCAATTGTTTTCTCATCTAGACCACAGTCCATTTACTATTGTTGCCCCTAAAATTTGGCATTTAAGGAATTTGTTACTTCTCCTAAAATTCACTACTGTATTTGCATATTACGATGAAACACTACAAGAATATCATATATTATAATATTAATTACTATGTAATATATTATATAGTTATATAATAGTATTACGCGTAGTTCGGTTTAGGGTACGTTGTAATTAAATTGCATACACAATGCGCCGCCACGCAAAAAATATTTCTTCCAATAAAATATTATTATTAGTGTATATTTCTTAATTCTTTAAAAGTCATGATAACTTATAAATTATTACGTTATTGTTCCTGTTTACGAGAGTAAGTAGAAATCAAAAATTGATTCCTTTTTTTATTTTTATATTATAAGACTGAAATATTTATACATATATACTTCTAATATATCACTATTTTATTTTGTAAATTTGACTTAATATCATACATATTATATACGTAAAATGTAATATATTATAATTTACTTTAAAACTACACTATAATTGGTTTTTTTTTCTTTCTCGTCATAGCGATATCCATCGTGTTATTTTTTCAAATAAAATTTTATAAAATAACGTAAATATAGAAACATTAGAATGTTTAGGTAAATATAATATGTATGTGCTTCAGCTTATGTAATACGTCACATAATCGTTTAACGATAGCAATTACATTATTAATTAAATTTAAATTTAAAATAATTAATGTGAATATATAAACACATACACATAATTTAATGTAATACTTGTTTTATACGAATAAAAATTATAATTTCTACGTTCTAAATTATAAAATGTTCAATTTTAAATATTATCTATTTTGTATTTTGTATACTTAAGAAATAATACATTCTATTATAAATAATAATACAATATACATAATAAAATTATTCAGAAATTAAACGAACGGGGATATTTATCAAATCAGTAGCGGTACCTAATCCCTTCATAGTCACTTTCTAATTTGGCCTACAGTTGATAAGTCAAAATATAATATTGTGAAATATTTTGAAAAATAAATAAAAATTATTTTGGTTTTTAGTTACAACTTACAATATAATGTATATTACGTAAATATAGTCTATACCTACACCATAAAAAATTATTTATATCTTTATGTGGCACAACAGGCGTAGGTTGAATTTTATTTAAATTTTTAGACATAGCCGCAATACTAAATCGAATTTATAATTGGAATATTTTTAAAATTTCACGTATTAAAAATGATTTGCATACTATATAAGGAACATAAAAGCAACGCTCTCTATTTCATCACGTCTGAACTATACAGTATCGTTAAAAACGTTATAACCGAGGTTAAAATATTTATTAAGTTATAAATTATAATAGTTTCAGTATTGTTCAATACGTTATAATTTGTGTCGACACGCAAACGTCCTTATTATTATTATATATCTTCCCACTTTCTCCGGCTCACAGCGTTACATATACAAGGCTCGCTAAGATGATGAGTCAAGATTGAACAAATAGAACTGTTTTAGAGGTCAACCATAATTGTTTGATAATAGTTGGAAACGATAAGATGAATTCAGCAAACTATTTTTATAATTAATAGCCTATTTGAATATAGATTGTAGGGAATTAAGCTGTGAATACATTTCTTTCAAATGCTCACTTGTGAGTGAAGTCTTCGTGCACATCTACTACAGTAATGAAGTATCTATACCCACTAAATAAAATATGATATAAGGCAATTTCAATGGAATAATGAATAATATATAAAATATTAATAAAAATAATGATAATAATTTCACAGAAAAATGGTCAATAATTGAAGTGCATGTTCAAATAATTTACAAGTGCTATTATATCAGTTTATTATTGTTGGTTGAATCTTGTTGAGTTGCAACGAAATAATTTTTATTTAAAAATAGCTTTTTTGGATAGTTTAGAATAATAGCTATTATAACAGGATATTTATTGTATATTTGTATTGTACAATGTAGGAATTTAAACGTTCACACTCCAACAGTAATATACAGGACAAAACATTTAAACATCACTGTATTATAGTTTGATCATTATTAATTTACATCCAATAACATAAATAAGACAAAATATGTTACATAACCTGATAAAAAATAAGTTACTTTTTTATAATATAAGATTTAAAAAAAAAAATGAATACGGTATAACCCTGATTGTGTTGACCTGTATATTGCATAAACGTTTATGATCTATTATTAAAATTCCAACTGATGTAGCCCGAAAACTCTTATCTCCGTGAGAATTTTTTTTTCTCTCATAAAAATGACCCATACATCTCATCGTTCTCTAAATGTTTAATAATAAACATTTATAGTCACTTTGTACTATACCCAGTGACGTACTCAATGTGGCAGGAAGGTCAGGTTCTCTATTGTGCTAATCATGATACCCCTCCTCCCCGTCAAGCTATCGTGTAATCCAACTCAGCCATACACTGCCGAGACTGTCCACCCAACAGTGACAAGCTAAATACAAATATTTAACATTGTGATATGTATATCATTATAATATGGATTTCAGTTTCTACTTAGCATATTAAAAAAAATCAAGTATCTACATAGTATACATATAATAATGTTTGGCAAATTCATTCATTTTTCACTAACTCGAGGATCAACTGTATCCACGCTCAGACATTTTATTTAAAAATTCAAATTAAATCCATGGTATTGCTGTGTAGTCATTTAATAAGTGAGTAATAATAATAATAATAAATATATAATAAATAAATTATAATTTATAGCTGTTAGTAGATAAATTTAGGTGATTGGTATGTCTTTATAGTAATCTAATATAATTCCAAGAGTTATTGTAAATAAAAAATTAATCACTCAATATTATTCAATACTTAAATATAAAAATTAAATTCAAATAATCCAGTTAGAAGATTAAAAATATACGAGTTGTCGTTTAAAAATCAATAGCCGAAAGTGGATTTATCAACAAACTTATAAAGAGGTATAATTTAAGGTTATATATTATACATATTATATATATATCGCATTCCAAACTGAGTATTTCAATTTTTTTAAAGTTCCATTTCAAATAACTAAATCAATATTATTTAACTTGCGATTATTATTTTCTCAAGAAAAGGCACACTTTTTTTGTAAAATATTTGTATTGTTTTCAAAAACTAGTGATAAATTGGCCTCCAATTTGTTTTCAGTATCTAATTATCATGCGAAATCGGCGGCGGAAAATTATGCAGATGTATATAATATATAATTTAATATAATTTGCTAATATTTTGCCTCGTTATTTAATTAATTATTATAATAATATTTTACATATAATGTAGTATAATAATTTTAAACTATACTTATTACTTAAATCTATATTCATATCTATAGGTATTTTGTCACCTTGGTACATATCAATATCATTGTAATTCTCTTAATCTCTTATAAAAACAGATCACATTTTAAGTAAGAATGGAGAAAAAAGGGTTTACCGTATAAATTAAATTACATTATTATAATTATTAAAATTCATGAGATAAAATTAAAAATAACCATATTACCCCCTCTATTCACCCACAAGAAAATTAAGAAGTTTCCTGAATAGGTACATCCAGAAATAACCCTTATTTAATGTCCCGAATGTGTTTAGAATAAGATATCTAAATGCGTCTAAGAAAATAAAGATAGTATTTTTGACGTAACCCGAATGCATCCCAGTTAATTTAAGTACCATAAATGCACCATGAAAGAGTGAACTGTAGATGACTTATACCCCAGATATATTTAGTTATTACTAATTATTTTATTATTTTCACATAATTACGCCTATCTTTTACACATTCTAATTTTAGGTAAGTATACCAATTTTTATAATATGCATATAATATATATATATATATATTATAAAAAATAATATGATATGTATATATGTATATAATTAAATTACACGTTTTTTAAAAATTTTAAAAATGTTTAACATATGTAAGCGTATAATTACTTATCTATTATCACGCTACTTCATACATCAGCTTATTACTCACAGTTATAGATCGACCATAAATAAGTTGAAGTCGTTCTCAATTATAATCAAAGTTAATATAGAAAATGATTTTCCCACCATTTCTATTCCCATAGTTCGTGGTATTGTAAAAAATAATATATTTAATTGCACATTTGTACTATAATAGTCAATCGTCTGTTCTGTCTATTGAAGGTTTTGGCTGCTGATTAAAAACGCACTTTGATTATAATTTGTTGATATAAGTTATATAACTACGGATACATTCGAGCTGTGAAAAGGGTAAAATTAAAAACAGGACACGCTCAGAACATTCTCGAAAATGGCCCTTCCTAGTTACGTTACTTAATACATATTACTGTTTAAGTATCTTTCAGTTTTCAAAGAACTTTTCCAAACAATGAATGTCGCTACGTATATATTATATAATATGGTATAATATAATATGTATTTATATTAGGGGAAACGCAAAAACATTCAACACCAACAACATTCAGACTTTCCAAAATATTTCGTTATGCAATTTAATTAATGTCCTCGCAATAAATCTCTACAATTAATTCCAATTTTAAATTTAAAACAATTCATGAAGAAGCTAAACTATTTTACAAACGCTTCTATAGTCGTCTAATCTCCTACCTTAATCAACTTGTAAACAACTACTGAGTCTCCATTATTCCTGATAATCCCTCCAGATGTCTCAAAAATGTTGTGATCTACTAAATAAATGCATGTTAATTGTCATTTATCAATTACAAATTAAACATACTCAAATTAAAATAAAATTTTTAAAAAAATCATCTATCCTCAAACTTTAACTATGACGTACGTATTTATTTATTTTTTAATGTACAAGCATTACATACATTAAATATTTTTAATTAAACCATTTTTAGTATCCCATATATGAATTACACATATTTTTTGAAAAAAATAAACAGAATAAATATATAATATTATATTATGTGTAAATTTACCTGAATAAAATACAATCACGTGTAAAACATTTATTAATTTCCCATAACTTCGTGACATATAATATCAGTTATAGCAACATACATACATGTAATAACGACGAAAATAAAGAGTGTTAATATATTATAAATTTGAAGAGTTATCAATTTCGCCGATTGCTACTCATAATTATATTTATCTATTGATTCCGCCGAGCTTAAAATGTATAAAAATAATAAAAAGTAACTTTGTAAACTTTATATTGCATACTTAAATAAATAAAGACATAAAATTGAACATAAGTTATAATGTTTTTATTTTTAGTTTCGGGAATTATATGAGTCATAATGTTGAACTTATATTTTCGTTTAATATACTAATATATTTCAAAGAAAACATACAAATAACTCAAAATAACAATATTTAGATATTTTAAAAATAAAAAAAATATTTACGTAGTTATTAGTTTTGATAATATTGGTTCACATAGTTTAAATAAGTGAATTTATAAATATTTATTTACAAATATTAAATACTAATACATAGAGAATTAAATTTAAAACTCAATATAATTATTAGTAAATAAGTACTACAGAACTAAGAGTATACAGCTAGCGAATTCGATAGAAATCGGTGGAGTCTGTACAAAATTGGCAAAATCAATATATATATAAATATATGACCATCACGAACCTCTTAGTTCGTGATGACTGATGATCATATAAATAAATACAACAGATACACAAATATTTATATAAAAACATCTCAATTTTTTATTTTCGTTGTATCTACATTATTTGCAATAATATTGTAGACAGACAAAAAAAAAAAAAAAAAACATTATATGAGCGACTAGATGCAATAAATTAATCAGAGCTTGCAAACGTTATAATAACGTTATATTTTACAAAAAAAACGATTGAAATTTGTAAACGTAATTATAACGAAAAACGATAAACATAAATAATTAAATAACACAAAACAAAGCACAACGATTAACAAAATATATGATATATCAACAAACAAAACACAAGACATTATAAATAGTATGTCATTAAAAATAATAATTAATTTCCAATTATTTGATAGCTATATAAATTATAAAATATATTAAAAATTTTAATTCTGAATAACGATAAACGCAAAATTTGTATAACGTTTTAATCGTAAGTAACGTATAACATTTTTTTTTTTTTTTAATGCAAGCCCTGAAGACTGAAATTAATACTATAATACTATTATATTATGTTCCACTTTCGTTGAATACTTCAATGTCATAATTTAGTACCTACCGTGTTTTGTGATTAGCTTTGTGACAAAAATATTAAGCGTGTTCTTAGATCATTTGTGAATAAATAATTTGTTTTATCATTATTATTATATACGCGTTATAAATACACTTATAAGTCATGGCTCGTGTAGTTGTGTGACGATTCTCCGAAAACTCTTAAGTTCAAACGGAAAATATCTACATATTACACTTATTGGGAATCATCTATCAAGTCCTATATGCTCAAAAACTACCAAATGTATTATCATTATTATGTCGGATATGTATACGCCTGCGAATACGATCGATTAACGTCCATCGTGAATATATAATATCTACGATATATACACTTGTACCTACCCTATTGATAAAAATAATATTTTTGGACAACGTTAGATAAAAATAAAAAAATCCGTTTTAAAAATAAACATTATGTTCAAATTTTGAAGGTTCTAAATTTCTAAATTACTAAACGCTACTTATTTGTAAAAATTATGATTAAAAATAAATTTGTTATTGCTCTTTACAATATAATTGGCCTTAAATTGTCTAGTCTAGAAATTATAATTCTCATATAGGTACAACTAAAAAAAAAAAATAATCATTAACATATTTCAATAAAACCCTAAGCCTTTACACTAATCCATTTTTACATTGTTTTTTAACTATATTTTAATCTTTCTATTGACCATTTTTAAATTGTAATATTTTGCATATTAATAACATTGTACACAAAGATTACGGGCGGCGACGACAAGATAAGAAATTGCCTAAAATTTCCCCCTTAAATAACAACCGCTAAGAGCCGCCTTAAAATAAAAGTTATCAACAGACATCAACAAAATAGAAATATGTGCTGCACCTGTTCGGTAACTCTGCGCACGTCTATGCACCTTCATAAAATTCGTCAATTTATTACTTGTTCAATGTTAACTTGTCCATCTCCCAATATAAAATACTCTAAACGATAAATCTATTATTATTAATTATTATACAATGCATTATGCTGTTTTATTTTTCTATGATAAAATATAGAAATTGAATTATAACTTAAACAATACTATTGCCCTCTGAATAAAATATCTGGAGTGGCAGTTGCCCCCTCTTCTCCCTCCCAGATTACGCCTATGGGTATAGTTATAGTAGATAATAGATATTGTCCGCAACATAAACTTTTTGACACTTCGGCGCTACAAGCCATAATCGTTATAATATATACTTCAAACTACGGATGAGTCATAATTTTCAACAGAACCAAACATTCAAGTTAGAGCTCAATCATGACCCCTTGTATACCTTCTCAAATTCAGCTGGTGAATCTTGCGACTTCCATCATTATTGTTATTTATTATCCTACATATTTTCTCGTTTTCAACCGACTATTTAAAAAAACAAATTACTTTTCTTCTCTTTATATTACTTTTCCTACATAGTAGATCAATTCTCTAATGTCATTCTGATTAAATCAAAAATCTGTTCTAAATCGTTTATTTGTCGGTTAAGTTTGAAAATGAAATAACTAGGTTTATACGTATTATGGCTTTTATAAGTACATTTACTTAATGTAGGTATGGTTTTTTTTTCGTTATTCATTTATAATTTACGATTATTTTAATTCGTAATAGCTAAAAAAATATTTAAAATGTTATTGATATATCACTAAAAAAACTGCATTTAAACCTCTAAACCTCTGTTAGATAAATCATTAAAACATAAAAATAACAAAGGTCCCGAGTTACTATCACCTTGCCACCTCAGCCATCAGACATTTCAGACGTAAATATGCCACTGCCTCGTCCTCTGGCCGAGTGTTCGCAATCGAAATGTCAACAATTTCGACGTATTTACGGAAGACGACTTTCTTCCGCAATTACTAGCCCGACACACTCGCACAACTAAGTTATCGGTGACATTCGTAACGAGTAACGGACTCAATAAGCGTTATACATAAAATGTTCAATATTGTTTAAAACGTGATGAATAACAACAAGGTGGGTAGGTATGTCATGTCATAATAAGCGTTACGTAATCGTGGTTTGATGAACTCGTCACGAGACGACGTCGTAACGAGTAACGAGTAACAAGAATACAAAAATAGTGCAATTGATGTTATTTTTAAAAATAACGTTGCGGATATTTTTGGCCCGTCGCCGTGAGCTGCACTGGAATTCGTCACGCGCTATGCGATGGTAATAATAACAGTGTCGCTTTGTCGTTCCGTCGTGTGGTATTTGCATAATAAAATTACAGTATTATAATAATTAACAATAATTATCAAATAATGTGGGTAGGGCCGACTGCCGTCTGCCGTACTGCGAAAACAACAGAGAGATATCGTAAACCTACAAACGACACGTTTTCTCTTACGGATTGAGTATTTATCTACCACTGGTCCGCCAGTCACCGCCGCCGCAACAGCAACACTTGTCCACTGTCGGCGATTCACACTCCACTCTGCCCCGCACTCTTACACACACCACTCCGATTGGCACTCGGCATTTCGGCCGTTGTGCCGTATCAGTCGTTTACCGTCGTGCAGTGTGTGCGGTTTGTGCTGTTGCGTTATTAGTGATAGTGTTGTCCGTCGCTTGCTCGGGCCCTGATCTCTCACTTTTTTTTGTCTATCGGCCTTGGCGAACGACCGATATTAATGTTATTATTATTATCATTATCATTATCATTCGACGACAATATCAAATGCCCACCGCCTCTACCAACGAAGAAAAAATACCGAGAAAAATAGGAAAACTCGGAATTACTCGCGTTATCCCGTTCTCGTAATCATCGCCGCCACTTGTCGATCGCAATTCGTGGGTACCTATTACCTTAATCATTCTGTTATCTTCCGCCGCGTGTGATGGATTGAATAGAAAGCTGTGCACGCACAGCGCGCCACCACCGATCCTCATAAGACGCGCGTTACGCTTACGTCCGACTCGCCGCGTCCGTATGCAGTGCGTAAATTACTGTTATTAGTGTTATTTATTTATATTATTTATCATAATATATTAAATCGTAGTTTATTTTTATTTACTAACCATACACTGTTGTTCGCTGTTCATGGTTTTGTCGTGTAGATAAGTATCGTGTTCGAAGATCACAACACCTTGGTAAACCTAAACCTTCCTATGCTAATGACAGTTTTTAAGACCCGAGTATCTACAGATCGATATTAATTATAGTAAGTTTCACCTGTACAGGTCGTTCGGATTCGTTTATTACACGGAATAATATTCTAATAATATGAAAGCAGCGAGTCCGTTCCCTGTTAACAAAATGGAAAATCGATATGTTGACAATGACGAAGACAACTATTCAGATGCCAGCTCATCGCTGGCTCCTAACGGTTCTGTAGTGTCTACAGTGCCAGATAGACATGGTTTCCTAGGTGGTGCCCAATATCTGAACGAATCGTAAGTGCTTCACCATCTTCTATGAGTACTATGAGACTATTTTCCCTTTTGATATTAATCTTATGAAAATTTATCCTAAGACATGAATTAGCTACCTATAAGTAAATTGGCTATGGCTTTTGTGGTTCATAATGACAATATCTATTGTGATTTATAATAAAAAAATTGGTATAATTGCATATTTTACGCATAATTTTTTTATAATAGTCATGATTTCAATATTTTTTTACTAACAAGTCAATTAAATATTTAACATTTTCTTTTTCCATAAATAGATAACATTAATTCAAATATATAACATGAAATATGACATAAGAAAAGATAATTATTGTTTATAAATTTAAAAACTTATTTTAATATTATTCATAATTTCTTTTAATTGAATGAAATTTATTGTATTTAGTTAAATTATGTTAAAGATTACCTTTAAAATAATATCTAATAAATAATAAGATTATAATTATCATTTAAGTGAAACTAATTAAAATTAGAGCTTAAGTGTGATGTGTTATAGATTGTTTTGTATTGTATGACCACACCTTGATTATTATTGTGAAATCAATGTTGACACTTACAGACCTCTAAATAGAATTCTTAAACTTTCTTTATCATTGTGAAAGTTTTACTAAAATAACTGATAAAACACAATAATATAAAATATGATTAATAAGTATAATCATTTAAAATGTTTGGCTAATTGGGTTATAAAAAAAACAAATATATTAAAACTTAAAAAATCCTCAATTTTTACTATCCCAATCTAAAAGACTTTAATTTATAATCAAATCAGGGTTGTATATTATAACTGTATAATTGCAATATTGTATATTAACAATTGTTTAAATAATATTGAACACAGGAAGTTAATTCCTCTTTTGGTCATCCTAACTATTTGGTATGCTACAGTATATACATTGCATACTTCCTGTTTGATTCAATATAATTATGCATTTAAGGGTATTGCATGAAAACAACATTACAGTTCACTAGTTACGCTTATGTATAAAGGAAGTATATTTGGCTTGTTTTTAACTCCTCCCTGTTTCATGTATGAGAACATTTTTTGTACTTTCTACAGAAATCTTGAATACATACCTACATATTATTTCATTGCTGTGTGAAATTTTTATGACAAAATGTTTAATTGTAGGAAACACATGATATCAGCTAACAAAACAATAGAACGTGAACGAAAATGGCTTAATATGACTGCCAATTGGGATAAACAAATGATTAGGAATTTTAGAAAAGTAATAACATTTAAAATAAAATTGTTATTTACTACTTATACATGTTTCAAACATTTTATTTTAACAATGTTTTTTTTTAGGTACAGAACAGATGTAGAAAAGGAATACCTCAATCAATCAGGCCTAGAGCATGGTTGTACTTGACTAAAGCAAATAAATTGTTGGACCAAAAAAAAAATTTGTATTTTAAGTTATGTGACCAGCCAGGAGATCGTAAATGGATTGAAGACATTAGAAAAGATCTACATCGACAGTTCCCATATCATGAGATGTTTGTCGACAACGATGGAACTGGGTAAATTCTAATAAACATTTTTAAAATGTTAATAACATTTAATATTAATTAAATTTTTGTTCAAAAGCCAAAAAGAGTTATTCAATGTTCTCAAAGCGTATACAATATTAAACCCTGTAATTGGATATTGTCAAGCACAAGCTCCAATTGCTGCATTTCTTCTCATGCACATGCCAGCTGAGCAAGCATTTTGGTGTTTCGTAGCAATTTGTGACGATTATCTTAGTGATTACTACAGTCCAGGAATGGTAACTGATATTTTAAACAATAAGTACATATTAAGGGAGCATCGCTTAATTAAATGTATTTATTTTATGTTTAGGAAACATTGATTAGAGATGGTAATATACTTTTTGCATTGTTAAAAGAACGTGAACCAAAAATTTATAAACTTTTGGTGAGTATATGATCTTACATCTTAATGTATGATTTGTAATTGTGTATTTCATTTTTTAGAAAAAGCAAAGTATTGATCCAATTATGTATATGACTGAATGGTTTTTATGTGCTTTCACAAGAACATTGCCATGGCCCACTTTGTTGAGGTTTTGGGATATATTTTTGTTTGATGGTAAATAATTTTAAAATCATCTTTTGAATTCAATTTTATTTTTTCTATTAATTGTAGGCATTAAAACGTTTTTCAAAATGGGTTTAATAATGATTAAAATATCATTACCAGAAAAATCATATTCAGATCTCAAAAAACGTTTTCCTACCATGTGTGAAACTTTAGAAGCTTTACGAAATCCACCTTTACATATGCTCGAGGAAGAAAAAATTATTAAAAAGGTATTTTTACCCTTATTTATAATTATATTTCACTAACATATATTATTTAGTTAAAAATATTTATTTAATTTCTTATTTTTTGGCTTAATAGCTCATACTATTAGAAATACCTGAAGATACATTCAAATATTACCATATACAACAGTCCTCGTTGAGACGAAAAACAAAAGAAGCAAAAAAACTTCGAGAAACTGACGTGTTCTGAATACTTGCAATGACTATTTTACAAAAAGTTACCTTAAAGAAAACAGGTTAAAATAAGAGTATAATCTTGATCTAATATATAAAATATATATTGAACTGGTCCTTTAATATTATATATTATCAAAAAAGAATTTATATAATAATTGTTAGTCTTCCATATTCATAATATTATATTAATTATTATTTTATTGTTAAATATTTTAAACTTTATCTAGGAGACTCGAGTAAAATTGTTGACTAATATATTTTAATTCATTTGGTGCTCTTAAATGTAAATAAAATAATTATTACTTTCTAGTCTGTATTTTTTATTAAAATCACCTTATAATAGATATTCAAAAATGAATGTTTCTCTTGAACAACTTGAATTTAATTTATCATTAATGCATTGTTTTTTAGTATAATATAATAATTTTATAACAGCATACATAATGTGTGTGTAATTCTATTTATTCTACTATTAATTTTACTAAAGAACTTGTTTATCATTTAAATCTATAAACATTTTGATAAGGACTTAATAGTCAGAATTTTTTTTTATCTTGTCCTATATTGATATGCTAACCAAATTATCAATGTCATTTTCTGCACAAAAGTATTTATAATGCTATTTTTTGTATTTAAGTATTTATTTCTGAAAAAAAAAAAAATGATAAAATTCTATTAAAAATGCTGTATTCATTTTTTTTAATTCTAATGAAACTCAGCCAACCCAATGCTTACAAATTTTATGAATGAATCTTGATTTAAGAGGAAATTTGCTCAATCAGAAAATATTATCTGGTTAATATGACTGAGAATTGTAAAGAAAATATCTACGTGTTTTCTTGTACCATTGTTTGCTAATTACGTGTTTCAATAATATTTACATAATTAGAGAGGCATTGATAAGATATTTCTTTAGAACATAAATTTATTCATATGAGTCATAAACCATAATACAATTTTAAATGGTCAATTTTATTTTTCATATAGTACCTGAAAATTTATTTATAAGATTAAATGAATTTATTTGATTAACAACATAATTTAATGTAACAATAAAAACAATTTTTTTTTCAAATTTCAAAACCTTTTTTATCAAAACTGTAACTACTTTACTAAAAACTTGTTTTATATTATAATGGTTATAACTAGAATTTAACTTACAAAAACCTGTTAATTCAACTTTTTTTTTATTAAAAATAAATTGTTATTCAGTTTATAATAATTTTGTAATTTTTATGAATTTTGTTAAATTTTAAATGCATGTATAATAAAATATTGAGACTAAACATTTTAAATATTTTTTAATTGAGAAGTTAACAACTTTTACCCAGTTAATATTTTTTATCTATATTTATAGAAATAAACTAAAAATAAATAAATAATTTTCTTATACTTAAAAATAGTAGAAATACTTTGAAAATTTAATCGTAAATATAAAACAATAATCTAAATTGTTGAAAATCTCAAGTACCTATCTATAGTTATTAGTTCTCTGATATAAAAAAACAAGATCAATTTTATCAAAAATTAGATTACCCAACATGAAATTCCCAGCTTTCCTTAATTATTTTTTTTTGCCTTTCCTAATACTTACCCTCAAAATTCAAAATCGAAACATTTTATTGACTTCTTATTGTTAACACATACCTACACATCAAAAATACAAAAAATAAACACATTATAAAATCGCTCCTCTGAGACTAAAAATATAGGTACAATTTAATGTTTTTATTTTAAACAAAAATATTTATTTAAAACCCTTTAAAGATGTGTGAAAGACACATTTCAACCCTGGATGTTAACCTACTAATTAGTGTTTATAGACAAATTGTGGACAATGCGACCGATTAAAGCGATTCAAGGACAAAAAAAAAGTATAAAACAAAGGAAATCGAAATTATGAAATAAATTTGAAAAAAATCATGTTTTAGTGGTGTCTAAATATCTATAGATTCTAGGATATTGAGTATTGGCAATGAAATATGAATTAAATTTGAACAAGATATCTTTAAGTGGATATAATTTTGATGAGGGGCATGCTCGTAGGCAACTTATCGTACGAATCGGTAAACGTACTTAATGGTTGATATGAGAAATGAGAATTTCCTTATCAATGGCTGGCCCCTTCCATTTCTTTATTCGTGAAAAATTAGTAAATATTCAATCAAACAATCAATGTCCTGTGAAGCTGTGTCTATCATTAATAATTGATATTAAACCACTGAATGGGGTCCTTTCTGATTATTCTGTGATTAAACTACAGAAACGTAGAATATAGATAACGACATAGTATATTAAAGTTATGAGTTTGTGCATGTAACGTGTGTTATTAAGTAATAAGTGTTAGTGTCGTTCATGCATCATTAAAAAATCTCAAATCTGTAACTGACTAGCCTATAATAGTTCTTTGTAGTGTGTGGTTCACGAATTCACATCTGACGTGTTAATAGTCACATCTGTTTTTAAAAGACAGACTACATAATGTCTTTATTTAGGTAAATACAAATTTGGTTTATCGCTCTGTCACTTTAAAATCAAAAACCAAATACCAAATACGCATGTTAATTTATAATTCCTCAGTGTGTTACCAGCGCCCACACAGTTCCTCCAAGATTTGGAGGAAGATGACGAATCAAACGAAACACTTGCTGAAAAAAACAATACTTTTGAAGTGTATGCAGTAAAAATCCCACCATATGGAAACAGAAATGGATGGGTACCAAGAACTATTGAAGTAAATTTTAAATTATTGTTTTTTAATTTTATGTTTCATTTTTGTGTATTTTCACTATTAGTTATAATTTTATATGTTCAATTAATATTTATAATTAATGCTCAAATAATTAATTACAAATAGTTGTTAAAATCTTGTTTCCACAATATTAATTGTCATCAAGCAGCCAAATTTTTATGTACTTTTAAATTAAATTAGATTTGTTGATGTTTAATAAAATATATTCATATATATTATATTTATACTACACCTTAAAGGAGTAATTACTAATTTGATTAGTTTATTATTCTTTTGAATTAGATAATTTTATAAAACTTAATACAATTTTTTAAATTGAAGTTCTTCATTATTTATAGAGTAAAATTATCTATTATCAAATTTAAAGATAAAACCATGATCTGTGTACTCTCGTCGGTTTTTTACAATATTTTAATCTTTAAGCGAGTTATAGTATGTAATATAATAATATTAAAAATGTTCGTAATTCAGTTAAAAATTTTAATATAATAAACCAATGAGAGAACATAGATAATTGTATTACCTTTAAGTTTAATAATAGGTTATTTGACTTAATTATTTAAGCTAGAAACATAAAATTAAAACTTCTAAACGTATATTTATAGGTATAGTATGTGTTATTAAGACATAAGCGAGTATGACTTCTTCTTAAGCTAGTTTCTCCTGTCTGAGATACTTTTTTTTAATTCAATTAATTATAGTAAATTTTTGTTAAAATAACTTTTTTTTTTTCAGGATTTTGGTGATGGTGGTGCTTTTCCGGAAATCCAAGTTGCGCAATATCCATTGAATATGGGAAAAGAAGATAAAGAATCTGTTTCAAATGCTCTTGCATTACAGTTAACTTCTGATGGTAAAGTTAAATATGATGTGATTGCTCGCCAAGGTCAAAGAAAAGATAAAGTGATTTATTCAAAACTATCTGATATGCTTCCTTCTGAGGTGATAAATGAAGATGATCCTTCTTTGCAAAAGCCCGATTCAGAAGAAGTTGCAGAAATCACTGAAAAAACAAGAATAGCTCTGGAAAAGTTGACTAATTCTAAAGTTTCAGCTGCATTGCCAGTACGAGCGGCAGATAAACCTGTAAGTTACAATGTTCTCAATTTTTATGAATATACTTGTTTTATATAATATTTATGACTAGGCTCCTGTTCAATGGTTCCGTTATACCCCTACTGAACAAGGAAAAGAATATAATTCCGGATCAAAACAACGCGTAGTAAGATTAGTAGAAGCTCAAAAAGATCCAATGGAACCACCAAAATTCAAAATTAATAAAAAAATACCTCGAGGTCCTCCATCACCTCCTGCGCCTTTAATGCATTCTCCTACTAGAAAAACATCTGTTAAGGAACAAAAAGAATGGAAAATTCCTCCATGTATATCCAATTGGAAAAATGCTAAAGGTTATACAATTCCATTAGATAAGAGATTAGCTGCTGATGGTCGAGGTTTACAACAAAATCACATAAATGAAAAATTTGCTAAGTTAGCAGAAGCTTTATACATAGCAGATCGTAAAGCCAGAGAAGCTGTTGAAATGAGAGCTCAGTTAGAAAAGAAAATGGCACAAAAAGAGAAAGAAAAGAAAGAAGAACATCTTAGAGCAATGGCTCAAAAAGCCAGAGAAGAAAGAGCAGGTATTCGGCTTCCTGGATCTGCTAAGAATGATGAATCTCGTGAACGTGATCAATTACGTTTGGAACGTCAAAAAGACAGAGCTCGTGATCGTAACCTTGCTAGAAATGCCGACAGCCGTAAAAACAAAGTATTGCGGGATCGAGATATTAGCGAACAAATTGCTCTTGGACTTCCAGCAATTACTAGAAAAACAGGAGATACTCAGTATGATCAACGTTTGCTTAATACAACAGCAGGTATGGATACTGGATTTGGTGATGATGAAGAGTATAATGTATATGATAAACCTTGGCGTGGAAACAGCTCTTTGGCTCAACATATTTATCGTCCATCTGCTAATATTGATAAAGAAGTGTATGGTGATGATTTAGAAAAAATTGCTAAAACAAATAGGTAAGTTTAGTATTATAAGATTCTAATCTTAATTTTTATCAAATATTAAATGAGGCTTTAATTTAAGAGACTGCAAAACTAAATAACTCAAAGCTTAGGTTAATTTCCCTATGCTAAGAAAAAAAAATTCAATAAATTGTTTAATTCTTTCATGGCAAAATCTTAACTGTTTTTATATATAATTACTCTATACATTTTTTTTTGTTGTTTCATTAAACTCTCTGCAAAGGGTGACATTTCTGCAGAACTAGGCTATTACTTTATTTTACTTCTGAACTATTTTCTTCCCAGAAAAGATTTAATGCTGGAAAAGTTAACATTTTAACAAAAGTTGGCTTGTTTTTAGCATTAAAAACTTTTCTGGAAGAAAATCATTTGAGAGAAAAATTGAAGTCAATTTTATTTAGAGGGCTTAAAGAATCTTATACTATATTACTAAAAATATGTAAAGAAAAACAATAATTATATGAAAAAATATTTTACATCTTGCTTTTTAACATGTAATAATTTTTTTTTTTAAACCCGGAATTTTACTTAACTAAATCTATATAAGTATTTAGATATAACTTAACTTTAAATGTTTTATCTTTCATAAAATTATAATTCTTGTTTTTATTTAGGTTTGTGCCAAACAAAGAATTTAGTGGAACAGATCGCGATCCTAAAGCTAGTGGTCGATCTGGCCCAGTTCAATTTGAAAAACATCAACAAGAAGAAGATCCATTTGGTTTAGATCAGTTCTTAACACAAGCCAAGCATGCATCTAAAAGATCTCAACCACAACAACAAGATCGTGATAAACGTCGTAGAAAAGATTAATTTATTTTTCATATTCAATTAAAAATGTTTTTTTGTCTATTATTTTAGGAATGTCATTTTTATCTTTAAAACTGGCCTTTATATAAAGATTCACTAGAATAACATGTAAATAATATTTTTTGTATACAATTATAATTATATAAATATTTTATCTCCATATCAATGTTGATTTGTTTAGTAGAATTTCCAATTTTCATGAAGAATCATAGTATGTAATTTTCAGCACTAAATTCAAATAATTCACTATTGTCAAGTAAAATAGTCAAACTCCAGAATATTTTTAAACTTTAAAATTACATTTAGTTTCAAAACGTACAATATCCTATGATTGAGTTAAATTAAATTAAATTTAGTGAACATGGAGATAGAACACTTTGAAACTAGACGACTCATATGTAACATCATATTTTTAGTTACCATGTGTATGTTATTCCACGTAAATAATAATACTTGACTCAACTAAAATTAGTTGGTCCCAGTTTACACATCCCTTAGTATACTTTTTACAATCAAATAATTGAAACCATTACAGAAAAGCTAGGAACTAATTAAAACTACAAATTAATTAGCTGTTTACTGTTTGGGTCAAAATAGTTAAATTTTAAATTGCCATTTATTTGGTAATCAATATGTGAAAATTTATTGATTGAGGTTTTAAATTGGGAATACAGTATGACATTTTTGATGTGAGAAAAAAAACAAAACTTTAGTATTTCATTACTTAATTATATTTTCAAGGAATTTATATTCAATTATTTTTTAAAGTATTAACAGATATTGATAGTTCTACATAACTATGACCAAGAGTGTTTATATCATCCTGTTCAAGCATATTTGTCGGCTATGTCTTTCCATTGTTTCTGCAAAGATATAATTAAAATAAACATTTTTAAATTCAATATTATTCTATAAAATTAATATTTTAAATTAGTTTTTATACATTATACATTTATACACTAACTGCAAAAAATTCATGAAATAAAACCTAATTATCTCTACATTTTTTTACTTTATTTATAATAAGAATGAATATAACTTTAGTTTTCATAAACTCAAACTTTTAAAATATAATAGTAGTACCTAACACAATCAGTTTTAACTCAAAAAAATAATTAAAATTAATATGCTGTCATATTTTAACTTTAATTCCTCTTCAACAATAGTGTTTTGGACTAAAACTAAAATTATTTTTTAATATTTCTAAAGCGTCATTCCGTAATTTTATTCACATTAAAAATCCACTTAAAATTTTGCCTTTTACCTTTTAGTTGTTCAAGCCATGATCTAGGATCGTCATTATTAGTTATTTCTATACTTAGTTTTAACTTGCACATTTAAAATGCTTGCTGCAAGGCACTTGAAACATAAGGTTTATTAAACAAGTAGTAAATAAGTTTAAATTGTCAACATATCTAAATGCTCTATGTTGTACATTAGTCAGACCAATATTGGAATTCAACTTTGACTTCTGGAATCTTAGTAGAGCTATGACTACTTATTTTTATTAAGAACCATTCTCAATTTTAAGTATTTTAAATAATTGTTAATGTCATATTTTTATATTTTTTAATTATATATATATAGATATTAATCAAGTGTTTAATACTAAATATACATACTTCTAATAAAATACTATTCTGATTTAAATAATCAAGATAACAATATTGAGACTAAGTTTAAAAATGTTTATGAAGTATACATTTATTTTTAAGAGTAACGCTATTAATAAATTATAATTTTTACTTACACCACGGTTCATTCTATCATATAAGTTTTCAATACCAATATCTAGTGTTCTTTCAAAGAACAGGGATCCAACTGCTATAACGACAAAGAAGCGAGATGGCCTCCTCAAAATTGTTTGGTAGAGTACTTTTGAGACTGACATGGTAATTGTCTGAAAAATAATCTAGTATTATAAAAAAAATAAAAATACTTCTGATGTTGGATCAATTTTGTGTATTTATACAAGTACAATGAATGTAAATGTTTCTAAACATTTAATTAATAATCTTAATATTAAGTGTATGGTTTCAATCAAATGTAACACTGAATTCACCTACTTTAGTAGGAAATCAATTAAAAATATTAAAAAAGCGAACAAAATTGTATTAAGATTTTAATTTCCACATATTAAACAATGCTATTTACTAGGAATTTATCTGACTAGTGGAACATGTAACATAATAAGAAAAGAGTTCAATATCATGCCACAACAACCTAAACACCATTGAATGCAAACATAATACATAGAATTGGTAAAAAAAAATGAATCACTCAAAATCGTACAATAAAGTATAATGTATGTTATTTAAAGCTAAGAAACACTAACGTCGTACACTCCGTAGTCCCTTAATCTATATCCAATATACACAACAATGTTAAACAACCTGGATACTGGTTTTGATGAAATAACGATCATCAAAAAAACTTTAGTCTTAAGACATCATTTTGGAATTCTCTCTCTTCTATAGGGCGTCTAATAACGATAATGTGGATGCATCGTTTGACTCGGAGCAGAGATGTCGAAACGATTAATTAAATTTCAGACGTCTATTCGAAAGATAAAACTGACTATACCTACGGTGCACTTTGCTTACCTGTTTTTACGTAGTCGGACGTTTCTGACAAAGAGATTTTCTGCGTCGATTGGGTGAATAAAAATATCGTACCTGGATAATCAAAGTTTTATGACATAAAATGTAGATCACGGTTTCGAACTTCGATGTTGAAGCAGTCGTAGCTGAAGGACGTTATGATAGTAGTTATCAGCTGTGAGAGAAAAAGATTCATGGAACAATAAAATACTTATTGCTTTTAAACTTACTGATCATTATAGTTATGGGGTTACACGACTGCTGCTACATACTACTACTGCTACATAATTATACTATACTACTTATACTAAGTTAACATAATTGTTATTAGGTCTACTGGTTTTCGACGAAAATAAATGCTCTCTCATCAGTAAAGTTATCAATGTTATTTTTTTTTCGCGCGATTTCCGGCAGATTTCTTTTATAATATTATAAAATATTATATTTTATTCTCGTTTATGAACCTATGGTGTCGTGCTTTTAGCTTTACTACTTCTACTGTGTTAGCGACTAGCGTTATGATGGCCAATCAATTACTAAACAACCAAGCGGACTATGTTATGGAAACTCTAAAAAATATTATCGTGATGTGATTTACAATTTGTAATTTAACATTAATCATCGTACCAATATTTAAATATTCAATAACGGTTTTGAATTTTTGAAATCGCCTGAATCGATTTCTTATCAAGCCTTTTTCGCTTTCACAGTTGTATCTAAAATCTATATTTCGTTATTAATCCGGATTTTCATATTGAATTGAAGTATTATTCATAAGATCAAGTAAGCAAAACTCATTAATTTTAATTATCTTTTCGTGACAACATCTAACTTGTTTTACAATATCACACAATTCCTTAATTGATAAATTGTATCGTATAAATACAATTTTTGCTTTGGATATAAAGTATTGAGTAGGTTTTGTGTTTGTGAAAGATATTTAAATAGTATTCCATTTCAATTGTTAAATACATATTGTTTGCTTTACAATTTTATAAATAATGTTATTACTTATTGAATATCAAACTTTGTTTATTTAATAATATTTACAACAAATTATACTCTTTTAACTTAGTTATGTAAAGATCAATTGTTACAGCATCAATCATCACAGATTATCACAGTTCGTGCAATAATTTAATACAACTGAACTCCATAGTCTTGAGTTATAGTTACCATAAAATCTTAAAATGTACTGAAATTTAATAATTTCTGTGTATTGTATGTGATTGAATATGTTTAAATAAAAATAATTAAAAACTATAGGAAACAGAGTCTCTTAACCTACCTGCAGACATTTTATTTATGTAATCCAATACATTTATTTTTATAATTTGTATTTTAATTTAAAATATAGGTATTTTTTAATATTGTGTATGTCTACTATGTATATCTTAGATTTTACACATTAATTAAAAAGACCTGTCTTACTTTAGATTTTTAAATCATTCCAACTATGTTTCTTCAATGTTGAAGAACAGTAAATAGTTGTCAAAAAGTATAGAAACATTACTAGAAAAGCATTAATAAAAATATTTCAAATGCCTATAAATATTTTGATGATTGTCTATTCTATTTCTGTTAACATATTGATTTCTATATCAGTTTGGTATATATAATAGAATAGTTTTTTAGAATTGTTTCACTATATTACTCAATTGTATGTATATACATCACATAATATTTATACGTAAGTTTTTCTCAACATTTTGTGTAAGTTGCTAGATCTAAATCTCTGAGTATTATATTTGTTTTAACTACCTATTATTATACATGATTTCTATTAAATTTGTGAATAACACTAATTATTAACATCTCTTACCTACATAATGTTTAATACTTAGGTTCTTATATCTAAGTATTGAAAAGTATTCAGAAAATAATTCTGAGCAAAATATCATTTTGTTAGATTTTTATAGAATTTTTGCTTTTTTCCTGTGAAGTACTTAATTTTTTTGACCAATTTCCATTAGTTGCTTAATCCTGAATTTCCCAACATAATATTTTTAAAGTGTTGGTAAAAGACATTTGTATAAAATTCAATACCCATGTGTATCATACCACTACTCTAAATCTATTTATTTTTTTCAGGATGCCAAAAATTAAATGTGTAAATGATGAAAACAAATGCCCAAATAAAATGACTATAAATAAAAAATGTAAATCAGTTTTCCAATTTGATATGAAAAAAATTCTAAAAAAAAGACAAGCTGAGGATGACTTTTGGAAAAAACATGCCGATCTTGATAAAGAGATGAAAGTTGTAGATGATTTGTTTCAAAAAGAAGTAAACAATACTATTAAACATATTGATAAATATACTCCTACATTACCCAATGTTGGTTATATTATATTTGACCCCTCTAAGTATAATTTAAACTTTAATGATAAGTTTGATATAACAAGATCACATTCACAACAACTACTTCTTATGTCAATTGAGAAAAATGAACTTGAAGCCAACATTATTTTTAATAATCTAATGAAGTCTAATTGGTCGCCAGTATTTAAAGTATGTTAAACAATATTTATTTTACCTACAATACATGAACTAAATTAATAACAATATCTATAACATTATTTTTAATTAAAATGATTTTTAGGATATTCAACATATTTTATCAAATTGGGGAGCTGATTTGGATTCATTAACTAATAGTTCACCATTAAAGTGTCAAATAAAAGATTGCACAAAAATTGAAAAGCACAATTTTGAATTAACAATAAATTTTGTATCTTATAATATACTGAAAAATAATAAGGAATTTAGTGATGATGAATTACTAACATTGGCGCAGTATATTGCTAAAATATCCTTTGATAACCATTGTGGACAAATGATAAATGTTTTAAAAGAATTATTTACTGCTTGTATCGAAACTGCATTTCAAGAAAATGATGATACTTCTATTATAACATTTGCTCAAGAATTGTATTCACAATATAAAAATACACTATTTAAAATGGTTGTTGATTTATTCCTACCTTTAAAAGGAAACACAATGAAAACAATATATACTTATTTAACATTCAAACTATACAAATCACTTTTAGACAAAACCAACAATTTAAGTGCATTTCCATCTAATATTAAAGAGTGGTAGGTATTATCATTAAGTATACTCAATGGTATTATTTATGATTATTTTAATAAAAAATATGTTAGAAGATAAAAAAATTAATAAATTAAATATAGAATTCTATGTTCTTTGGCAAAAAAAAATGTTCAATTAAACTTCTTTTTAAACACACCCTTAGCTCTATTAAATCATTGTACATTATTTAATAATAATATTAATGCTTATATTTTTCAGGTTTGTTCAAGATTTGGTGAATAAAGATTTTTTTAATAGAAAACCAAAAAAACTATTATATTGTCTTATTCATCTGTTGGAACATATTGTGATTGTTTTTGATTTATATACTGACGAAAAAAAACTTAGTGATATGTATGACTTTTTCAATTATGTGATTAAACCAAATGGATTATCAGATTCTCTAAAACTTGTTAATATATTGGATCAATGGAGGTTGCAATTATTCCGTTTACATGTAAATCGAAAAAATATTTTATTATGAATATCGCATGGTTTTTGTTTATACATTATAATTTTTATTTATGTTTATTTCTATTATAAATTTTATATCGAGGAAGATATTTGTTTTATTTATTTGAGTAATTAATTTTAGTTCCAAAGTTAACTGTAATAATATAAAAGTAGATTTATAACAGCTCGCATAATATTATAATACCAGCTGAATAATATAATATGTTAATTTATAATTGTCATTCATAGTCATTACTCATTATATTATATACCTATGTTAAAGTTGTATTATTAATAAAATTGTCTGAATTTATTTCCATCTAAAAACTGTACATAATTTTACTAAAAGATTGAAACAGCTATATAAGATATAGCCCACGCTAATAAGCATTTGAATGTATTCTTCACAATAAAAATAATGTGATACACATCACACTATGCTTTTAAGTTTTAATTTCATTGACTAACAAATGTGATTTGATCCAGGTAGGCCACCCAGTGACGACTCGTCAGGGGAGGCAAGTGACCTAACAAGTGGCCTCACCTAACTATTGTAAAAGAGAAGGAGGTATATACAATAATTATAGTTTACTGAGAAAATTATATTCAATAATATAATAAACATTTTTAAACACAAAAGTATTTTGTTATTATATATTATTTTAATGACAGAACAAATTTATTTGTTTTGTATAATATTAATTATCATAGTAGCATTCATTATAGAATAGACAAACTGCATAGATCATAAAATGTACATGATCAAATAACTTTTAATTTATAAAATATTTAATGAAACAAAATTATTTTCAACTGCCTCAAAATTAGCAAAAATTTCAAAATTAAAAATATTAAACCATATTTAAATAAATTAAATACATTTTTCTTGTTCTGACATTGCATCTATTTGCATAAAATGTAGAAACTACATCGCTTTCAGTGTGCGAGATTGAGACCTGGTAAACATCTGCAATGTCACTCCCATCAGTGCTGTCTTCACGTAATTTCTGGCTTCATTCACTCAATTTTAAAGCATTAGATATTTGTACTCAGGCACGGATCTAGAAATTAAATATGGGGGGGGGGGGCTAGATAACAAAATTTACTTCATGTATACATAAAAACATAGGCATTAAGTTTGAATTTTAAAAGTGAATAAAATATTCAATATTTATGCATATTATAATAATTTATTTAATTATACTAGCTATAATAATAACAAGACTTAAATAAACAATTTAAATTGACCAATCCTCTGTCTTTATCTTTCTAGAATAAATAAAATCTAGATGATCTCAAAAATATATTAATAGCTTCATCAATATTTATAGGTATTTCATTTTGAATATTTAAAACAGCTAATCCGTTCAAATGGTCCTGACCCATAGTTGACCTCAAATAGTTTTTTAAACGTCTTAATGTCGAGAAACTTCTTTCTGTTGTTAATTTTAAATAATAAAGTTAATTTTAGAACTCTTTTTTTAACAACCACAATTATAATAGTACTTTTAATTATCAAATTATTTTGATACAATCTAAAAATAAATATAATAAATATAATTTTTAACAGTTGTATACTTTACATTTTCATTTCATTAACAAAAATTAAAAAAAAAAAATTGTTCTTGTTTGTAAAAATTGAAATTAATCATATTAATTTATAGTTTAAGGTTATCAATCATAACTTATTAATCATAAAAAAATATTGTTCCAAATTCCTGTGCACAAAGACTTTGAATTTCAGCTGAAAATAAAAAAGGGAAATCTTCTAAATTTTGATATTATTTAAATTAGGGGTGTCCAATTTTTTGTGAAGACTGGGTCACATCATATGAATAGAAGTTGTGTAGGTTATAAAATATATGATTTTTAACATTTTGTTGTTTTATATTCTTAAAATAATTTTTTTTCTCATAATAATAAATAATAGTATATTAAACAATTAATTGATGGTTTTTAAATTGAAGTAAAGGCTGCATTCATATTCAACGGGAACCGTGGGTTGGACATCCCTAATCTAAGTCACCTAGAAATTTATATACTCACAATCTACATCATATAATTTAGTCAACTTTTGATTCAGCACTATGTAAATTTCCCGTGAATTACATAATCTTCCAGCTACCCAATTATCATTAGATGTTTTAATCATAACAGAATAGGTTGGATGCATACTGAAATGAAATAGTATACAATTAATACATGCATAATAAATTAATTTATGATTCATATACAGTACGTAAACGCTAATTGAGAATACTCAATATCTCAGTGTAGAGCACTGCAATTTGAATTCAGTCTTTTACTTTGTTATTATGACATAAAATACACATTGTTATGGCCTTTGAATTTTTTTTAACTTAATTCGACATGTGCATGCACAGTATAACTTTTATTTCTTAAATGGCAATTACCTGTTTCAACCATTAATTATTTTTTTGCCAATTTTTTTAATGAATTTTAGTAGTTTAACCAACTCTTTAAGTCCAAAATTTACTAATTTGTAGTAAATCAACTAAAAAACTACAAAATGTGTGGGATTTTTAGTTTTTTTACTATAACTCTAAAAATAGATATTCTAAGATGGCTTAGGCTTCTATTTATTAAGGTGATATGAGTTTTAATAGAGTTTTGAATAAAATTATAGGCAGAATGTCCTCTATCTGAAGTAATTAATAAAAATAATGAAACTAACTAACTTAGAACATTAGCTAAATAAAAATTAAGAAAATTACTTGAAAGAACAATTTATAAGTTAAATTAATAAATAACTGAATAAACTTATAACTTAAATAAGAATCAATTTATAATTAATCATTTATAAATTCCAATAAATCCATTAAATGTAATGAAATAAACAATTATACTTATTTATGTTTTTTCTGCTATAAATTATAATTCATACATAAATTCAAATGAAAATTATAAAGGAAATTAAAATTATAGTAACATATTAATATCGCCTTAATAAATAGGAGAGAAAATGTCAAGCCTAAATAATCCTAGAATATTTATTTTTTATAGTTATAGTCAAAAAACTAAAAATCCCAAACATGTTATAGTTTTTTTGGTTAATTTAATATAACTCAGTCAATTTTGGACTTGGAGAGTTGTTTAACTGCCAAAATTCATTTAACAAAAATAGACAAAAAATAATTAGAGTTTGAAACAGGTAATTACCATTTAAGCAATAAAAGTTGTACTGCGCATGTCGTGTCTAATTAAATTAAAAACATTCAAAGGCCATAAAAATAAGTATTTTATGTCAAAATAACCAAATAAAAGACTGAATTCAAATTGCAGAGCTCTACACAGATATATTGAGTATTCTCAATTAGTGTTTACATACCATATACATAATATATTTTTTTAATCAGAATTATACACACCAAGATTGTTGGCTGCTAATATCAACTAAGACTCGTAATGCATCTGGACTAAGATTAAATTCAGATGGTCTATTAGTTGTAGCAATTGCGTTTGAATACTTAATTGAATTTTTAATTGCTAAATTCATAGCATTAAAATACACAAATTTAGCTGGTCTTTCAGTGTATAATTTTGAAGCCAATGTCTTTTCAACTGTATTTTTCATCTTTTCCGATAACAAATATAATTTTGTCCCGAGAAATTGATCTAAGGTATTGTACAAATCTGCTGTCAGTGGATTTTCCACTAAAATCAATTATCACTGTCAAAAAACAAATTTGTTATAGCATATAATCATATTCTATGATACTTACTTTTAATAAACATACATACAATTGAGTGATGTGCTTTATACATAACTAGTCTATAGCTTTTAAATGTTTTGTCATTTTCATCATTCAACCATAAAATAGGGACCTTACCCAAATCACTAATCCAACTATCTGTTTTTACTGCCCAAATATTTGTTATAAACCTATTTAAAAAGTCAAACTAAAAAAATTGCATTTTAAAATATAAATATATATAAATTATTTAAATTATTACCTTCCAACTAATTGATTAGGTAAACATTGTTGCACTAAATTTCCTTTAACTAAATGGTCTTTTTTTGTAATTTCTGGTAAGACCCACATTAAAATATAGGAATATACAAGTTGAGTTTGGCGTTTATTCAGACCACTCCTAAGCAAACGTCAAACAATAATAAAAAAAAGTAAAAAAAGTAGGTAACCACTACTTTGTTGTACAGTAGGTCGCCTTATTATTAAGAAGTAAGTCAATATAATGCATACATTAAATCATTGCTTACAAAAAATCATTCTGAGCAAAGATGGTTTATCAACTTATATTACTAAGTAATTAGTAAATTTTATAATATATTTTTATTGCCAAAAACATTGCATTAAGAAATATCAAATGTGTATAAAATAAAATAACACACTTTCAGAGATTTCAAGTACCCACAAATAGTATAATTAAATTTCAACAACAAAAACTCAAAAAGTATAAATGGCTCAAAAGTAGTCAAAATATTTTATCATGTATTTAAAATAAGTACTATAATAATAATATAAACCTTTTGTAAAAAAATTTCAAGTACCTTCAAAATAAAAAATAAAAACATTTTTACTACCCTAAAATATAATAATGAGCACAAAAATAAAAATAAACACATAATTGTAATATTAACACATTCATCACTCTGCTCAGAATCTAAAATCAAAACAGATTACCAGTGAAATAAATAATATAGCAAATAATGATATGAGACGTTTTATATGTTAGACTATCATTCCACATAAATCATTATTATTCAATTTCATAAATTCAAATTTAAGAACTCTTATTTGTAATTAGTAATCATTAGTATGATATTAAAACTAGAGCCTACATAAATATTAAAGTTTTATAAATTAAGACACAATTGCATTTTAGTTATTGTTGCCAGACTCCATTTATAAGTATTTAAAGAAAATTCTTAGCATATTAACACTAAAATACATAGTAATTAATTTATATTTATGAAAAAGAAAATTTACCTTGGCATATAATCTAATTTTTAAATGAATATAAATTAAATAGTTACCAAACAAGTGAATCATTATAAAGTAACATTGTAAAATGTACTTGTGGAAATGTATTTTCAATAGTATTTAGAAAACTCTGCGCATACAAATGAATTACATTATCTAAGGGAAGAAAACTGATGCCTTGAAACATATCCATAAATGTATGACTCGATACATCAGTATTCTGTAAATACTAAAAAAAAAAAACACATATCTAAGCATTTAAAATTAAAATTAAATTATATGGTATTAAACAAATTTGAATAGTATTAGTATTCACTATATTATATTTAAATATATGTTGTAAAAATCAAAAACTAACCTTGCTATAAAATTTATTAAGCATAAGTCTGAGATAATCTGGATCATTATCTTTCATTAACTTAGTCATATTACCTACAGTCATTTGAAACGTATGATACCAGTGTTTCAAGATGGCCAAATAAATTGGTTCTTGAAGATTATATGTGCAATACACATGTTCATCTGGAGACTCTGAAGACTTTTGTTTAACTTTACATTCTGCTGACACAGTCTAATGAACATAATGTTACAATTACTAAGATAATTTCAAAGAAACCTAGAAATTGATAAAATTAATTTTAAAAACAAGCAATAATATTACAATAACTATCCAAAAATCCGGCTCTGCATTGTATAACACTTTTAATGTTTTTTCAGTACGCAAAGATTCACATGATTCATTTGCATTAAAGTTCCTGTAATATTAGTATACAAATAAAAACATTTACCAATATATATATAATGAACAAATGTAATAGCAAACCGTGTAAAACAAATGACAGCTTCAATGTGACCAACATTGAGAACTTTTTTGTTCTCGTCCTCATTTGCTGGATAGTAAAACAGTATTTTGTTAGCTCCCTGTATACAAAAAATAGAATATTCAGTAAAGAATATTACAAGTGCATGAAGTATAAAAAAATCAGATTTCAATAAATATATAAAAATTATTATTTTAAATCAAGCAAAATATTTTTTGAACGAGTAGAGTAATCTATGAATTACCAATATGGCCAATAAAGCTATGAACTATTAGTTAAATTTTTTAGAGGTAATTTTAGTTGTGAAAACCGGTACGTAACAACAAATTGCACAAAATGTAGTAAGAACATGTAAATGAGTACTTACATCGTCCTCAGTTTTTGATAATAACGAGTTAAAAATGTACAAATTCTGAACAGTCACTACAGTCGGCATTTTATTATTCGAAAGTTCGTGTTCACATGTTACAAATCAAATATGAATTTGAACTTTAAATACAAAACAATGGCAAGCGTAAATTATAATTACCACAAACGTCGTTAATTGTTTTAAGGATCAATAATAAAAATAAAATTGTTAATTTTCAGCTGTAACTTTGGCTCAACGCATCTCTACACTCTACACTCTAGTACTTTACAATCTACAGTTTATAATCAAAGACCGTCAAACCGTATCTAATATCTATGAGCAATGAACTATTAAAATTAAACTAACACTATTAACAGACAATATGATAACGGTTATCAGAGTCGACCAAACAAGAAAAACTACCTCCATAAAACCACAATATAACTATAGAATAAAATACAATAAACTCTCTCTAACAAAGTACAAACAAAATATGATTATGATATTATGATCATTATCGGTTGCGAATTTGTGATATTACTTATTAATTATTATTATTATTGAACGTAATTCGTAGTTACTATAGAGTAGTGCACTGTGAAGTGTGTAGTTTACTAGTATAACATTATTATTAATACACCTTTACATTTTTAATTACCAAATATTGTTCTGTATGAAGTAGGTGTTCCCAAATATCCAAAATGCCTCTCCAAGCGTATCGAAAACAAGTCGACTCTCGGAATTTATGATTTATATGATAATTATTTCGTAGGATCTCAAATTTGCATTTCTATCCTAGTGTTATTACATATTATCCAGTAATTGATTGTATTATTGTTGACGCTGTCTGCAATTATTACGTAGAATAATTTCACTGGTAAGTATTTAAAATAATTTTTTGTAATACCATATAACTATGTAAGCCACCACCGGTAGTAAAAGGAATGGTCGTAATTCCTATTAAATGTGCCAATTAATTGTTTATTACAATTGTTTTTAAATTTTAATTTTTTACTATCAGTTGTATAAAATAACAACTGATATAGTTATAGCATTATTTAATTTTTAAATTTAAATGTTCAAAACTATTTTTACTGTTATCAAATCAATATGAATGTAAATATTTTAAAGCATTTCAGCTTTTACATATATTTAAAAAAAAAATGAAAATACAAAGTTAATGAACAATAAATATTGTATTTTATGTTTAATTTTTGTTGTAGACTAGCTGTATTGTAGGTATATGAATGTAAAAATGTTAATGATTAATTTATAAATTCCTTTGTAATTTCTATACATTACTATGATAATATGAAGTACAAATCAATAACTTATGATTATATTAATCCATATTATATTTTAGGTATCTGACTATCCATATTGTTAATAATATTTCTACATGGATCATCAACATTTTAAATATATAGTAACCTAGTATATATAGTTAGTTATTTAACGAAATATAGTATACCTAACACAACTATCATAAAAACAATTTTTAATTATCTATTTATGATCCAATCTTCCATTAATTTTGTAAAAAAATGACCATATCGACCACCACTTTGTTTTAATATTTCACTATTTATATCCAAACTAAAAGTAAAGAATTTAATATACGTTTTGATTAACAAAATATTTAATTATAAAATGAGTAATTTTTATCAAATCAAATCAATACACATTTAATAATGTATTTACAATAAAAAAAAAATATAAACGATAGAAAAAACGTTCAAGAATACGCATTAGTTTTGAACTAATGCAAGAATTATTTTTAATTTACAATTTGTAATTACTAATTACATACTAACATTGAAAAATGATAAATTATTATTGATTTGGAAAGACACTAAATTTATTTAATAAATTATTAAATTATTTTAGATATGGATTCAATCACTTCAGCACTTGCAAATCTTGCTGCTGATAAGGGCGGTATTTATGGAAGTCTAGTTTATATACGTTCCGAAATGGCAAAAAAAAATGGAGGATTAAAAGAATTTCGAGAATATGGTGGTATCAGAATATTGAGTAGATTATTACAACAAGTTAACCCAAAAATAACATCATTAGTTTTAAGCATTCTTGGAGACTACAGCATGAATTCAGAGTGTTGTGAGGAAGTAATTTTAGCTACTTTATCAATCAAATAAAAATCGATTTTATTTATTTTATTGTTTATATGTTAACTCTTAACATTATTCTATTGCAGTTACTTAATTATGGTATTCTCAAAGATCTTAGTTTCATAATGAAAAATATAAATGTTGATTCAATTCACTATCGTATATTTAGGTTAATCGCCAATCTAGCTAAATCTGAAGCCCATATTCCAATTATGTACAAACATAATATTCATAGTATAACTATACAAGTATTATCAAATACTGATAGTGATATTACAAGATATACAGCAATTCGAGCTCTTAGGTAAAGATTGGTTAACTTTATTATACTATAGTTAATAACTTATATCAAATATTCAACACAATTTTTATTGATTTAGAAAAATATGGGAAAATTCATCAAAAACTGGTTGTTCAGAAATGTTAAAGTTACAAGCTGTTAAGATAATTTCTGATTCCTTAAAGTCAGAATGTAATGAAATAGTTATGGCTGTTCTACGAGCCCAAACTGCTATTTTATATCGTGTTTTAGAGTTAAAACATGCAAAAAATAGCTTAGACACTGTTGTACAGGTAATGATGGTTAATTTATAAAAATAATTATCATAGCTAAAAAAAAATTTCTTATTATTTTAGATTTTAGGAAATAGTGAAAAAAAAAGTATTGATAACATATGTATTTTAATGCGTTTATTACCTGAACGACCATTAGTTTCCAAAATAATATACGCGATGTGTAAAATTCGTGATGCTTTAGGATATTTACATCAATCTCGTTTGATTGAGCATATCACTGAAATTTTAAAAAAAGAAGATAACCATTGTAAGTAATTTTATAACATCAACATATCATTAGTAAATTAATTTTTTTTTAAAACATTACCTATTGGACTACTTAATTTATCATATGTCATAATAATTTATTTAAAATTGTGTGGTACCAAAATGTTACTGTAAGTACACTTTAAATAACAGGAATCTTTGATAGGCAAATACTTTGAATATCAGACCTAAACTATTTATAAAAATTAATTCATAGTTTTAGAACAATATATTTTATTAAAATATTTAATAAGTATTTAATCAATTGTTTTTTTTTTCTAAATTATAGATTTAACTTTATCAATGTGCCTTTTATTGCAATGTCCGCTCAATCGTATTAGATTTGTTAATACTCAAGACTGGCAAAGCCTATTTTTGGGCTTAATCACCAGTACAAATCATACCTATATTAATATAGCAATCAATACTTTACCACATTTCCAATATTGCACGGTTACAATAAAAGTATGTATCACATAAATGATTAATTTATTGTTATTTAAATTATTTTTAATTTTTTGCTATGTCAGTTTTGTTATTTATTAAGTTATCTGTGTGTACAATACGTTGTGAACGTTTCAGCATATATTTAGATGCATTTCTGTCATTTGTTTTTCTATTTGAACTAGATATTGATTTCAACTGTTCCGTTATACTAAAAAATCTTGGAGATCTTTTGCCCAATATCTGTTGAGTATCTGACTTATTTGCTTTGATCTTTTTTAAGTGTTTTTGGTTTACTGTTTTATCTTGATTTAGAGCTTCAATAAGAGCAAATGACTCTTGTTCGGTCATTTTAACCAATTTTTGATTCATTTTTATCCAATCACTATCCAATATTTTTTCAATTGTCCAACGTTTTCTAGGCTCTGGTTGTAAAATACTATCTATACACATTTTTACATTTTCACTTATAATTTTCTCTACTGAGGGTTGATGTCCCCAATCTCGTTTGACCTTTAATAATTTTAATTAAAAAGAAAAACAATTTTTTAAATATATAAAAAATACATGTAATGAGTGATAGTGTACTTGTTGCTTATACATTAACTTCATGTTTTTTCTATTGAAAGGCATTTTCTTGTTGAGCATTACATATAATACTACTCCAAGTGACCATATATCAGATATTTTACCATCATATGGACGTGTAGTCAATATTTCTGGCGATGCATAACCCAATGAACAACAATAAGTATTACAGTTCAGTTTTTTGGAACTCTTAACAAATTTTGAAAAACCAAAATCTGTTAACTTTATAGTATAATGCTCAGTAATGAGAATATTTTCACATTTTATATCCCGATGTACTATTTCCTTAGTATGTAAATATTGCACTGCTAATGTCAGCTGTCTAAACCATATACGAGCTTGATTCTCTTTTAATGGCCCATGATCGATTATGTTCTGCAAAAGATCACCTTAAAAATGTAGAAATTAGTTTTTATTATTCTTTAAATATACACTATATTTTATTTTGAAAAGTCCAATTTATGAATGTAAAAAAATATCTGGGTACGCCAATAAAATGAGAATTATTACAAATTATTTTAGCATATGTTATCATATCTAGACGGTTTGTCAAAAGCAACTATTCATCTAAAATGTGTAAAAAGGTCTAATCCATTACATATCAAAAATACAATTGGTCAAATAATACTATTAAAAAAACCTGTTTTGAAATTCTACATTTAGTACCCACATTCAATAGATAATAATTAGGTCACAAAATTTTATATACATCCTTAATTTTATTGGATATACATTTCTTAATTATAATTTAAAATTGACATATTTCATAACACTCTAAATAAAATAAAATATATTCATTATGAAGTTCATGCATATTCTCAAATATTTTATGAATAAGCATATATTTTACTAACTATTTTATTCTTGTATGTTTTCCTATTCACAGATAAATTATTCATAAATAACCATAATTCTACATGAAATACTTTAATCTATCATACATTTTTATAATTCATAATTTAGATAAAATAGGTAAAAATTTTTAATATTTTCATATCTGTTGTACAATCTATTACTCTTGTTTGTTCATTTGTTTTTCTATTCAATACTTTTTTTAAATTTAATTTAAATTTTAAAAATAAAATGTTTTATTAATATTGTATGTATTAAAAATACATACTTTAGCAAAACTGACAACATAAATATCTATTTTTTTATTACATAAAAATTCATGTCCTAACAAAATATAACTGTTCTCTTATATTTCAAATAATTTATAGATATAATGACATGCCATTATAGTTGTGTTAAATATGTTTTAATTTAATTTCTGTTTCGACTACTATTATAATGATATACTTAAGTTTAAAATTTGTATTTTTTTTTTAATAATTGACTTGGTTAGCATTTATATGATTACAAAGCATACTTATACAATATTAATGTATATAATATAAACATTTTTGACATCTAAAATTTTAAAAATAGTAAAACATATATTTTTACTATGACTTAATTTTATTTTATTGCAATAAATTAAAAATGTTATTGACTAATTGTTTTTAACTAACTGTTCTAGATCTGTTTGTTATATTGTAATATTTTTTTAGTTAATTAATAATGATACATTTTTTGTACCTCTTTCTGCAAATGCCATAAAAACAAACAAAACAGCTTTTTTTTGTAAAATACTGTGTGTATATATTATATATGGATGATTAATTTGACGTATAACATCTAACTCTCGTGGCAAAAACTTAGAAACATACTCTTTGCTAGTCTGTCTTGTATCAATTATTTTCACTACCAAATTCAATTCTTTTTCTTCTTGTATGTATTTAGCATGACATACTTCACCATAACTTCCATTTGATATGTGATCTAATATAATATATCCCTCAGATTTTAAAATGTTTGTTTTTGATAATTGTTTATTCAATTTTATAGTTTTATTATAAAATAAAAACATGATAGATAAAAACTATTATAAAAAATGTATTTATTTAAACAATTTAATTTCTATGACAAAAAAAATAATAGTTTTTTCCAATAGTAATAGAATATAACAATTATAGTATTATTTATTGGCCAATGAAGTAACTACAATAATTATTCAATATGATTTAATTCACAGTATGTGTTTAATTGCAGAAAATGGTAGAAAAGGGTTTGATTCCTATGTTAATCAAGCTTTTATCTTTATATGTAAAAACAAATAAAATGCCTCATATGTGTCCATTGGAAATGAAAACTAAATCATTAGATTCTTCAATATTTGTTAGCTGTGCCTCTCCAACAACTACATATGATCATGATGCAAGTCCTATCTGGACACCACCTAAAGATGACAACATAGCAACAGATTCACATTCTCCATATTATTCACCAGTTTGTGAATCATTTGATATTGAGTCTGTAAATGCAGATGATTCAAAATCTGATATCAGTGACTTTGAAGAAAAGGTTAAATCAAATTTATAATACTTCATTTAAACATTTATTATCAATTTAACTTACTTTAATATCTATTATAAATATATAATTCATATTTTAGGATGATGAAATTGTAGAACATTCATCTCTAGAAGATATAACAGTCTGTAAAATTATACAATTCTTAACACATGTAATGTACATGGAAAAAGTTGTATTATTAATGGCTGATAAATACGTATGGGAAACAATATTAGATTATATGCAATATATTGAAAATGGACATAACAATTCAAATGCATTAAAGATATTAGAATTTATTACTCGGTATGTTTTTCAGTTTCACAATAAGATTATCCTATTGTACGTTTTTATTTTATAGTGAAGTGCTAAACTTAAATAGCATTCTTACTGATGAATTAATTTTGACAACACATCGAAGGCTATGTAGACCTATTCATGAACTTGAGTTATGCAATTATTGTATGATCCGAAACAAATTGGGTATGAGAATCATCAAAAATGCTCAATCGTTTTCATCAAAATTTGGAGAAGGTATGATGACCGGTATAATGGATGAACCAGATACACCTGATACTAAACTTAAACTTAAAATATTAGTATCTGTTCATGTACCCATTGTCATTCAAAAGTAAGTTGTATGTTATAGTTTTATCACTAATAAATTATTTATCATAATTCATGAATAATGAATGATATTAAATATGGATAATATCACTGATAACAAATTTAAAGATTTAGAATTTTTATTTATATTCTTAGTTAAAAGCTTTAATTTCCTATTAAACAATCAATAAAATTGCCAACATTTGTTATTAGTATAAGGGACTTTTTCACTGAAAATCCTTAAAATTGTTTTTATTTGAAAAGAACCTTTAGGATATATTATTATAAAAAATGTTAAAACGTTATTAATAATAATTATCAATTAATATTAATTGATAATTTAAAAATCAATAATTTCTTAGCCTAACTTAATCAAATATGTTTTGGTTAATATAATTATTATTTAATATTTTAGGCATTTTTAAACAAAATAAGATAACTTAGTTTTAAAAAAAAAATGATGTATTAAAACGGGTAGTTTGTATTTCCTAATAATTTGATGTCATCACACTCAGAAATCAAAATATTGATTGTCACAATACAAACACATCAAAACATTTACTAATGTCAATTCTTTGTACAATAAAGAATCTAGATCCTACCAAGCTTCCCAAAAAATGATCAAACACAACATAGACCATTAGGCCTACATTATTACATTATTACATTAATTAAATAAAAAACATTCATTAATATGCTAACAAATCTTTTAATATGTACTTTTCCTACAACATGACAATATATACAAAAAAAATATGGCTTAGTCAAACTTTATAATAATTAAATACACTTCTCAAAATAAATTGATATTTTGTCTAAAATAATTCACAACTGTCACGAAAAAATATGCAAATGTAAAAAATTCTGAACCCTATTCATTAAAAAATAAATTTTAAATTATGTAAACACCTTCTACACTTCTGGTAATTGGTGTGATATATAATTTTTTTAAATATTTAATTTCTTCCTTTATTTTATTCTACTAGCTCATGGACACCAAGAACATGTTGATAAGTGATGACTTTATCTCTCTATACCATTTATTGTGTATTATGTCTAATCTGTATAAAATATTCTTATATTAAAAATATGTACTACTTATTAACATTTTCTTTCATCTTTAAACTATTTCAATTTATTGATCAATGTTAAAATTGTATTTTTCAGCTATCCCAAACTATTGATTCTACTATTATCTCGTTACAAAGTATATTACATATTGTGTAATATAATTAAAGATGACCAAAATCCATCATTTGATGATGCTATTGGAGCTTTAATAGCTTTATTTGATGAAATTAAAATTACTTTAAAAAAATCAAAAATACAATATTGTGAAACCCGAGATTGTCATAAAAGTATTTTACAAAAAGAAACTACAGTAACATTACAATTAGACGATGGTGCATTAATAAATGCAAATAAATCCTTATTATCATTGAAATCTCCAATGTTTGAGGCCATGTTTCGATCTGGTGGTTTTAAGGAAGCATACCAAAATACTATACGTTTAAATGATGTAAGTTCTGATTGCATCAAATCATTTTTACTTCTACTTGAAGTATATTGTGATTGTCTTTTGCCCGGAAATATCAATGTTCTTTTAGAATTAATAACAATCACAGATCAATACATGTTAAATGAATTATCTGAAAAACTTATTATATTTATGATAAATTCTATTTCTGTTGATAATTGTGATATAATTTATGGATGGGCAAAAGATTTTGGTCATCAGTTAAAACTCGGGGTTAATGTGGATTTAGATGTTATCAAATATTTGTTTTCTTCAAATTCAAGATTCCCTGATCGTGTTAAAACTATCAAAAAAATTAGTAGAAGTAGTTACGGACAACTTTTTATTGAAGATTTAACAACCTTAATAAAAGGTGGATTGTCAAGTATAATAACTTATGATGATAAAACATCAATATTTTACATAAACAAATTGCATAGTGGGTTAGAATTATCCAGTAATATAACTAAATAGGATACAATCTATTAATAATTTAAAATTGTGTGATTATTAAATTTCAACTTCACAAACCCATTAAATTAATATAATTAGTGAGATATATATTATAAATATATATTATATTGTATAATATTTATGTTTTGTGATTTTTTTTTTCTTATTGATTTTATCATTGTAAAATATTAATAAAGAATAATCATGGTCAATATATAATTACTTAATACTGGTTATTTATTGTTAATTTCCTTAATGAATACATTTTATTTAAACAACATCTATTCATACTGTTAATGTCTAATGCTAAAATATGATAACTTCCTTGACTACAACATAAACAATGAGGAAACAAATTATTATTTTCTATATGATGTATATTTGATGATGTTTGTTTATTGTTAACATGTAATGTCTGACTGTTATCTGAAATCAGGTAAATTCAAGTTAAGCCAATAATATTATTGTCTCAGTATAATATATAATAACACAAAAACATTTACCATTCAATTTCATATCTATTAGGTTCACATTTAGATTATCATGTTTATATTTCATTGATTTCTTGTACATTTTTATTGCTTCTTCATAATCCGGAGGTGGTTCATATGCTGGTGGTTCATCAATTAAATAATTTGAATTTACCCTTCCTATTTCTGAAGTCAGACTATTGTCATCTAATTGAATTCCTTCCACTTAAAAATCCAACCACAATGGTGGTTTATAATTTCATAGTTACTAAATATTATAATGAAGTACTTACAAAGTAGTTGACTGATGGATATGAGATGATTTTGAAAATCTGTCTGAATATGGTAACATGTGGCGATTCTATAGATTACCATCAAAACTATTATGAAAAATATTATAAAACCTGCAATGACAAAGATATAAATACAATTTCATAGATTCAAACAGTAGCATACGCAGAATTTTAGTTCGGTTAGGATTTTCACTTTATTGAGATACATTTAACAGAAAATTTTCGTTTAGCAGAATCCATTTTATGTTGTAGCTGTAATATTAAAGTAAATTTACCTATTATCAAACTTAAAGGTAAAAATTTTATCAAGACCATCACTTGGACTTTTATTAATATTATAATATTAAAGTGAGTTATGAGCATTTTAAAGTTGTAATATTTGACATAGCTATAACTCAGTTTAAAACTAGAATATCAATAAAAGCCTATGCGATGGTTTAGATAAAATTCTTGCCTTTAAGTTTGATAATAGATAAATTTACTCTAATATTAAAGCTAACAACATAAAATTGATTCTGCTGAACGAAAATTTGTTATGTTGTATGCTTGTATGTATATAATATGACGAAGACAACACATATTACGGATGTCCTTAAGTAACTTTGTGTTTAAAACAAAGAAACAAATATTTTAACCGTTATTAAGGACAACTTACACTTAAAAAGGCTTTACTTCATGTTGAGTTACTTTCGAAAAAAGTTGCACTCACAATTTTTCACGAAAAACACCTGGTATTCAGCTTGTTTATTATATATGGGGTATTTTTATTTGACTTTGGCTAATACACCCCCATCGGCCCCATCACTCCAACTGTTTTATACTGTGATGTCTTCTACTAAGTATTAGATAGTCTGCAGGTAGTATGTATATCTTAGAACCATTTATTAGGTACCTATTATTTATATTATACTATACTCACCTATAAAACATCCCAAAAGGATATGATATCGTTTCGAATATAAAGTGCTGTTTGGGAAATAATAGTTCGACTTGTATGCATACCAACTTTTGTCCATGTAATCCGATTGAATATCTGCAAAATAATAAATATTAAATACTCTTCGTTGTTACATTATAATATATTGTATCGTCAGTAGCAGCATAGGCAAACACTATAGGTGACATAAGGCCTTTTTCCCCAATAATATGTTTATTATCCCTCCATCTCTTTAAATCATCTTTCGGTTAAGGTATTTATTTTAAGTTTAATTGCAGAGGTTATATGCAAATTCTCATGGACGTCCCCAAGGGAGAGGGCTGTGCCCCGTCTTGTCCTCCTCCCCAGAATTTCGAACTAATTTTCCCATACATAGTACATCATAATGTACTATAAAAAAAAAGTAAAAAATAATCTTTATTTATTTTTAAAATTAATTTTGCCCCCTCTAGAAAAATGTCTGGGACGTCCATTTAAATTCTATAATAAAAATATTCAAATAGTGTAACTAGTCTGTAATACAGTCTTTAGTAAACTGGCCGCATGTTTAGATTAAAATAAAGTACCTACAATTTATGTTATATACTTTGATAATATTCCTATAACATCACTCACAGATTTCCACGATCCTATACTCTATTCCAGTAGTTCCTGACCCGGGTACGCGAGATAATCTCAAGGGGCATGTGAAAAAAAATTGACTAATGGCGGAAAATGTTGAATTTGTTTGTTTAAAACGATTCGTTTCGATAATATTCAATATACATATGCAGTTGTTAAAAATAAAAATTTGTGTTACAAATTAAAACTTCACCGTCAACTTATTTAATAAATATGGAATATAGAATGAAACATAAAATATTTAGTTATTTTTTATTTAAATATTTTAAAAGTAATTAGGTATGTAAAAAAGTTTAAATATTAAAAATCTGGCAAAATATTAAATTTAGGGGTATGGAACGAAAAAAAAGTTGGAAACCGTTGCTCTATAATCTATTACAAACAAGAAACACCCACGCGGCGACTGATTTTCGTCGGATGATGGTCATTGATCACCCATTGTTCTCCCACCCCTGAATCAACCACCTATTCGCCATCAGCTTTACCGGCAGCAGCGTCCGATTTTCGTCGCCGACGCTCGACTGTAAAAGTAATGAGTATGAACATGATATAATGTCGCATACTGACGTACGTATCTGATACCAGTGACTGACTGGCGTAGCCAGGAACTTTTTATGGACAGGTTCAGCAAATTCAAACTTACCACACTTTAATTCATGTTATCGGATATTTATTTTTATCGTAAAAATATAACACACGTTGAAACTTTTCGAGAATTTTAATATGATTTCCAAGTCAAAATTTTAAAAAACATAAAAATGTTAGAGAAAAAACTATTTCATATAACACTTAATTTACCATCTCAGATTCATGGTGGGGTAGTTCTGACTCCCCAACCCCCCATGGATACGCCACTGTCTGATACAATGCATTTTAAGTTATTTATTCAAACTACGATCGATTAACTACGTCGCTCTCGCCCTTGCATTGCGATAGCAGTGTTTGAGATTTGTGCTCTTAAGGCACATTATAGGCGAATAGTTCACGCGTGGATGCGATTTTAAATCGCCACGAATGTTCGCCTAAAATTAAGTATGTGCGATCGATCGCGAATGATGGCGGATTTTATTCGCTCGGTTTACATAATGTGAATGGTCTATTTTAATACAAGCTGTATAATTTTAAGCGAACGTTCGACGTGATTTAAAATCGCGTAAAAAACCTTTAATGAAGCCACATGCTAACAAATAGGTCGCTACAGATGTTCCTTATTTGAAATAGAGTACCTACCTATAGACAATAACTTTTAGTAAGTAAATGTAAAAGCTAATAATAAGTAATAATTTAATTCGAGTAATAGGAAACTATACTCTATTCGGAATTTCGGAATAAGAGTTCACTAGCAGTGGACAAAAAAAAATGTCAAGTTTATAGGCATGTACCTATCACACACACCCGCATGCATACCATCATCATCTAAATTGTGTTCGGAATAGAAGTAATAGAACAATATTGATAGTTATCTTCAGAGAGACATCGAAAAAAAATAAATCACTCATAATATTTAGACAACATGACATTAAAAATAAACAAACCGTAAATTTTATTAAAAACCAACCGCACAATAATGATTAACGAATTTACGGCGGTATAAGACGTTGGTAACTAATTAATTAATATACTTACTAAGGATTAGGAGTACTTATAAGTACCCGCGGATTACCATACCTATCTATTTATATGGTTAAGACTCAAAGTCAAAATATATATATAACATACATAAATGGAATAAAAGTATAATAAATGTATACAAATAACAATTGTAAAATATATTATACGTACCATGGGCTTCAAAACATTGGGAAGATTCGTCGCTGTTGTCGCCACAATGGTCAAAACCATCACACTCCAATTTGTTCGGTATACATCGCCCATTCGTGCATGTAAATTCGTTTCCCGCACTGCATGCCCCTTAAATTATTTTTTAATTTCAATAAATTTACCTAACTTATTATAACTCTTATACATATATATTAAGTGACTCTTTTAACAATAAATACCCAGAATCTGAAAAAGTATTAGCGTTTATGAAAATATTAATTTTTTTCTTAAATAAGGTAAATTTTCTGGGAATTTTTATGTATCGAATCAATATTTCGAATGGGTAGTTAATAAGTAACGCAAGGATACAACTCGAAAAAATTCATGCCGTCGTTATATGCATAATTTAAACGTCAGCTGGTGAATAATGAGTACGAAACATTTGTTACTATATTGACATCCGTCAACGAGTTGGCTGATCATTGTTCTCATTATAACGATGAGCTTTTAAACAAAGTTGATAAGTGATGACGAAGAAGAATATAATAAAGAAGCAAAATCAGATTTTTGCGATCTCTCTTAGAATTTTACAGAGGCATGACATCGACAACAGTGTGTTTTGTAACATTTAATACTTGAATAACGCTATTAATCATGTAAGCGCAAGTGACTATAGATAATAGATAGGTACACAAAAAAATAAATAAATATTTATGTGCATAGTGTAACCTTGATAGGTCCCTTGAAATTTTTATATCGTGAGTTGACTGTATATAAATATTATCGTATTGGTATGTATTAAAGCAATACTATATAGAATAGAATATAGTAAGTATATGAAACATTTTTTTTTTTTAAATATTGATAATTTGAAATTGCATTATAGGTAATTTAATAGGATAAATAAAACAATTAAATAATATATTATAGCCTATAGATATCTACATAAGACTATCTATTATAATATTATAATAGTTTTATCTATGATGTAGTATAATTGTTTTAAAATGAAGTTTTAGGCCACTGTAGGGTAGTCAGTTATAATACAATGGCCCAAATTGGGTTTGATCAACCCTTTCAATGTAACCGGATCAGTCAGGGGCACTGATTAGTTGAAATTAGTGATATTATTTAATATTATTTATTATCAGATAGGTACATTCTATATACGTTATAATGTTATATTAAATAGATATGTTTAGGTGTGTAGTTACTAGATTCAGCAAAGACTGAGTAGGCGATTTCTAACCGAGAACTGGAATTGAATGTTCCCGTCAGTCTGACATAATAGCCAATTTCGGTGGCTACATTTAATTCTGTACAATGAGATCCGTTAAACCATTGCAAAATACGCCCGTTGGACGTGCGACCTTCTCGGATCACTAAATTGCTCTCAACTAAAAACAAACATATAAAATCATATAATAACATGGCTATAATTATTGAATTGTATTTATAACGTCTTGAAAATAAGCCAAATTAATATACACGTATATATCAGTAAGAATTTTGTATGATGAGGAAAAAGGATATATTATTAATATTTAATATTTATCATTTTTTATAAATTGTCATTGTATGGTATAGAAATTTATATATTTATTTACTCTATTGTAAAAATATGTAAGGATGAACAGGATTTGAACACTCAACTCTGATATATATACACATATTATACCTATTGTAGATATTATATATAAATATATAAATATATATTATACACACAATTGAATTTACTTACCTAGATCTTTCAACGTTATAACTTTCATGTACAAATTTTGTGACTTCAAATTATGTTTATGCGATATTCGAAATAACCAAATACAGTCAAACAGAACATTTGGTTCGAATTCGTCCACCATTTGCATCATTGTAATAGCCCCACCTTTATTTTCCACAAATCCACCACAATCTTAATATGAATATGAATAAATTATTAATTTATTTATTTTAACATAATATAAACTTTACTCTTGAATAGTATTTGCGAAATTTAATCTATAATCTGTATAGTCACTTACTCGTATTTGGTTTTAAAGCAGAATTCTTGACGTTTCCTAATATAATACAAATACATGATTATTTAAATAATACTGTTAACTACCTACATATTTATAAATAGATAGATCAAAAAATATCAAAAAAATAATATATTTTGCATAGTTATAGATACTAACACAGACATAATTACCTATACAGGTCAATAATATTATAAGCACACATAAAGTTATATCTTAATTTTTAAAAAGTAGTTATTACGTTTTAAAAAATATACTTTACATAATTTAAAATATTTAAAAAAAGAGTAGATAAATGGGTACTGCTCTCCTGTACATTAATAGATATCAAGTGGGTCTGTGGAGGCCACTATTAAAGGTGTGTATCCCCACAAATAGTAATTTTGATTTATAACAAAAAAATTAACATCGTTAATTATAGTTAAAATAACTAATTTCATCCAAATTTAAAATTTAAAATGTCTATAAAAAATAATTACACTAATTCATTTTTAATATTTTTATATAAATATGAGAATGACTTATGTGAGATCTTGTATTCAATTTTCAAGAATTTTAAATCAAAGAATAACTTTTTGTCGACTTTCATAGAAAATAAAATACAATTGATCATTATGACGTAATTTCAAAAAAAATTTATTTTTACCATTTAGTTAAATACACCGTATAACATATGCGGTATGCGCTAAAAAACAATCATAACATTTGTTAAAATTACGCTCAGTCAATTTTATATTATATCTTATTGTTGTAACTACGAATAATAGTCCATTTAATACGAATATTTCTTATCTCATACCCATATATTTTGTATGAAACTGAAAAAAATAATTTATATTTTTACAAATATTTTCGACTGTGTAAACTTTTTTTGGTATTCTTCAATTTTAAGGATTAATTAAAATTAGATAAATAATTAAATCCGGTAGGTGGGCACTTGATCTGCATGGGCCTAGGACAAATACCCACAATATCCTTATGTAAATAGAGCTCTGGTGTATCCCGAAAATACTGTCAGGGGCAAGATTTAACTATGCATTGTTATTTATTGTCATATGCGTATAAATACTAATTTGGGTATAGATTATTTAATTTCTATTTTTTAAGCTGTGATTAGTATTAGAAATTAAACAAATACTATGCGTAATACGTACAAAGAAAAGTACTACTAACCTCTGACGTAGGAATATTGTGCTTTGTATCCAATTGAAGATCCAGCATTAGCGAAGAATTTAATATACAAGACTGGACCAGAAGATATTATTACTGGCGGTCTAAATGTTATTCCTCCATTTACTCCTATTCTCTTTTTATTCGAATCGTAAAACTAAACGTAAATATAATTTTGATGAAATACTTAATTATAATCATTAATAAAAATCAATTCAGGTATTGCCTAGATAAGGTTTCCCTTATTTATTATAAGTATGCATGGTTGCATCCCAAAACCGCACACTTTTGATTTTGACCCTAAAAAGGTCGATAGCCAAAAACCGCATAGCTTATCGGTCATTGTATAACAAATTATACCGTACATAAGTACATTTATAATGGGTTAAAACCACCTCACACTAATTTTTAATTTGTACGTGACGGAGATCGTATAAAGTTTTTAAAAAACGTTGGCAGTCGGTTTCAGCCAATCAAACTTTGAAAGTTTTAAATTTTTTTTAAATTAATATTTTAAATTTTTGAAATATCTATACATTTTTAGTTTTACATTTTTTTTTTTAATTAATATTTTAAATTATTGAATATATACATTTTTTTTTATGAACTATGAGAATAATGAGAACAAATAATTAATTATACATATACCTACATATACATTTTTTGTTTATCGACCTTTTTGGGGCCAAAATCATAACTGTGCGGTTTTTGGATACGACAATTTTTAAAATTGTACGGTTTTAACCTACCAAAAGTGTGCGGTTTTTGGAGTCAACGGTATACATTTAATATTAATCTGAAATTATAGCTTACGCTTACAGCTTGATAATAATAAAGGTATACCCGATATTGTATCTATACACTTACCTCAACAATTGATTCTTCGGAAATTTGAAAATCTACAAAAATTAAATGTATCAAACACTCGGTATATACTTTACAGTTGATCACCTGCTCAAATGTCAAATCGTCTGGATAAGACATTGGAAAGAATGGAGTACTAATAAATCCACCGAATAAAATATTTGTAGAATTGAATTCTGGTTTTATTTCCGCCAACTGGATATTTCCTATAGAATTTTAAATTATAATATATTCAAAATATTTTAGACGTTTAATAATAAATATCAGTTAGTAATCAACTATATAATGTTAAATAGTTAATACTTAATAATATAATACAATAAAGTATAGGTTTAGTATAGATAAGTTATAACTCACTGGTTATCAAGTACTCAGCTGAAAATGCATGGTTATGGTATAGATGTCTGTTGATTAAATTTAAATTTATTTGACTGGTTAAAGACTTGTAATGAAAGGTAGAATCTTTCACGGTACTATTTACACATTTTAGAAACCGTGCTGAATATGGTGGTTCGAAAATACATATGGAATTACAAACAAGATCCGTTCCATTTGCATTATTAGTACACGGCAAATCCACGTCTTTAAAACGTAAGTTAATCATACACGATGGACATGAGATAATGCGAAAAGAACATTGTTTGTAAACATTTTCCTAAGACAGTATAAATAGAAATATTTTTTAAAAAGTATAAACACATAAAAACAATTTTTATGCGTGCAGTATACTGATATGTATTTAATATATAATTACATTCAATTTTGAGTGATTATAAATATCGTTTTTAGCAAAAACGATTCCTCGAGATCCAATTGCAGTATAAACTGTTTTTTTATTGAATGGCTTACAAATGTCGAACCTTTTTATATTTAAAGAGAAATCAATAGATTGAAATATCGTCATCAATAAACAAACTGAAATTCATATAATATAATATTCAATAATAAAACTTTTTCCGCTTTTTTAGAAGAATAAGAAACTCATATTATGTTATATATATATATCTATGACATAACTATTTAACAAGGATAACTTTTTTAATGTATCAAAAATACTACAATTTTATTAAGGTTGTTGCTTATAATATATTTATATATGATAGGTATTTATGCGTTTGTAAATATCTATTAGTAAAATAATGTAAAAGAACATAACATAAATTTTAAAAAAATTACACCTACCTATATACATCAACTGATCCATTCTAGTCAACGTGGACGTGATTCTACTACCTATATACCTAGTCTTGTATTTAACAATACTACTATACAAACTGACACTTAGATAATAGACTGTATTAACCTAACAGATAGTATAAGGCTTCGACAATGTTGTTATGATAATTATATATAAAAGGTTTCTATAAGAAAAATGACCTTTATAACGACGCGTTATTGATCCTTCTACCAGTTCTATCTATACAGTAGTTTTTTTTATAATTCAATAGCAATAATAAACTTTTTATAATACAACTTTACTAATCAATAAACAAGTACTATTAGGTACTAACTAGTAACTATGTATTCATTTATATTTAATACAGATATAATTAATAATTATATAAATGTAAATGTATATTTACTATTTAATATGTTGACAATATCGTGAAATATCATAGGTAGTTTGTACAATTTTAACTATTATGATAATTGTGTTCATAAAAATACTAAAGGTAAAAGAATACATATTATATTTATGTTATTATTTTCACATTCAATAAGCATTTTGATTTTACAATTATATGTTTTGTTTATTACCTAAATCTACACGATATAAAGAAAAAAATGCTTTGATTCTCAATTTTAAAGGTATAGTTTCTATAGTATAGTAAATAGGATCTATTTGCCACTGAATATTTTAAAGATTAAAATTTCCAGCACTTATCAAAATAATTGGGGGAAAGTCAAAAACAAATAATCTTTGGTTCTGAAATTTTAAACAAGTATTAATATTGGCACGGTAAATGCTACACGACATGATAAAATTTTCAAATTGTTTTGAAAGATTTGTATTTTGTTAGATTCTGAGTTGAGCGATGAATGAATTGATTTTATAAAATGTATTTTTTGTATACATAACGTGACCATGTCTTGCTTTAGCCGGTAAAGTCCCACTTTCGATTTAAGTGTCCCACGCAGTTCTAAAAGAATGTAAAAATGTCCCGGTTTAAAATAAATGGTGATCTTCATTGCATTCTATTAAAAAAAATAATACATATTTAACTTTTTTTTTTTCCGTTTGAACCGACGACCGGGAGGGTACTGCTTTCGCATATTTAACTATCACAGCAGAATACGACTCTGGTATCTATATACGCGTATATACGACTATACATTTATACCATTTCTAATTATTATTTATTAATAATTTATCACTAATTTGTTTTATTCTATTTGATGTTTTACTACAATTATTACTATTATTATTATTTTATGTGAATATATATATAAAATTAGAAAAATCATATATTTTTTCTGTTTAAATTTACAGGAGTCTAAAGAAAATAATATATGGTCTCGTATCCAACATATAGGTACATTTAGAATATATGATTAATAGATAATTTTGTTTTAAACTTTGAGGGTAGTTTTGGATAGAAAAATAGATCTAGTTTCTTAATTAAAAAGATAAAAATTAAAAATTCATAGTATTTTTTAAAAAATAATCGGAAAAAAATTAAGGAAAATCAAAATTTTTACGCAAACTTAATTTTTGACAAAGTTGATTTTGTGTTTTTGTATAATTTAAATAAGTATTAACCATAGATTAGGATATTAAAAAAAAAATTTACTTAACATTTATTTAAAATTTTTACTTAATGTTTTTATAATTATTTTCTATTTACAATAAAATTTTCAAAATATTTCAACTATTTTTGAGGTATTTTTAGAGAAATAATTGATGTTTTTTAGTTTTTTTTTTTTCTATAAATATCGATTAAATAAATTATTCACTAAATAGGAATATCTTTGAAAATTTAATAATTCATAATTTCTATGAGATCCAATTTTTAACAAAATCAATTTTGTTTTTTTTTTTTGTATTACTCTAGACTTAACCCAACCCCCTCCAAGTGCGAATTCAGAACATATTTACGGGGAGGGAGAACTATCATGAATAAAATTTCAGCTTAAGTCTGATAAAAGCAATGTAAATACTATGTAATGTAATAGGTAAATATTATTATTTAAATTTCAGTTTTTTAATACAATAAAATAAATAAAAGATGAATAATTTTATTATAGATTAAATTAATTTTTCTTGAAATATAAAACATTGTACACAACAAAATAAACATATTAAATTAAAATTATCAGTGCTGTTTTTACATTTTTCTTTTAAATTAATAAATACATTATTTATTAATTTAGAAATCGAAAATTTATCTTGACTTTTTGATTGCAAAATTCTGCTTATTGGTGCAGTCATTGAAAATATATCGGACATAAGATTTAATGATAAAATAAATTCTGCAATTGACAAAGATTTTATTAACATAGACGCTTTTATAAAGACGTTTCAAGATCGTTCCATTCAGATAGTTTATATAATGCCTCAATAATTGAAAATAAATTCGAAGAAAACTGTATAATGAAATCATGCTTTTTGATTCACTAGTTTCGCATAAAGATTTTAAAAAATTATTTAAATTTTTTTTTTTTGCTGAAGTATTGAAAAACTTACTATTTACTCCTTTAATAATTCCAAATGCATTTTTAACAAATATTTGTTTACATCCTTTCATCATTGATAAATGTAGAACATGACTAAAACAAGAACATTTTAAAGCAAATTTCATTTGAGTTTGTAATAATTTAATTGTACCGCATTTTGAAGATTACATCATAGAACACCCATCTGTAGTTATTCGGTATCTATTCCTACACATTTGTTCATAGATAAAGCTAAATTGTTTAAAATATGTATTATAATACACGTACCACATTTGATGTTTATTATCGACAGTTTTAACTTAAATGGTTGTGGGCGTATCGTCAACTAAATGTATATATATTATTTACTAATAAATTATTATTACACAAAAAATATCATCAATATGTAAAAAAAAATTATTAAAAATAATATAATAAATAGGAACTACAAGCAACTAGAAATTTTATTGTGTCAAACAAGTTTAAATGTTCGATTAGATTAGACTATAGCTTTTTTACGGCGACTGATAAAAACGGACACAGCTGAAACGCTATCGGCAAAACAAAGCATTTTATTGACTGTCGAAAATAAACATAGTAAAAAATTCAGCAGAATCTATGAGCCGGGGACTATGGCCCCTTGCCCCCTTCCCAGCCAGAAAATATGTAAAATTTATTATTGTAAATTTTTCATGAATCCCTTCCTTCAAAATTTTGTTTGGTATACGAGTGCAACTATAATCTAAAAAGTGGTACATTGGGGATTTTTTTTTTTTATTTATATATTCATGATATTTTGTAAAGTTACAACTTCATTAGACAATGTTATAATTATCAACAAAATAAATACATTTTATCCCAATAATAAAGAATTTTTTTTAAGACTAGCTTCGTTGCCTTAAAAAGGAAGTTACCCAAATATTTGTCACAATGACTTATTAGTTATTAGCACACGAAAAAGTGAAAATGGATATTTACTAATTGAAATAAGTTTAACAACTTTTAATATAATAACTTTTTGCTAATAGTAGAAATTTAAAAACTAGTATTTATTTTCTAATTAAAATAATGAACAAAAAAATTAGATCTGTTCAAAAGATTGTACCCCACCTATTATGCTGTCTATTGACTCCATCTTACTATAGTTACTAGTAACATACTAAAATATACATTCAACAATAAGTTTTAATTTTATGTGTTTAGTTCAAGTATTACAGTAAATTAGTGAAATGACTTATCATCAAATTTAAATATAAGAACATTATCTATGTTCTATCATCAGTTTTTATACTTTAATTTTTGACCAATTTATGAATATTTTACATACTAATAACTTGCTTAAAATTTAAAAATTAAAATACTGTAAGAAACCCATGAGAAAATAGATAATATTCTTACCTTTAAGTTTGATTATAGTTAGTTACTTTATAATAGAAACTTCATTTTTTGGGTTTTCAATAAAAAACAATTTATAGAAGCAACTTTTTTTTCACAGCCTTCTGTCAATGCCATCAGTCTAGATCTGTTACTGTAAGTTCAGATAAAATATTTTTTATATTTTGCATATTCCCGTCTTTTCAACAGAATTCTGTCATTACTCATTAGATTACAATTATAAAACATAACCATTGAGAAAAACCATACATAAAAATATTATTTTGTCACAGGTTCATAAAGATATGGGACTTAAAAACATATATACAACAGTAATATATTTTAGTAAAGTATGTTATACATAATATATAGGCCAGGTTAACAAAACAAACACACATTAATATCGTAGAATTTGATACAAATGTGATCATATGATTTACATTTATACATACTTTTATTATCTAAATATTTGTTGAGTGTTGCAAACTCTCTAAATTACAATTATATGGGTAATACAACCAAAACAAAGTATGGAATAAAATACATATAATTCCAAAAAAAAAAAAATGTTATATTTTAAAATTCTTGATGATTATACAGTAGCAAATTCATTCAGCGAGTTCTAAATATTTTAACAGTAAATACAATGTACATTTTAAAATTCCATTTTAATATCTGAAATCAAATATTACATATAAATTAATACTTGTGAAACAAACAATGCATATTTTATTTATTGTTTTAAATTTTAAATAAAGTAATTAATTTATTGGGTTTTTTTTTCTATTATTATTTCTTTCGACACCTTTAGAAGCATTAAAAATCTTTTGTATAGTTTATAGTAATTAATTTGATCTAGTTGGTATTTTTTCCCTCAAAATATTCTTACAAATAGGAATTACATTATATATATATGTATTCAAAAAAATACAGTATACCTAGTCTACCAGCCCTGCTATTTTACTTAAAGTAAAATAAATAAATTTTAAAATATCCATAAAGGTATAAGCTGATACAAAATCTCTCAGAATCCTTTTTGTACATAATGATTTATCATTGAATTCAAATTTAACATGTTTACACTACAATGAACTGCTTAATGATGATATAGACTAGAAATCTACTTTATAGCAGAGCAACTTCAAGTTTTTTTATGATTGTATATCATAAAAATGATAATTAAATGCAGATATACTATACTCTGATCCACGAGAAGAGTTAATAGACTAGCAACTAAAACACATTTGATTTTACACATCTCCCACCCATTTGACATATCAATAATCTTCAAAAACAATCGTTAACTGTTGACAACACTGAATAGTATGCCAATACGTTTGTATACCATTAAATCTACACTTTTTTTTAATATTTGTTATATATTTTTTTTACTACTTCTAATTTTTCTAATTAATTATGTATATATTTTGAATTTTTCTTTTTAGCCATTAATTATTAATTGAATACAATTGTTTTTTTGTTTTTGTAGATATTGTTTTAAAATACATATTAAAATTAGCTTTGTATATCTATGTACTATTAAAAAATAAATATAGTTAAATTCCGTGCCTATTCAAAAGAAAAAATGATCTTGTCTGAATTTATGTATAGTAAATAGATGATAATTAGGGCCCAGAATTTAATGCGTTTACAAGAGGCTTTTCTTTACAGAATATAACTTATATTAAGTAAAATTCAATGAAATCATACTTATTTTAAATTTTTAGGCTATACAATCATTTTGGAGCATTTAAAAAAAATATATTTTCATTTTTTTTTTTTTTTTTAATATTATTTTGACAAAACTAAATAATTGAAAAAAACTTAAATATTGTATAACTCAATCCTTCAATTATTTTTTTCTAAAAATACCGATTTCTTTTTTACAATTATTTTGTATTACTAAAATTATTTCTTATTTCCATTTTAAATTTAATTAAAAAACAATGATTTTTTGATGATTTATTACTAAAAATTTTAAATAAAATGTAATTTTTGAAAACGTTATGTTATTTTTTGATGTTTATTTTTAATACTTTTTTTAAAAGATTTTTAGGTCATTAAGTTTTGGGCCCTAATGATAATACAAAACTCTGTAAGGTGTTTATCATTTATGAGGCTCTGTTTACACATTACATATTGATACATAGTGAGGAAAACAGTGCCACAGAAGTATAGAACAGTTGCTGCCATCAGTCTACATGCGCAAAAAGATATACTTTTCTCAAAAACCAGAGTATAATAAATTATTATAACTTACCACTCTGTTTTATTCTACTTCCTTTCCAAGTATTTTCTAAATTTCTTAAAAATTCTTCAAAGATATTGACGCTTTTTAATAATGATGTTTTTTTATAATCTTTCAAACGATTACTGCTCAAGTTTGCATCATTAATAATTTCTTTCTGTTTTTTGTCATATTCATTAATTTCATCAATTAGAACACTAAAATAAATATATAAATAAAATATAATAATAATAAAAATATATATAATACTATTTACTTAATTGTGGGTACAGTATTAGGGTTGAATTTTTCTATAACTTTTGGATTAATTGGTATACAAATTTTTCCAGTTTTTGGATGAACACAGAAAGGAGACTTCAACAAGTGATTTAATCCCTTTGTTACATTCACATCAAGTCTTGGATATGCCAAGAACAACAAAATATCTTCCACACAATATTTAGTTTTAAAATTTAATAACCCCTGTTAGAATAAAAGTAAATATAAGTGAGTTAAGGTAAAAATTATACATCATATTGCAGTAATAATTTGTAATTTTACCCTTTTATGGTTGTTATTAATAATAACAGTAAGTGCTTCCCATCGTTGTACACTACTTTGATACTTTGAAAATTGTAAATTAATTTGTTCCTTAATTTTTTCATCTGCTATAAATGACAAAATTTTATTGCACTGTTCTGTTGTTCCTAAGAAATCTTGTTCAGAAAGAAGCGAATTGAACTCTTCTTTTATAATGGAAATACTGCGCCTGTTGTTAGAGTTGAATTTTTTTATTCTTATTAAATAGAAAATATTAAAATTTAATTTTTTACAACTGACTTTACTGATGGATGATTTATATTACATCGTTTTGAATCACCAGCAGATAATAAAGCTAAATAATCAATGAATGAACCACGTTCAGAAGGTAAGAGTTTTCTTGCAGATTCGTCACATATCCAACAATGGATACCTCGGCGACCTGAAAATACCCAAAGCAAATGCTTCCATCCAAAATCATCCCGAATTGCTCGTTCCAATATTTTTACAGCAATAACCATAAATCTACAACAAAAATACAAAATTAAATATTTCCCAAAAATTTGAAAAAAAAAAACATTTATACACAACCTCCAACATTTTTGACACACTTCAGCGCCTGAACAACAAGTACGGATTTGATCATAATCAGTCATATCAATATCAATGACTAATTCTTTTTCAAGAGCATGAAACTGAGGATAATTTCGGCAGACTTTGGGACTACAAAAAAATATATATATAAAAATACAAATATATCATGATAAAATACTTGATAATAATCAAATTATGTAAACCTCATATTAAACACAGCTCCAATATCTATTTTAAAAGGACATTTATTTTGAATTTCTGTTTCCATTTCTTGCAGTGTGTTAAACGATTGATATCTAATATAAATATCTTCATGTAAGGTGAACGAAAATTCTCTATTAATAAAATTCTCTGGTTTTACTGAAAATAAAATTAAAGAGTATATTACAAGTTTCTTTAAAAATCTATATGTATACATATAACATAATCAGCAGTAATCTATTATTAGAGATCACTGAAACGAATGCAGCACCTCATCATATATATAATGATATCTATTAAAAATAACAATCCAACAGTGTTTTTATTAAGATATGAAATATATATTTTTTCTCATAATAGGTATACTGTAAACAGTATAATAGTTATGCTTATTCTTGATGAGTTATATAATGAAGTCACTATAACAAAATGACAATTTGAATTGTAGCATGTTATGTTATTGTCATTAACACTAATAAAAAATTGTATAATAGGCTTAGTAGTAAGTCCTAAGTACTAAACTTTGAAATTTTGGTACTAATAATCACAAATATATTGATGGTAAATAGTGAACTTAAACATCTAAAATAGTATCTGTCTGCGATTCACAGATGAGTGTTTTAAAAACAAGAAAAAAATAACTTTTTGATTGAAAAATATGGTTTTGGTTTATTTAAAAAAAAAAACTCACCGTTTCCGTAAGAAAGCCACTTGTGAAACTGCGAATATGGAAACAATTTCTTGTAGTAGACATTAAGGTAGTCAGGAAACTGATCGTCGGCCATGATTATTATATCGTTAACCGTAAATTGTCGTTTTATAATTTATAATTATTAGTACAGAGTATAGTAAGACTAGTGGAGGGAAACTATAGCTATACTTGCAGCTTGCTTTTAATTTAATTTGAAATGATTATCATTAATTTATTGACGACTGTTGGACAATAACGTTAATTCATAACAGCCGTCTAACACCGAAACATTAATTTAGAAGACGTGAGTCGCGACACGCAAGAAATGAACAGATGAAGTGAATGAGCAATTTCAGCGATGTGCCGATGTCCATTATTATATTTTATTGTTTTATAGCTTTGCGCGTCTCGTATTCGACGATATGATAATAATGAAAAGGCGGGAAAATGCAATCACAAATGTTTCGTATTTTCGAATGTCTTTGTGCGGTCGACAATCGCTTCTATAGCGTCCCATTTCCAAGGTCTCGACGACCCACCGATGACGTCATTGGATTTTTATTTACGTGTTCCCAGTGTGTCTCACTGTCATGTTGTTCACTTGTTCGGCCTCTGCGCTTAGTTGGAAATTTTCTTCATAAATTCACAGACCTTAGTTCGCGCTTCGACTTATATTTTACGAGTAACGATTATACAACACAGTAATATAAAAGGGAATCTTACAAATCGGCGATTTTCAACGCGATACGAGTTGTCGTATTCACTTTTGTCAAAAGAGTAGATCGCGAGATCTTATTTATTTCATCTCGATCGTGGTTCTCGCATCCTACTGGTAACCGGACCGGACGTATCTGCCTATAAATAAACACGCACGCAGAACTGAACATGTCTACCACGACGTTCCGTTCGTTCGCCCGTTCATTTGGGTCGAAAATGTAAGTTCGCCGATACGAAATAATTCTGATGCACATTATGTGTATCGACTTTGGTTATTATTATTATTATTATTTTTTTTTAAATACTCAGCGGAATAAAATTCAGCGCAATATGTTTCGTCAACTGGATATTTTCGTTTATCATTTATATAAATTATCGATTATCAACGAAAGCTATGATGCGGTCGGTATCATTAATAATGAATACGCCATTTTTTTGTTATTGTACCTAATACAGAGGAAAAAGGGTATATTATAATTTATAACATACAATATGTTTCAAACACCAAACTTCTCTCAATCGTTCAGTTATATTTTAAATGTCATGTTATCCTTGGAAGTTGGAAACGACAAAAAAATAATAATAATAATACTCATTGCGGTTGCAAATAATAACGTAATACCACTTAATATTAAAATTCCAATGACATACTAATTATCTAGTATGCTAATTACAATTTTATGTTGGTATTAAATTTATGAATTATTCAGTTCATTAAATGTTAATCACATACCTTTATTAGTTTTTATTGATAGGCATTTTTTGTAAAACATCTTAAATAAATTTAATTCTTTTATTTAATTTGTTAATTTTAATGCTTGATATCTGAGTATTTGTTCAATGATATTTGATGATGTGTTTTTTTAACAAATTAAGAATACCTACTTATTTTTTTCGCTGCTGCACCACCTATAAAATCCAAGTTTTGGATTTCCATTTTTTTTATTTTTAAATATTTGAGTAGTTTTTAACTAAGCTTAGAAATAATATATTTAAATTGATAATGCTGATTCTAAATTGTATATATATATATTTATTTAATAATTAACTAAACTGTAGTGGATTATGGGCCCCTATATTGTATATGGATCATTAGTTAACTATTGGTTCATTGAATGTTTACGTAACTCATCATGAATGTTTTATGATTAAACTCTGTGACAATTTCAGCAAAATAAATTGTGTTTTTTCATCATACTAAGCATAATATGTTATTAGACATTCTTCAACTCTTCAACATTAAGTATTACCTATTGAGTACATTTATGTTTCTTTCTAAATAAATATTGTATAAAAACTAATAAAAGATAAGTAGATAATAAAACTTTAATAAATATTTAGTTAATAATAATTATCTTATTAAGAATAATAAATATTTTTTATATCTTGTAATATTATTTTATTATGGTGTATGTCAGATAAAAATATTAATCTTGTTTTATATATATTAGTGGAAGACTTAAAAATAGTATCTCTGAGATATTGCCTTTAAATGTAGATATAGTTACAATTTTCACATAAAAACAATTGTATTTATTCACTATTCTTCAAGTTTCTTAGCTAATGTTTCAATGTAGCAATACAAATTTGAATTACTTAGTTTTTTTATTTTATTGCATTTAATTAATAACTAATTTTATATTTGGTAAAAGAATAAATACCATACATAGTTACACATTTAAAAAACATACTAATTCCGTTGGATTGTTTTACCTGTAATAACATTTTAAACATTATCTTTTTTAGTGAAAAACCGGTACGTACACATTTAGTCAATGTGTATGCCTGTTTGACGGTATCCATGATAGCAGCTGCAGTTGGAGCTTATGTCCATGTTTTCACAAACTTTCTAAGTGCTGGATTATTTACAACTCTGGGTGCTACTGGATTACTACTAGCACTTATGTACACACAAGATAATGGAAAAAATCGTTCTCTTAGAATAAGTTATTTGATTGGATTTACTTTCTTCACTGGTTAGTTTTCATAAACAACATTTGTAACTTAATATTATAATTTATTTGTTTGGAACATTGTGTGTTATAGGCCTTGGAATTGGTCCGGTTTTAGAATATGTTATCCATGTGGACCCCAGTATCATACCAACAGCATTTTTGGCATCTACATTGGTGTTCACATCATTCAGCTTGTCTGCCATTTTTGCTGAACGTGGAAAATGGCTCTACCTAGGTGGTACTTTAATGTCATTGCTGTCTGTTTTGATGTGTTTGTCTCTGGCTAATTTATTCCTTGGTTCAGAGCTTATATTCAAAGTATGTTTATAATATCATATGTATCATCAACTGTTTTACTGTTTTGCTTATTTATTTTAATTCCTAATTAATTGATGTATATTTTAGAGTTATCTTTACCTCGGTCTTGCGCTTATGAGTGGTTTTGTTTTGTACGATACTCAGTTAATTATGGAAAAAAGAAGAGCAGGAGACAAGGATTTCATTGCTCACTCTGTTGATCTTTTCGTGGACTTTATTGGAATTTTCAGACGGCTGCTTATTATTTTAGCACAAAAGGTGAAAAATAAATATTAATAAATACAAAATAGGCTTGGCATGGCGCATTAGCTGCTACTAGTCACGAAATGCGACTGAGAGTAAGTAACGGCCACAGTTACTAGCTCCCGGGTGGATAACCACCCGGGATCATAGTGGTTAAAAACTTTGCCACACATACACGCGTTTACTATCAACTGTAACAATCATAAAAAAACAACCTACCGTGTCAACCTTATCCCTATCACAGTTCATAACCCCTAAACCCCTACAACAGCTAATGGCCTTAGTCGCCAAAGCTTAAATTCAATAAAAAAAAGAATATTTCAATTAAAAATATTTTCTGTTATATAGGAACAAGGATCGAAGAAGCGCAAAGACTGAATGGAAACACATCCTTTTTTAAAAAAAATAATTATTGTAATTACCAACTAAATATCAACTGTGTACACACTACCAACTATTTAAAATTAAATTTAAGAGTAAAAATAATAATAGTGGGTTTTTGTTTTTAGTTTGATAATATCTTTACGTATATGTCTACTCTGTAAGTCATATGATTTAAGTTATAGTTTAGACCGTCTAAAGGTTAACTTACCTAATATCATAATTGTTCTTTTGGTATAGGCATTTAGATATGTTGAATCATTTAATAGAATTATATTTTTAATTTATCACAATGGTTTTTTTTTTATATTGAAAGAATAATAAATTTGTTACTTAACTGATTATGACACTATTTCGTTATCCATATGGATCTCCTTTTCAAATATAACATCCTTACAATTATTAATTTCTCTGAGAATCATAAAATTAATTTTAGTTTAAATTTAACTCAAAACCATAATTGAAGTGCTACTAACTATAAAAATGTGTAAACAACATAATTTTTTTTTTTTTTGTATAACCTAGATTAATCTGTGTTCTAAAATTTGGGGAACTTATTATGCTATGTAGTAGGTGTTGAATACATCTCATTATTTAGTGTAGGGGTTGACAATCTTTTTAACTATGTGGGCCTTTTTTTTTTCAATTGTTCATCGAGGGCCACATTAAAAAAAAAATACATATGATATAATACTTATAATTATTGTATTACTATTATAAAACGGTTAGATTAGATTTTATTTATAAAGGAAAAAGAGTTATATAATATTGAAAATTATATGAAAAATATTATTGAACAAAAATGAACCACCTTTGTGCAGACCATCAAAAATTGCTTTATGGGCTGTTGGTTCCCGATCCCTAGTTAAGTGGGTTACTGTAACGGATATATTAAATTTAAATTCAATGATACATCATTGCATACAAAAAACATTTTTTAAGCGATGACAATCTGTCAATCTATATATTTTTAAGGTTCTTTTGTGCTGCTACTTGAATTTATTTTTCTATCACTAAATGTATATATATATATATATATAAAAGAGTTGAAAAAATTGCTTATATATAATATCATTAGCTGTTATAAACTTATTAAGTCAATACCAATGAACAGTATAAGGATGTAAATTTATTTGTAGCATAAATAACTAAAAAATAATCTAAATATCATTGTATATAATAAATACTAAATAATACATATTGTTATGTTGAAAACTATAAGGTGCTATAATATTTTTACAACCAATTTATTGAAATTTAAACATCAAATGCATAGAAAATAAATTTGTGCCTGGAAACATTAATTGTTAAAGTTTCCATAAGAACAATTTACTTGAGACCTTGTATTAAATTTTAAATTACTTGATATTTTTAATATGGATATCAACAAAAAATAAATTTAAAAATGGAGGGAAGAAGGTAATCGCTCCATTATAAAGTATGTGTCGAACTGTTAAATGAATGTTTTCATTGAAGAATAATAAGTAATATGTTATGTGTTAAAATTTAATTTTTATGTAAATAATTAGCTTATTACCTCAAATAATATCAAGGACCAATAATAACACTAACGTGGCCATTATTATAGAAAAGCTATAAGTTAAGACAACAACCACTAGCCACTATGTTATAATTTACACATTTTTCATTATGTAATATGACATATAGGTACACACAACAATATTCCTTTTCCTTTTTTCCACCTAGTTATTCTAGATGGCTGTCAAAGACCGGTGATGTGAATTTTTTGTTCACAATTTTCTTCTATAAAAATGTTTGAGTATAAATAACAATAAATTCACTATGCTCAGACTCTACAAGCCTTTTCTTGTAGTTAGTGACTCGTTTGACAAATACTCTATCAATTATTGATACGCATGACGTCTCAGCAAAAAATAATTTCAGCTTAAATGTTACTATCTGTCTCAAGTGGTGTATTTTATAATTTGTTAATATTGCTGTTCTTTATCTCTAACTTTCAAGACCATTAAGGCTCATCACTCCTCCACAAAACCTCTTTCAATTTCTTTTAGGATATCAGAAAATTACGTTATTGCATTAATTTCTAGTTTTATGTTGTGGACGTGATTTTTCACGGCAATAACTGTGGCTTATTTATTTAAAACTTTCTACTTTTTCAAAATAATATTCTACTTGAATAACAAATATTTTAGCCTAATTGATCACTTCCCATAATCATTACCATATATTTAGTTTATCCTTTGTATATACATGCCTATTACCTAGTCATATTTGTAGCGCTCTAGTCTCCTTTTTATTTTAAAGAATATTTATTATTTTTGAATTAGTACTAACTAGTGTCAAGTATCAACAAAAGCGCCAAAAGCTAATACGAAGACAACTTTTTTTAGATTTAAATTAACACAACTAGCTGTTTTTTAAGCTTTTCTAACAAATTCCTTGGTGGAAATGTTAAATCGTGTTGGTTATGGCGCATTTCCTTGAATTAAGGCCTACTGTCATCTCAAATTTTTTTGAAAAAATATTTTCACAATTGACTTGATTCCTAAATCTAAGATGTACTATACTATTTTTGATGACATATGGAACTCTTTCATATTTTTTCATAGTAATTTTATTTTAACAGAATCATATATTTTATGGTTTTTTAAGTTTTCTTATTTCATTAGCATTTCTGAAGATATTGTAAAATAACTCTGAAATGGAGAGAACACATCACTTCGGCAATTTTGGATCATAATTATTAATATTAGGGAAAAGTTATTTAATCATAGCAATGAACAGAGGATAAATAGAAATGAATTTAACAACAAAATGAAATGAATTATCGATGTTATTATTTAAAAGTTACAAAAAATAATATCAGTATCTATATAATACTCAATACAAGTAATTTTATTATGAAAAATGAGGTTGAGGTCACACATGTCACTCTAAACAATGAAAAAAATTATGATATTCATTCAATTTAAAATAAAAAACAATACATGGTTACAGAAATCGTGTTCATCACATTTATATGATAACCTTATTATTTATTTACATAAAAGAAAAACTAATAATAATTAATGAACTTCTTGACTTCTGCAATTTACTACCTAGTAAAGTTTTATCTAACTAAAATTACACAAAGCATATTTCGTCAATAAGAGAATGTATAAAAAAAAATTAGATTGCTAAAAATATTTAGTTTTTATTTATAATTATTAATAATTAGTATGGACGGTTTCTGTCTCCTCTTCTATCACTAAAAAAAAAAAAAAAAATTAAATTATTTTAATAAATTTACATATTTATAATTAATTAATATAAACTTACTCTCGCATTGGTCCACCACCTCGTCCTCCACCTCCACGTCCACCAGGTCCTCCTCTGCCTCCGCCAAAACCTCTACCTCCACCACCGCCGCCAAGTCCACCACGGCCACCTCCCATACCAGGACCACCACGACCACCTCCCATACCACCTCCACGTCCGCGCATGGGTGGTCCACCACGTCCACCACCCATACCACCTCCTCGTCTGCCTCCACTATCACCAAATCCTTCAGGTCTTGGATCATTACATCTGTTACAGTTAAGACGCCAAGAGAAGTTTGTGTTGGCACAAGTTGGATTTGAACATTTCCAGTCTCCATCACGGCCACCAGAATCATTTCCACCACCACGGCCACCACCTCTGCCACCTCCACCGCCCATACGGTCATCTCTTCTACGGTCTGGGGGCGGTCCACGATCATCTCTACCGCCACCACGACCTCTGCCACCGCCTCTTCCACCTAAAAAAAAAAAAGGAACATTCATTGTTAACATTTTTTTTATCTTATTTTAATGTAAATACAAATTATTACCTCTAGGACCACCATAGAATCCACCGCCTCCTTCTGATGGATCGTCCGATACAGGATCATCCATTTGATAACCACCACCGCCATATCCTCCACGTCCACCACCACCTCTACCCATACCACGGCTACTTCCAGTTGAACCCCCGCCACGTCCACCTTGCCAATTATCTCTCTTTGTTGCTAATTGGACATTAATTGTAGATCCATTGAACGACTTACCTAAATATTCAAGTAATTGGTTTAATATTTAATTTAGTAAATAATTTTTTTAACAATAGTTGTTACAAACCATTAAACCAGGATATAGCACTATTTGCAGAATGAGCATCATCATAAGTAACAGTTGCTTCACCTTTAGGTCTTCCAGTTGATTTATCATTGTACATCCAAATTTTGGGCTTTCCAGTTTTTTTATCAGTCTAATAATAAAATACGATTTAACTTTAAAATGAAAAAATAAGAGTTATGTACATAATAAGGGTTATAAATAATACCTTGATAATGCCAATCGAACCAAAGTGTTGTTCAATATCAGCTTCAGAAGTGTTTGTAGACATACCAGAAACAAATATTGTGTCCTCTTGGACGATGAAGTCACCACTGCGATCATTAGGTGGTCCTCCACCACCTAGACAAAACAAAAACCAGAATTAACAAGTAATATTAACATAACAAACATCAATAATAAATAGTAAAACCAAGACAATCAGATACTTCTGTAAACCATGAAAATATGACTTTAATATTAATGTACAATACACTATTGTATTAATTAAACAAAATTTCAACTTTAGACTTATCTTCAAAAATGTATGAAAACAAAATAACTTCCAATTATTGTCGAGTTTCAAATAATTTAAATATTAAGCAATTTTAAAACACTTTTATAGAGATTTAGATAATAGAAAATACTTTTATTATACTAACTGAATTGAAAAAAAACCATGGAACACATACTTCATTATATACTTGTAATTATTAGGAATACAATTTTGTTTACTACAAATCAATAAAACTGCATCTGGCAGTTTGAGTGGCGTGCATTATTGAGGCGCAGTTAACACATTTAACCAATACACACTCTTCTATTAAGGATAAATGTTAGCTTAATATTAACAACTTTTAGTGGCAACCTAACTTATGAATAAAATAACCATTTGGTGTGCCAAAGAAAATTTTAACACCAACCCAAAAAGCATGGCAAACAAACTATATATTTATATAATGGTTTTACCATAATTACTACATCATGTATGTCATTATAGACATAACTCATAACCAGCCAACCAATCACATAACCAACCTAACATCAAAAATCAAACTATTTAAAAAAAAAAAAATTATTTTACATAAAATTTCTAAATGTATAAGCACATGAATTTGATATACTATATTTCATCTATTACAATAGTTATATTTTTAATACTATCACACTAATAATTTAGTTAAAATTTAATGTTCCACAATTTAAAATAAGTTAGTATTGGTTTTCAACTAAGTATTTATTTTTAAAAATTTTATTTATAGCAGTAATAACATCCAAACATAGGGAGTCACTTTTGAGAAAGTAAATTAATTTAAATTTATAATTTAATATTACCTATAATATATACTAAAATCAACCACAATTTAACAACAATAAAAAGTATAAATATTATACACACACAAAATCATTATTTCATGTTTTGATAAACAGCAGTTTCATATGTATCTAATTCACCAAATATGTATCTGTAACATTCATATAAAATTACAGACTATACTCCGTTCCACAAAAGAAGGAACCTGTGCCTCAATGAAAACTATCATGACTGACAATAGCTGGTAACAAAGTTATGTGTTTATCATATCACCAGTAGTGCCAGAGTGTGGAAAACAAGACCTTGAAATGTTTACCAACGGTCAGTAATATGGGTGAAACATATTCCTTTCTTTTTGAAACGGAAGTACATACCCCTAAATTGTTGCTAAACTTTTTTAATTTATATTAAATAAATAGTGAAACTGCTAACCACTTTGCACGCCACTTCATTTAAAAAAGTGAATAAAATATCATAAATACCGTTCTCTAGTACATAAATTATGAAGAATTGCTAAATACAGGTTAGAAGTATTACCTTGACAAGATACCTAACTTATCTTGTTATCAGCTTTTGGGTAATATACTTATATAGTTAACAGACTTATTTGAGCGCCTATGAACCATTTACTTAAAATGTATAAAAAGCACCACTTGAATACGGTGCTATTTACCTTTGTTAAAACCACCCCTGCCGCCGGAACTAGAACAAAATCAACAAATCAAACACGATAACATTTATTGGTTGACAATTAAATCAATAATTCAAGAAAATAAAATATAGAGAATTACAATTATTTATAATGAGCATTAAATTAAGCTTTGATATAAAAACATAAAGTTAAAAATGTTAAATAGTTACTAGTAATTGAAAAGTAAAAATACATTTTAAATTACCTTTTGTTAAAAAATATATTTTTAATACAAGAATTAACTAAAATTTATTTTTTTGCAAGTAAATATTTTATGTATGTTATATATTTATAATAATAATAATAAAATTTTTTTATAATTATTACACATTATAAATCTTATAATATAAAGCTTTTAGGTTGCATTATGTATGTTGTTTTTTTTACTGTTGATCAACGTTTTTTTACTGTTGATCAACGTTTTTTTACTGTTGATCAATGTTTTTTTACTGTTAATCAACGTTTTTTTAGTTATTTAACTATAGATGAGTTTTAATGCAAATTTTGAATTTTTTTCTCAATATTTATATTTTGGTCATTTGTAGAAGCAATTTTACTAACATTTATTATTTGTGGAAAACCCACATACACTTTTTCATATACATACAATGTTTTTAGCATATCGAGCACCTAAAAACAATTGTGTTAGTGTAAAAAATAAATGCAGTTTTTTAATGAGCCTAAAACTATTGATAACTAAATATAAATATATGAAATTAAATAATAAAAAATAAAAATACCAGATTTTAATTTTGGACTTATAAAATAAAAATATTGTTTAATGTAATTTTTTTTTATATATTTAGAACAATAAATTCTCAGTTTTTATTAAATTTTAAATTCATTAAAAATCAGTTAATTATAATATATTTGTATAATATTATCAAGTATTATCAACATTTTAATAATTAACATATCTATATTTAATAGATAGTTAATTACTTCCATACAATTTAACATATTAAGTTGACAATTTGATATAATATTAAACGCATAAGGTGATTCTTATTTAATGACATAACAACTTGTCATTATTACAACCTAAAAAATTTGTCATTGTGTTTAATTTAATAATTAAACAGCCATTTAAACAAGATAACTTAACATTTGTACTATGAATAGTAAATATCTATCATTTAACTTAATATAAATAATAGTACTATACTTCTTCACTAAAAACCATATTCTAATATAATATACTTTAGTAGTTATTGAATATACATATATACATACAAATATAAAATTAAGATTTATAAAAAATTAATAGCATAATAAAAGAACCATGAACTTGATATAGTCAATCAAAACTGAGTAAATAACTAATACATATATATCTTTTTAAATTAGTAAATATTTCTTATACTAAAATAAACATTGAAACTGTTGACCAGTTACTGAAAATCATTTTGATTCACTATAGCTAAAAAAGTATAGTATGATCTATTATAGTGTTGATTGTCTGCAAGTAAAACATTTTTTTAAATAATATATGTGAGACCACACCATACTGTCTTAAATAAGAGTAACCTTCCCATGAAGAGGGCTTTATAAACATAGCATTGGAAATTGATAATATAGATCCTCAGGTATCACTTTTTTACTTAATTAACTGTATAGCTTGACAGTCATTTAGCTGAGATTAACAATAGTAATGCAACTTTTGGAGAAAGTCAGTTTTCGGAAACAAAAAACTGACAAAAACCAATTTAATAGATATCTGTGATCAAACAGAATCAAACAAAACCAATCCAACAATCATATAATTTTTACTTGAAACAGACTATTAACTTAAAATGAATATTTTTAGTTTTAAGTATCATATTCAAATATAGTTACTAATAAACAAACTGAAATTATTTAAAATTTCAATATTTTGTAAATAATTTAATATCTACAAATATTAATATAAAATATAAAATAATACTATATTATTATAAGTTCTTCACCATTCAGCAGCTAAAAAATCTATATAAATGATTATATTCTCTAATACTAATTTGGTAAATGATATTCCATAATGTATGAAGTATTTAAGATTGCATACACAAAAATATTAACTATAAGTTATAACTAAAGAGCGGATTTTTAGGTTCTTAAAAGCTTAAAATATGATGCTAATATGTTCTAAAAAACCCGTAAAATATTCTCTAAATATTCCTTAAACTAGTAAATATGCAGATAATATGATTTGTTTTTTTCTTCAAAATAACTCAATAAAAACAATAAATAATTTGTGTACCATTCCTTTTTGTAACATAAAATACAAAACAGTTCATAGGTATATGAATATAATGAAATATGTTATATAAAAACAAAATTAGTTCATACTTAGTTACCTACTAAACTATATCACCATCAGTCGAAAATACTGTATCATTTGTTTTATTATACGGCTCTATCCACTGTTTATGTAAATATTTTAAACTTTTATTAATTTTCGGTATTTAAAAAAAATAAAAATAAATATTACAAATTTAACTGAATTGTCAGACATTAAAGTTAAAATAATAATTACAATATAAAAGTAAATATAGATTTATTATTAGAAATCATTCTTATCACATTATTATAAGATCGTAAGTAAAATCATGGATTAAGAGTAACATAATGATCACAATTACCAATTTGATTACAAACAAGTAGATAATTGGATGATTTTTAATTTTAATCATTTTTGTATAAAATAATTTTTTTTCCTAGAAAAAATTGTTGTTGGAAAATATCACAAATCGATAAATTAATAATGTATAATATGATTTTTTATGAACAATAATAGAATATATTCTAAAATATGAAAAATAGGCTAAATATTCTATTAAGTCCAAAATATGCTTTAATATGCTAAATAAATTTTTTCCTACGAACTCTGTGATGGATAAGTCGTCCACATTTTTCACTTTCATAAAGCTGCATAAAACCAATAAAAATATGTAAAAACCTAAAAATCTGCTCTCTAGTTATAACTCAAATTAAACCAAGAATAATATTACATACAATTATTATATAAAACAACAATTTTTTGGGGATTAATAATTGATTTTTTGAAAAAAAGAACTTTCTGTCTAATCAAATATAAATATATTATATAATATTTATATTTGTTTTTTAAAATTCTTAAAATATATCACAATCTACATAAGTTTAAAATAAATTATTCAGAAGTTTTATTTAGTCAGCTAAACCTAACCTAACTAAATAATTGTACATAACCCAAATAATAAATATAACTATACCTAAAATAATAACCAAAAACACAATAATTAATACATTTCATTATTTTAATATCATTATTATAGTAGTGGTCAATTTCTAGAAAGTAGCCACATCACGAAAAGAATATTTAATAATATTTTTTTAAAAACATGTAATGAGATAACTATTTATTTGTAGAATTAAATGTAACTTATAGACATAAACTCGAATAAAACTATTTGTAAATATAACTCAATTTCAAATCCATAAAAATCAAAATGGTAGAATATTCAAAAAAACCTATTTTGAATTAAGGATATTAGACATTTATTTTTAATTAATTATATTTTTAAGTCTAATAAAAACATTCCTAATAATAATTAAAGTGTATTAATCAAACTAATTAGTTTTACTCTAAATAATAATACAAATTATTTATAGTGAGTAGTGAGTCACCTTGTTATCTACCAAACACAGGACCAACACTTTAGATTAAATAATATAATTTGACTACAAATTATACAAAACTAAATGTATTTTCATTATACAAGAAACCAAAAAACTCATGCAGACAAATCTACTTTTTTAAAAATTAAATTGAAAAATAAATGTTTTTAAAATTCATTAGTGAAACAATAGTTTAAAATTTGTAATTATTATTAATAGCAATACATTTTAAAATGTGTATAATTTTAGACCACTTAACAAAGATACTTAATATATAAATTAGTTTAGGGGAGGCTATACCTATGTGTGTTGTCTTTCATACACATAAAAAAAAATCTATGTACTTCTATTGATTTATAGTTAATATGAAAACAAATTTACAGATTGTTAAATTTTAAAACAAGTAATATAAATTTAAATAAATAATTTAAATATATTAATGAAGGTTTCTCATAAAAAAAAAAAAAAAAAAAATAAACAATATTTATACTTTGCTAGAGTTAAAAACGCAGTTTGTAACCAATTAAAGGGCGAGGGCGTTACTGATTGCATGGTAGATATAAATGATTGATTCAGTAGAAGAAAAACAGGTGTTGCTTGACAAAAACTAATCAACCCACTTTCATTTTTTTTTCATTATAAATAGTATAGATTTAGTTTATATCATCTTATACAAATTTACAAATTTAATAATGTGTAAATTCACTTAATATAACTATAAAAAAACTAGCAATAATTTTGAACGGAGTTTAGTCATCTGTAAGGCAAAGACAACACATTTAGGTAAAGTATTTTTTAAAGCCATTTATATAATGTTATTATAATATCCTATTCAATATTGTTAAAATTTCATCAATATTCATTACCTTACAAGAAAAACCAAAATATTATCTTACATTTAGCAAATATCAAACTATACATAATTTTAACCATCATTATTTGATGTATAATAATATAATATTATATATTATAATTGTTAATAAAATACTCGACACCATTTAATGAAATAAATTTTAAATTTTAAACTAAACACTAGTAGTTTAATAGTTTATCACATAACAAAAAAAAAATAATAATCCTAAACACTGTAGGCATTGTATATTTTTATTTAATAAGTGCTCAAAACAAGTTCAATAATACCTCAATTATTTTACCACAACTATTTAAAGTTATTAATGTATTCAATAAATTACTAGGAAAAAATAATAAAACATATTTTTTTAACCTACTGCCAAAGAAACTCGAGTATTGTTGTAACTATCGACTAATATAAAAATGCTATATAATATAATTAAACTAATATATAAATATGGTATAAATTATTTAAACAAAGCATAAATATATAATAAGAATTATAATGTACTCTATGAGAGCTAGTTATTTTATAATAATATATAATGTTCCTGATATGAATAATGTGAAACCTTACTGAATACAGACATAATATATTTGTGATAAAATAACTGTACTATATGTTATATCTTAATAACTAGTTTAGTTGCGTTTGAATATAAAATGCAACTTAAACATTAATAAATGTACTTACTCATATCCTCCACTGCTATTACGTTCTTGTCTACCACCTAAAAATTAATTAATTATATAAAACTTCAGAAGTAATCGAGATTTACACAATAAGTGTCAACTGAATGAAATGAAAACAAGTGCTAAAAGTGAATAATAGATACTTGTTTAAAATCAAAAACAATTACCTCCAAAACTGCTAGGTCCACCATACCCTCCGCTTGATGGTGGACCACCATAACCATTTCCACCGCTTGATCCATTAAATGATCCTTGTTGACTCCCTTGCTGTCTAAAACTGGGTGGGGGTTGTTCATAAGCAGGGTATCCTCCTCCTATTTTATTAAAATTAAAAAAAATAAAATAAATTAAGATTAAAAAATGATTAATAATGTTAAGTAAAATTGATAATAGTTTTCAACAAATTTGTTCATCTTTAAAATTATAGTAATTAATAAAAAAAATTTATTTCTAAAGATATGGACATTCAAATCATTCAATTGAATTTATTACATGGATCATTACTAGTTTTTACCTTGACTTGCTGCTGTTGGTGGAGGTGGAGGTTGATTCCATCCACCACTACCTGGATATCCACTTTGTGATTGTTGAGTTTGTTGTGGCTGAGACGCACCAGGCTGTTGATAACCTGGTGGGCCTGGGGGAGGAACTCCATATGCTGGATATCCACCATATCCACCAGCTACACCACCACCACCCCCGCCACCGCCATATTGACCAGTTGAGTATTCTATAGTAAAATTAAAATGAGTAACTTTGAAATTTAGGCATTAACTAGTGCATAATCTGAAGCAAGATTAAGTTACACTTGGCTTAACTTATAATTTATCAAATGTGTAGTAATATTGAATTAAATATATAGTCACAACCCAATAATGGTAGTGATAATAGGAGAGAATTGACAGTGGAATATTTTCTGATAATTGTTAAAAAACTGTGAGGTTGTTATGATATATAAACTTGAGTTACTAACACGCGTATAGATGAAAGCGTCCAAACAACAAATCTCAATTAACTGTTTTGTTATTTACATTTGCTGTACTAGATACTTATATCAAACATCCCCAGTGACAAATGAGAACCTTCTAAAATATATACCAAATCTACATTTACGAAATTCCTACGTTATGAATATTGGAACAGTAAATATCAATACGTTACGTCAACATTTTAAACGGGGCGCGTTAGATCTATCAGACACGCGGTAGGGCACGCGCACTTTCAATGAACAGGACGCGGCCGTTGGTTAATTTCCTCATGCTGCTTATGGCAGTCGAAACTAATCGATTAGCGCAAAAACGCCGTATTTCAGAAAAATACACTACCGGCAGTAAAACAACGCGTAACCATACTTACGTGGATTAGCCATGTCCTTTGTGCCAATGCGCGAGATTCGGTTTTTTCGAACACTACTGTCTTCTACGGTCGATCACCCGTCGGGTAACTACGCGATCGAATGTGCACGCGGCACGAGACAGCTCAATGGCAGACAAATAAGTCTAAGATTGTCTGTCTGTTTGAATCCACAACTCAGAAGTCAGAATCAAATGTCACGACAAACAGAACGGCGATAATAGAAACTCGTAATTTAGGCTTCGATCGCCGGCAGTCAGTCGTGTGTTAATACTAAATTCAGAACTGGTGTTGTAGACTGGAAGGGAGGGGAAGGCACTGGACTCAAGCATCATGGCACAAAATGGCGTTTGTTTATAGCGTCGTCGGCGCGGGTTCGTGAAACGTCTCAACAACTTTGTACGGGATTTTTCGCGTTTTGTATTACGGTAGCACTGCATCAGATTAACTATGTTCTCTGTTCTGTAGAGTCTGCTATAATAAATATTAAATAATAATTAATAGTCTACACACTACAGTGTCTATATACACTCTTGACTCTACAGCACAATTAGTATCAATACATATTTTAAAATTTTAAATGAGTAGGTATATTACACTTATAAACTTTTTATACAGTTTGTTTTTACAATTATACTTATTTAATTAATATATTAATTATCTATGCTAGACTATGCCCTTCCTACCAGTATTAGCATGAATGCATGATGTGAAATGTCCACAAATTAATTTTAAATATACTCGTACACAATGCCGGATTAAGAGAATTGGCGTCCCTAGACCCATATAAAATAAAACTCTTAAAAATAAATTTTTGCTTATCAACAAGTAACAAAGACATTTTACCTTAATATACTTATAAAAAACTTCTTGTACAACTTGTTCACACAATTTATTTTTTAAACATAATGTAGTTAAATTAAAAATGATACACAATTCAGAAAAACAATTGTAATTAGATATTTAAAATTTTATTTTTAAAAAAAGTGCGTATTTTATAATGATTAATATATATTTATTTTATTTTTTCGTAAATAATTGAAGACAAGGAAGGCAAGAAAAAGTATGCAAATAAAAAAAAAACATTTTTAATATTCACACTTAAAGTTTGAAAATTAAATGCAATTTTCTACATAATTTTCTATTAAAAGTTTTCAGAAATTTTGTAACAGTAATACATTTGTATAGAAAATGTTTTATTATACCTATTACCTGTTGACATTATATAAGAATAAAATTAAAAATAACTTTTTTGTGAATCACTTAATTCATTTCACTAACTTTTCTATATTTGAACATAACTAAAATATTAAATCAATATTTAATTGATTTTTTTTAATAATATAATAATAATGTGAAAAAGCTTAAATATATAAATAGTAAAATAACCACTTTGTATAATACCTAAAAATGCAAAATCTTTAACCAAGCCTAATTTAAACAAAATATTTAAAATTTCAAGACAATAATTTTATAGCATTTAGCTTGATGATCTTAATGAATTATTGCATTCTACAATAATTATAAAGTAAATATTAAGAAATAGTTGTGCTTACTTTAAAAATTAAATATATATATATGTATTATGTATGTAAATAAGTTCAGAAAACTGAAAATACGTAGGTACACACAGTGGCGTAACTACATGGTTGCATAGGTGTGCATTGCACCGGGGCCCGGGGCCTAGACGGTCCAAAATGGGGCCCTAGAATTTTAATATTTTGTTTAAAATATATTAAAATTTTATATTTTGTTAATAATTTTAAACTATTTTATAATAAATAATATACTACGATAAAACCATAAACTTTTATATTACGAAGAGTATAAAAATACATATTATTATGTCATTTATTTCATGTAAAAATATAATTTAATTAATTATGATATATTTTATGAATTATAAATATTATAATACATAATATAATTATACATTTTATATATACGTGTAATTGTCTAATTTTATTCATATAATGATTTTTAGGGGCCATAAAATAATATTGCACATAGGCTAGAATTTTATAGTTACGCCACTGGGTACACATCAAATCGAGTTCAAACGATAGAAAACGAAATTGCAGATTTGCTGAACAAAAAAATCTGTTCTTTATCAACAAAAATACAAATTGATAACAAAAATATCTTCAATCAATTATTTCAGAACGATTGCAAGGGTACATCAATTTCGTATTTCTGCCACTTGTACTGGGTGTCGTTGACAGCACCCTTCATATGATTTAAAATTAAGGCGCCTTTAGGCCCTGTTCTATTTGGCCTAGGTATGCGTTAATCCACCACTGCTCGTACATGATTTAATTTATTTATTAATTTAATAATTACAATCATAATATTGTTACAATTTAAAATTTTAGATAATAGAAACATTATTTACAAGTTTAGTATATAATATCTGTGATAATTTAATAATTATGTTTATATGTCATTATGTCAAGGCTCAATGGTACTTATATTATATATTATATAGTATTGTATGACAATTACACATCATAGAAAATAAAATTATATTATGATTTTTTATGACTGAGCAGAGCGATGTATATAAATATAATGTAATGATTTTTGTTTATTATAACTTAACGTAAAAATGCTTAATTTTCAACTTCAGACATGGGCGTATCTAGGATTTTAATCAAGGGGGGAAATGCAGGGTGGATCCAATTGGGGATAGTGAAGGAAGCGCGCAGGGTTAGGTTAAGTTTTTTTATCTGATGACCTCGCAGCTTGATAGCAATGGCTTGAGAGTAAGCCATGAAACGAAACTAATAGTATTTTCATATTCTGTGCTAATAGTTAATAAGAATTCGATTCATTCGAATATGTGGCAGCAGCCTGACGAATTATATTATATTTTATATTATTATAATAAATAACTATAAATTTTGTTATAATTGCTTTTAGCACAATTTATATTAATATATCTAATATACAGGTACCTACGTAAAAGTTTTAAATTGCCACGAATAACATTTTAAAATTAAAACAAAACAATTAAAATTTTTATTTAACGTTTAAATAAGTAATTTTGAGAAACTTGAAATTAAATGTCTATATTAGCGACAATGTGTATAACCTACTACATTAAATTCCTAGGAATTCTATATGATATTTAAAGAAGTGTATAATTTATATATATATATTACATACATTTCATAAAATGACAAATAACAAATTGGCAATCTGTAAAATAGGGAAATTATTAGAAAAATCTAAAAAAATCAATTTTCTTTTACCATGATAAAAAAAATAATTTTATTACTACACAAAAAAAAATATTTATTACAAAGTACCAATTTAATACTAGGTACAGAATATAATACATAAAAACGAAACAAAAAAAATTAATTTGTAAATTGAATGGGTAGTAGGTTATTAATTATTATTTATTACTATTATATTATTCTAGAAAATTCAAAAATCTATGTAGTATGTAGGTATATACTTATAAGGAAAAAATACTTTTAATTATATTAACTGATAACATGGATTTAATACATTACCTAGGTATTTCCATACATTATTTGGCATTTTATGTAATGCTTAGGTAATTTAAATAATTTTATACATTTTTGGCTGTAGTTGGGATTATGTAGAGTTTCTAGACATTTTTTAAAATACGAATATTATATACATTTCCGCTAACATCTATTAAAAATAATAATCCTTGTATATTTTCTTAGATTTTATGATTTAAGTTAGAACTATTCCTGATGAATATTGTATTTAATTTTCAAGACTTAAAATAAAACAAAACATTTTTTGAATTTTTAACTACAAAATAGTATGTAATTACCGTAGTACTGCGATTTTGACAAATTTTGTAAAATTTTTAACTTTAAATGTATACTTAAAAAATCGTGCAAATACATTTTTAATATTTTTATACAGATGTAAGAACAACTTATGTGGAATCTTGTTTCAAATCTTTATGGATTTTCATCCATTCAATATATTTGTATTGTTATTTATAGAAAGAAACACTAAAAATATAAAAAAATTTGTCGTGCCTATAAATAACTGTAAAATATTTAAAACATTTTGAAAATTATATCATAATAATATATTATGCACATATATAAGTATTTTGTAAAGATTTCAAGTTTTTAGGGTTATTATTTGTTTTTAAGTTACATCAGAAAAATAAAATTGGATTTAGGTAAAAATTTTAGTTTTTTTCTCTATTTGTTGTTTGTTTTTCTAACTTCTTAAAGGTACAAACTACAAACTAGAACCAATTTTCTATCCAAAACCACTTTTAATAATGAAACATTTTGTTGACTATTTATCGTGTAGGTACCTACCACTAACAATAAGAAAAAAAAAACACACACATAATTATAAAATCAATACATTTATCGCTTTGCTTAGATCTAAAATATATTTAGATAATTAGATACATACTAATATACTTAATGATATAGATTATAGTCTTATAGGTTAACAGATTACACTTCACTCAAAATAGTCAGAATCGTTTTTCGTAGATATATAATTCAAGTTTTACATATCCAGAGACTCGCGTTTGATACCTACGGTACAATAGTCAGTAGCCAGTAGGATATCAGTTTGACCACTTTTTTTACTTTAATTTAACATTTTTATTATATGATGTTGGTTAAACCATTGATTATACAAACTGGCCCGATCCAGCCCAACTAAGTACCTGCTGATAAATGCTTTGTTGTTTATTTATTTGACACCGATTGAATATTTTCTAATAAAAATTAAAAAAAAAACATGCCGCACTCATCACCTATAAAGCTGTATCTAACTTCCCGCCATTAACACACAATATTCTATTACCGATAAGAGTGATAAGAAACGACCATAACTTACTGTGTCGAAAAAGTCATATAAATGAAAAGGTTGAGCGCCTGCGCAAGTGGAGCAATGGAACGCCCCAGATAATAAATAAATTAATAATTAAATTATTATCTTCGAGACGCATGGAATGATATGGTGGACGTTGGGCGCTTGCGTCAATCTATGGAACTATATAACTCACTTTAGAATTTTAGATAATTGAATAGTCAATAGCTGCAGGTAGTTGTCTATTTGCCAGTTGCCTACTTATTACTTAGTCATTAGTTACTACTCATTAGTTAGCTCACTAGTTTCTAGTTAGTATATAGTAGGTACATACTATATAGTTACTACTTACTGGTGTAGTGCTGTGATCGGTATGATTACTCGTCCCATTCGCCTGCAATTCGGAAATAATGAATAATAATATTTGAATGTTGCAACTGCAATATTCTACTTGATATTTCTAATTTAATATTTTATTTTTTTCCTAAATTATTACTAATTAGTGAATACTTGATACCTAGTTACTAACAGATCACTGAGGTGGAATAAAGTATTGCTGCACTTATAACTTGCAGTCAAATTATTATTATTGTAATCAAAATCCTTTTCAGATTCTCCTGAATTATCCAACATTTTACGGTCAAAGTGTGTGAAGTTCAAAATGAAACATAAAATTTGGTATGTAACCGAGTTAGAAATTATGTGCTATTTACTCTTCAGTGTTATTGCAAGTCTACAACATGAATGGCATTAAAAATATTTTTCTTTAATTAAAATGCAACTGGTTACTCTTAACTGACTAATTTTATACTAATCAATAGTAATTGTATGGAAAAATATCAAGTATAACACATTATTTAAATAATTAGTCTATGAAATCCCATTTATTGCTGTCGTCGATTTTAATTCATTCATTATGCTTTCTTTTACTATTTAGTTAAACAATTATTCCAAGTCATGGCCAATGATTGGTAAATAGTAATGATTCTATCTGTTGATACAGAAATGTGTGTGGGATGTATGTTAAGAATGACAACATTCAATTTTGAATTTTTATTGATTATTTAAAAAAAAAAATAAATACTTGGTGAAAATGCTAAGATAATGAATCAATATCTATATATTTACATTCACCATTTTATTTTTCCTGTATAAGGAGTTCATTGGACTAGAAATTTTGAAAATCGCTCATTAATTTAAATTTATTTATTAGTTTACTATTAGGCGTATGGCCATTTTCCACAATATTAGAAATTCTTATAGTTAATAGAGCTGGATATTATGTTTCTAAACAATTTTATTATTTTATGAATAATAGACATTCTTGAGTTGTACAATTAATGTTTAAAATATAACTTTAGTATGGCATCAGATTTCTTCTACCCAAATATGGGTGGAGTGGAAGAACACATATTCAATTTATCGCAATGTCTTTTAATGAAAGGATATAAAGTTATTGTCTTAACTCATTCATACCAAGATAGAGTTGGAGTACGCTACATGACAAATGGATTGAAAGTAAATCAAATATATATGTTTAGACTATTTAATACTTTTTATGAATAATAAAACCTTAATTTCAGGTATATTATTTGCCAATCAAACCATTCTATAACCAATGTGTTTTACCTTCAATGGTTTGTTCTTTACCTTTGATAAGATATGTTTTAGTTCGAGAACAAATTACTATTATACACGGGCATTCAGCATTTTCAACTTTAGCTCATGAAACAATGATGATTGGTCGTTTACTTGGCATCCAAGTAAAAATAATTCAGCAATCATGTGTAAAATAAAATAAATACAAATATTTAATTTCTAGACAGTATTCACTGATCATTCACTATTTGGATTTGCTGACACTTCAGCTATTATAACAAATAAATTTTTAGAAATGTCATTAGCTGATTGTAACCATTGCATTTGTGTATCACATATTGGGTAGTGATTAATCTAATTACTTAAATTATGTAGGTATATAATATTAAAACGATTATTTTCTAGTAAAGAAAATACAGTATTACGAGCTCGTGTTAACCATCATAGAGTTTCAGTCATACCAAATGCTGTTGATACAACAGCATTTGTTCCAAAATTGGAATTAAGAACAAAAAATAAAAGTAATTATTTGTATAGAATATAATACTAAAAATACTAATTGAAATTTAATAATTGTGTTCACAGTTACAATTGTTGTGGTTAGTCGTTTAGTTTATAGAAAAGGTGTTGATTTGTTAGCTCAAATTATTGCTGATGTTTGCTTAAAAAATCACAAGGTATTTGCTCATAAAAGAATATTAACTTTATTTACCCATTCTTAATGAAATTAATTAATACATTTTATAGGTTCAATTTATTATTGGAGGTGATGGTCCTAAACGTGAACTACTTGAAGACATACGTAACAATTTGAATATTGGTGAACAAGTAACATTACTAGGTAGCTTGGAGCATTCACAAGTATGTAATGTGCTTAATCGTGGACATATATTTTTAAATACATCCTTAACAGAAGCATATTGTATGGCTATTGTTGAAGCTGCTTCTTGTGGGTATGGTTTTAACTTTTTTCTATTGATATATATTTGATTTTGTTAATAATGCAATTTAATATTTATTATCAATTTTAAGATTAAAGATTGTTAGTACAAGAGTAGGTGGTATACCAGAAGTATTACCTCCAGAACTAATAATTTTAACTGAACCAAATGTTCCATGTAAGTCATGTTAATTTAGTGTTATAATGAATTTGTATTCATAAAATTATGTTGATAGCAATGCTGCATAAACTAAAAATAGTATTATTTGTTAAAAAAAATTTTGTTTTTTTGTATATATTGTGTTATAATTACCTAATTGTTTTACCAAAAATTATTTTAATTTTTAGCTATACTCCAAGGATTATATAAAGCTATAAATCAAGTAAATAGTGAACTCGGAGTACCACCAATTGAATGTCATCAAAAAGTGCAATCACTGTATAACTGGATGAATATTGCCAAAAGAACAGAAATAGTGTATAATATGGTATCATTAGAATCACCAAAAAGTTTAGGAAAACAATTACGCAGGTATTATACCTTAAAACTAAATTAATTAATTGTTTTATTAAAATTTAGAGTTGGCCAACGATATTAATATTGTGACTTATTTTTTGTTTTTTCAATATCGATATTGAATTAAATATTAGTGATATAGTTAAAATCCAATCTTTTCACTATATATTATATAAGTATTTAGCTATTAGTATAATAGTATATAACGGATTATTATTTAATAATTTGATTAAGCTCAATAATTATTAACTATTTGATATTTTTTGTTTTTTATTAAGTTATTTTAGTAAGTAATTTATCAATAAAACATACAGTAAAGATCTGTAATGATGAATTCATTTAATGTTTATTGTTTAATGTTATAAACATAAAATATAAATATTTTAGTATTTTATATTGATATATTGCAATACGATATTGAGAAAAACTAAACAATATTGATATTTAAAATTATATCGTTTGCTCACTCTATTAAAAACATATTATTTAAATTTTAGTTACATACCAACTGGAGTATATCCATTTCTACTGGTAGTATCATTTATGCATATATTGTTAAGACTTCTGGATTGGTTGATTCCGCGTTCAGTAAGAAACAATAATAGATTTTTGTTTAATATTGTAATTAAAAATAATTATTTATTTTTAGGATATAGATCTGGCTAAGGATTATAAAATCAAGGATAATCGTATAAATTCTAATTTGCCAGTTACTGAAGATTGATAACACACATTTTGTAAAACTTTAATTTATTCAATAAAATGTATATATTTAAATTTAACGGTTCTAAAATAAACTTATATATGGACGGATATAGTTACATATAATATTTTTAAAAGCGTGGTACAACATTAGTTTTACTTGAGAGATCAAAAGTTAAATACATTCAACAATTATTTTAATCACAATTGAGTCATTTTTAATAAACCCATTTTGAAGAACTTCATCAATGGCAACAAATTCAGTATAACCAAAAGCTCTTGGATTTAAAGAAGGAACCTCATTACCATTATTTCCGAAAGAACATCTTCTAAATGCTTCAGATTCAGCTGATGATTCCATTTTTAAGCAAATGGTTTGTATTGGATTTGTTGGATGGATTAAAGATAAAGTAATATGACCAGAAAATGGCCAAATTAAAGTATCATCATAATCACCACGCATCATGTGAATAAATAAAGAAAGATTACGATTGTCCGATGACATATTTATTCGACCACATACTCTAAAATTAAAAAAAAAATTTTTTTAAACATCTGATGTTTTGTATTGAAATAAATTACTTGTATCCAGTAGAAGATGTATAGAATCCTGGAGTATAGTATCGTGTTTGTAATGGTTTTTCTCTCATTAATTTTAAAGACTCCATAAAATTTTCAAATCTCCATATATACACACCATTACATGTAATTAATGATATTGCATTTTGAGATTGTGCAAACTCTATGATTAAATTATTAACCATTTGACTGAGTCGTTCAATATCTTTATCCTTGATAGCAGTTTTTTCATTCAGACGTTCTATATCTTTATCTTTCTCAATATTACTTTGTTCCAATACAACTATTCTTTCATATAAATTACTGTTGTAAGTAAAAATAATAATAATTAAAATTGTAAAATATAGACAAAATATAGAAATTATAAGTTTGATACCTAATTAATGTTAATATTTTAAATTTAAGGATTTTAAATGAGAAACAACATATCAACGGTACAGTTATTTACATTTTGCTTTTAAGTTATTGATGAGTATCAAATAAAAATGTATAATATAATATTTAAATAAATAAGTATATAACTCACCAAAGTAAAGCTTTTTCAGAATTAGGATCTTTGTTTGCATCCCACAGTTGTGTAGCTTCTAAAGCTTTAGAACGTGCACCATCTCTGATTTGAAATTTATTCATAAAATCAATATGAGATTTTGTAAGTAGCTAGAAATATTTATAAAATTTTAAATATCTGATTTAAAAAAAAATATTAATTAAGTTTACTTACAGTAACATGTCGATGCACACTCATAACGAGATGGTTTGATAATTCATTTTTATCTTTTATCGTATCTTTACATCCAATTAAATGAAATGGGCAGAGATTATCAGAAACTCCATTTACCTGCATTTCACAAATCAAATTAATATTATTTTAATAACTTAACTTTGATTTGAATATAATTCATGGTACTCAATTTTCTCAATAGGTATTAATTAATTCCAAAATTATTTGATATTTTAAATAAGTAAGATGAGTTAATTTGGAAGTTAAACTTCTAGGGCAGTGGTTGGTAATAGGCGGCCCGCGAAAGAAAAATAATTGGACCACAAAAAATATTTTTTTTTTAATAATGCTGGTTTTCCACACATAATATATATTTTATCTATTTTATGATGTATTTAGAGATTACGATGGTGTTTATTGTTTATTGCTATTTACAATAATAGTTGCGATAACACAACAATTATTAATTAATATCTGAGTTTTTAGTTTTTACTGGCCCTCGAAATTTTTTTTTTTTGATTTTCTGGACCTCCATAGAATTTAATTGCCGACCCCTGTTCTAGGATATAAAAATGTTAGATAATACTTATAGAAAATTACTGATTAATAATTATAATTTAAACATTTATAGAACTAACTAACTTGATTTTTACTAAATCCACATGAGGCATAATGTTGATCAGCTTCCAACAATGGTATTGTTACATTACAACCAGTATTTAAACAAGCAACTTTTTGCTCATCTATTTCTCGTTTTGTGTAGTTATCAGGAAACAAACCTTCTACAGTAAGCGGTAATAAATCAATTGGACAGATTTGACTTTTACGTCTAAAACAAAAATAATGTTGATATAGGTAAAGCAGATTATAAAAAAAAGAACAAAATTAACATTTTATACGTTATCTATAAATTTATTAAAAACATTATTTGTAATATAATAAAATATAGAACTCAACAAAAATTGTATATGTTTTAATTTTTGAAAATGATAAAACATACAATATGTATGTTTCTGAAAAACATTGACATAACTGCTATCACCGCTTATGTTATTTACTAGTGATTATTGTAAAAACGATATTTTTATGTATAATTTAAAATATATACCAATATTTATAGATTTATAACTAGTTACTTAAGAGTTATGTTAGTAACCTAATAATTTTTTTATCATTGATGTTTGGTAAAAGACATTATTACTTAGATATTATGATTTATTGTAACATATATAATTATTAAATATAAACATAGGTAAGTTTAGAACCTAGGTGTTTTATTCAGCAAAAAAATCTATATAATAACTTTGTTATAAATGTTGATGTATTTGGATTCTAAGTAATATAAAAAACTAGGGTTAGTAATCTAAGACGTCAAGTGTTTTAGAAATCAATAGAACACAATAGTTAAAAACAGTATGATCCATAAATAATAACTAAATAAATAATTAAATACATAATTTATTTTGTTTTAACTTACTTAAGCCATGTACTTATACACTCAGAACAAAATCGATGTCCACATCTTGTCAGCATTGGATCTTTTAGACAATTAAGGCAAATAGAACATTCAAAGCGAGGATCTATTAACGACAGCATTTTTTTTTTTACCTGTGAAAATGACAATATCAATGTGTATAACAAAATATATAATATATTATTAAAAAAATTAAATATACAAAACAATTTTTAATATAAGGTATAAAAAATTGCATAGGTATTCAATTATTTTTAATAAATTATAGGTATTGTATAATGCAATATATTATATACCAATTTAGCATTCAGTAAATATAACAATATATTTTATTTTTTATTCTTTTAATAACAAATAATATTTTAATGGTGTTATAACAAATTGAAGTATTATTTTTTATTTTTTTTATAAATGTACAGTACTTAACAAATACCAATCATTGGAGATTTGTGATTTACAAATATTGAGCTAATCATAAATGCTTTGTATGCTAAGGAACAGCTTTTATGTAATAAATATTTAATACCTCATAAAAAATAAGGTTTGGTAAAAATTATAAATATTTTGAGAACTTTAATTGAAAAACAATTAAATATTTAGGGCAATAATTTAAAATTTTAAATAATAAAAAAAATTGTAAAATTTTGAAAATCGGTAGATAAAATAATTGCGACAATATAAAATGAATATAGTTGATAATATCTATTATTAAATAATAAATATCTATAATAATCACTTGTAGCTCTTATAACGATTTATAATTCAAAACATAATTTCATCAGCAATGAAGTTTAAACGCGTAAAAATCATAATTTGCATACAAAATAACATATTAAATGCATACGAGTGCATAATCAATTGTCAATTGTATTGTACAAGGATAGTAGGCTATGTAGATACATCATACATACCAATGTGAACGAAAACAAAACGTACTACGTGGTGGGCTTAAACTTTAGTATAACACTAGCTACTAGCCGTAGAGTCAAGAAGGTGCTAGGTGGACACTGTGATTATTTATCATAATAATAACTATCACGACGAATACTATTTACATTATAAAGTAGATAATAACTATTTTTTTATAATAAACAATATTAACAACATAATAATTTAATAACAATATCGGTGAAAACTAAAAAGCTTCACCGCAGATTGAGAATTGAAATCATTATCTGGTATTTACCATTATGGCACAATCATGATTTAAGATAGTCTATCATAAATCTAATTCGTATTTTGAATTTTGAATTTGAGGTATCGTAAATCGTTTAGTAGACGCGATATTATTTTTTTATCTACTCTACTTCCAAGTTTCTTACTATTTTGTTTTTGTGTGTAACTCAGTATCGATTTTAGAAAGAAACATGTGAGACAACATAAAAACCTAAAAATCCCTTTAACTTTATTATCTTGATATTAAATGTAAAATTATTTTAAAATTATCTTATCAATACCACTCAATAGTCAATACCTAATTTTTTTTTAATTTAAAATAATATATTACGATATTACTGATTATTTTTGATGTTTATTATTTAAAAATTTATAAATGCTAATATTTTATATATTTACTAAAATTATATACTTTTTGACTTACTATAAATAAAAATTAGCCCCCTCCATTTCATATTCCTAGATTTGCGCTTAATTTGGTTAAGTTATTTTGTTGACAAAAATATTGCATAGTTTATTATACTGTAGTAATTAGTAATTCAAATTCTATGTTCGTGTGATGTTCCTATGTTATAATAATTCGATTGCGGGAGGAAACGTATGAATCAAACAGGCATAAGGGCATTAAGATTTGCAAAACATGTACCACGTAAAATAAAATAAATTAATAAATATTAAATAATAATATTTTATGTTACAAATATTACGATAGTATTATATCATAAAAGTTAAATATTATTATATTACAGTAATACAGTATTACATACGCATAATGCACATTATTAATAATATTAATCACGTATTCTTTTGCGCGTGCGCATACATACAAACGCACGCGCTAATCGCACTGACAGTCGTAGTATGCGCGTATCATATTATTATTATTATTACTATTCGAGCGCGGAACGAAAAATCATCGTACTTCACAGACACAAACAGAATATAGTTGATAGCAATAATAATATAATTATTATATCATCTCGCCTTATATTGTGTTATAATAATCATCCTATTATGATTACTATTTAATAACAGATAAGTAAACAATAATAGTCATTAGTTTTGTATTATTGACTGTATAACAATTAAATAGCGCGAGACAAATTTTATTGTTATTATTACGAATCGATTTCCCGTGTAAACGTCGCGTAGGTGTTGCCGTCGTTGCGAACACTCGTCACCGATGGCGCGTTCGTTCATCGTCGCTGCACAGTGCACAACCGCTGTCGCACATCTTTAACGCTAGTCGTCGCGACAATCAGTGACCGAAAAACTATACCGATCATCGCATCTGTGATCTGTTTACCAATACGTCGTCACTACAGTTTCAACTCGCCATCGCTTGTCAGGCTATCGTTGGCGCTTACCATACGCGATAGACGTTCTTACAAAGGCATTGCTCTCTAGCCAGATACTCGCTGTTGGCCTAGCATGACGCTGGACTACAATATAGCTAGCCGTGCAGCTCAACTCATCGAACGTTTGACCAGCACTGGTGAAAACGACGTTGATCGCAAGTTATATGACGAAATCGAAAACATCTGCAAGTAAGTGTCAAAATCTTATGCCAAAAAAGCTCAAAAACATAACTCGTATATTTACTCGTACAATTATATCGTCTACCACTATTATTACTGTCAATCACCACCATCACTACTACTTCTAGCACCACCACTATCCATAACTGCATAATAGTAATCTTGTTTAATTCTTACAATCGTCGTTAAAATGCAGAGAAACATTGTCTCGTAGTATTACTCTATAAAAACATACATGTCACCATGTCGCACCGTCAACCCAATCCTGAGTGTCACCCTGTTTAGCAGCTATTGTAAATAGTCATAATCGTTCAATAAAAAATATTATATTATTATTGTAATATATTACTCTTGATATACCTATTAAAATAACTATGGATAAGAACAATGTTGAATCAGATTCTGTTACCCGAGGTAATCTTAGACAACCAACCAGGGTGTTTAAGAAAAGCTCGCCAAACGGTAAAATTACAGTTTACTTGGGCAAAAGAGATTTTGTTGATCACATCACCAATGTTGACCCTATCGATGGTGTAGTTTTGGTTGATCCCGATTACGTTAAAGGAAGAAAGGTATTTGGCCATGTTTTAGCCGCTTTTCGATATGGCCGCGAAGACTTAGATGTGTTGGGCTTGACTTTTCGAAAAGATCTTTATATAGCATCTGAACAAATATATCCTGTTGGTAATATACGGACTCCAACTAGGCTACAAGAACGTTTGATCAAGAAACTTGGTCCAAATGCTATACCATTTTATTTTGAATTGCCACCACATTGTCCAGCATCTGTTACGCTGCAACCAGCTGCAGGTGATACAGGAAAACCATGTGGAGTAGACTATGAGTTCAAAGCATTTGTTGGCGATACAGCTGAAGACAAACCTCACAAGAGAAACTCAATAAGACTGGCTATTAGAAAAATTATGTATGCTCCCAAAAAAGAGGAAGTACAACCATCAGTTGAAGTATATAAAGAATTTGTTATGAGCCCAAACAAGTTATACTTAGAAGCATCCTTGGACAAAGAGCTTTACTACCACGGGGAAAGTATATCAGTAAATGTCCACATAGCTAATAATTCTAATCGAACTGTAAAAAAAGTAAAAGTGTTTGTTAGACAATTTGCTGATATATGTCTGTTTTCCACTGCCCAATATAAATGTACTGTTGCTGAATTAGAGAGTGAAGACGGTTGCCCTGTTGGTCCTGGTTTCACTTTGTCTAAAGTATATACTGTAAAACCTACTTTGCACAACAACAAAGATAAACGTGGCCTAGCTTTGGACGGGCAGTTAAAGCATGAAGATACAAATCTTGCTTCTTCTACAATAGTGAGCAATCCTTCACAAAAAGAAAATCTAGGGATTATTGTTCAATATAAAGTGAAGGTAAAACTTTGCTTAGGCGCTTTAGCAGGAGAATTGACAGCTGAACTTCCATTTATTTTGATGCACCCCAAGCCTGAAGAGGAAGTACTTCCAATAGCCAATAATGTTGTAAACTCTGGTACAGCAATTGATGACAACGGAGTACGTGTTGATAATTTGATTGAATTAGATGAAGAAAGCCCTGCACCATCTCATGATGAAGATATAATTTTTGAAGATTTTGCTCGTTTACGATTAAAAGCTGGTAACGATTAATTTAAATAACTATGTAAATCTGGATGAATTTATGAATTAATTTATTGTTCAGTCTAAAGTATAAGTAAATAATACATAAATCTACTGGATGTCTCTATCAAATAGAATAACAGTACGTTTATTCTAATTGTATAGATTTCAATGGAAATCATGAATATTCCTATAACTGATAGAAATTGATTTCTATGATAACTGATAAAAGATCAATGCAGTTATAAGATTTTTTTAATTTTTTGTCGGAACTTAGTGCGCTATACTGTTAACATTGATCTATTTATTTAGAGCCCAAGGATAGGGTTAAAATTTATCATTTAATTTATTAAATTTTTTATTATAAAGTATTCAGTACATCATCCATTAGACTTTTAATGTTATTTTTGTAGCTTAATTAATTATTACCAAATTATATAAAAATTCACTACTAATTTAATGTTATAATTCTGTAATTTTTATTAAAACTGATTAAAATATTTATATACCTAATAATTATTTTGTTGGTATTTAATTTATTAATAAACTGTTTAGGTATAATAATAAACTAAAATTTAGGAAATTTATTATTTTTAATAATCTGTAATTTATTGAATAGATACTATATACAAAACCTGTTTTAATAATATTAGGTTTCAAAAAAAATACATTTTTAATAAAACATTAATTGGAAATTGTACAATATTCTTTTATTTTTTATTACTAATAATTTTTTATGGTTAAATGTATAATTTTGCATTTTAAAGTTTATTTAATATGCTTACACAAATAGTTCTAACATTCCTTCAATTGTTAAACATCAAATCAATCATATTTCAATTTATTTTCTTGTGTATTTTTTTTAACTGTAATAGGTATTTTATTTCTTTAAAAAATCTATATTATAATTATAAATTATTATTCAATATGCTAAAATGTTTATTTCAATATACAACCCTAAAAATTGAGCAAGTTCCTACCTAAAATATATTTTCTAGGTAGTTTAATATATAATCAATACCTATTAATACTCAAGTGCAGCACACCAGCATTTTTATTTGTGCCAAAATGTTTTCACTTTTGTGTTTAATAACAATAATAATTTTGTTTATTTTTGTGAATTATTATTTTCTATTTAGATTTAATGGCCAGTACATATTTGTAATTAATTTATATAAATTATTTATTCCACGGCATTAGCTTACCTGTATGTAGTATAAAAGATTCTTTAGGTTACCAAACATCTAAGCAATTTATATTTTTTCAATTATGTTTTGACAATCGAATTAGGTATAAGATTTTGAATATATTAAGTTGAATTGTTGTTAAATAATTTATGTAATTGAATAATGTATAATAATTAATAGGCAAATTATCTGTGTGTATTGTGATTTATGTATTGAAAGTAATCTTAAGATAAACTTAGTTAGTTGAACATAACCAGTAATATTCTATGATCTTAACTTTTTTTGACAGGGTTTTTTTTTAAATTTTTTTTTTTTTTTTATTGTCACTATTAACAATTGGATTTGTCAACATTTTGGTACTGTTAATTATAAATTATAATCATATTTAATGTAAAATTGATATATGGATCTTTAATTCTTGAACTGACAATTATTGCTGATTGTTATTATTTTGTTTGTGTTTGTCCAATTATTTTATTTGTTAAAATTTTGGCTTCTTTTGAACAAAAAAAAAAATAAAATAAATTATGGTGAATACTATTTATATTATGTTTAATATCAATTTATAAAACACAAATACAATTTTAGACTTAATTAAATTACTTCAGTATTTATAAATTATATTCTATTCTTTCTCTGTTAAATTTCAGTAAACTTATCTTAACCAATTATATTTTCAATTAGATTTTCATACAATTTTATTTAAAAATAAGTGTTAAATTAAAATGCATGATTACACTTTTTGTTAATTTAATTTCTCATGTTGATTGTAAACACAATTAAAGTTCACTTTTATAGGTTTATTATGTTTTTGTTTTGTTTTGTAACAGTCTAGTCCTTTAAAACAGTTAATATTAATAACCTCGTAGAATAATTTTTACCTTTTTTATGATATTAAGTCCAAATCTTACAATAAAATGTATTGTATCAAAATAGCATGTATTTAGATGTATTATTCCTAATACCCTAGTTTGTAATTTTCTTATGAGCATAATTAAATTGTTTTTCTAGTTAAAGAATCTGAAAAATCAGAATATAATTTAAAACATATTGAGATGTATAATATAATAGCTAAAAAAATTGTTTATTTTAAGAATAATTACCTAACTATTTTTACACAATATACTTGCATTAAACATTTTGTTAAGCTTTTTAATAAATATGCCTTACTGAAGTAGATATTTAATTAATTTTAATTAATTAGATTTGGCTCTGGTTTAAATAAATTTGCAAAACAGGGTGAAGCAAAGAAAAGATATATTTTTTTTTTTTTTGATGGTGGTGCTTTAACCGAACCTTAACTAAAATAGCGTTTAATTTGTATTAATCATTCTATATCTACATCAATTCATTTTTATTTAATTAATAATTCTAAATGAGATAATATTTTTTTTCCATTTTATGCACAATTATTGAATCTGATATGAAACTAAGGCATTGAAGTATATCTATATGATTACTTTTATAAAAATAATCTTCAGATATTTGTTCTTATGCACATTCTTAAAAATAATTCAAATACATATCAAATAAAAAATGTTAAAAGCAATATCTATTGACATTATTTTGTTAGGCGAGTAAAACCTCGGAGTCATTACCTTAAATAAAATATGTAAATCCTAATTTTTATGTTAATTACTTTTTAGGTTTAAAATTAATTATTTTAATGTATGGAATGATTTGTATGTGACTGTAATGTTCCATTTGTATGAAACGTATTAGATTTTGGAGTAGAATGTAAAATAATATTGTAAAAAAACATAATCAATAATGACAACAAATGATTATTAGGTTACCTATTACTTTTGGTTGACATAACTAAACTATTAACTTGTATTAATTTATTATATAAACAGTTATACATATTTAGTATTTACCATCTTTAATTATATTGTAAAACATATTTATTTATTTATCTAAGTGATGTTTTTAGCTTTAAAGCGTGGCTTTTTTAGAACAATTAGGTACCTATAGCTTATAATATATATTACCTTATACCATTTCCACTTATAATTCAAATTTTGTGATCAATACTATATTGTGGTTAATAAAAATATAAATCTATAAAAAAAACTTTTTTATGATATATTTTATTATTATGTAGTATGTACCTACCTATTTATTAAATATTTGTTAGGTACTTATCCTACTATACATCATAATATTTATAATAGTGTGTAAAAGTAAAATATAAAATTAAAATCTCCTGGTCTTCGATTTTAATATTGAAACACAACAACACGCTCGAATTATGATATTGAGCAAAGCTTGGTCATTGAAATATAATTTCATATTGATCGAACATTGTTGAAATTTTGGAGTCTATTGGATACTATTGGTGTATCACCTGTCGTCAATTTTCGATTAGCTTATGTTTAAGACACTTTTAAAGCTCAAATTCATTACAACACTACCCAAGAAAAGAATTTAATGGTCGTGAGATAAATTAATGTATTGCTTATTCGCATTATTCAGCAGAATCTACAATCATAAAAGTTTACGTACGAAAATGTATGAAAGTTATTTATTAAAATAAATCTGTGAGGTCTACCTACATAATAATTATAGTAGCTTACGAGTTATAAATACAAGTTATTCGTCTAAATGAAAGCTGTTTTGATAATTAAGATTTAAGATTGATGTATTTTGTGATATAATCACGTTGTTCATTGAAAATTGAAATCTTACGCGATTATTATTTCTAATTGAAAAAAAATCGGCTTTATCAGTATGACATTATGACGTATAGGTGCGAGATACAATATCGTATTATGCGTAATAGGTATTGCATAATACAATTAATACTGTTGGTGAAAATGCAAAATATTGTACCTGAAATGAATTACGAGTATGTTATTATAACATTTTAAGGTACACTACTGCGTGATTGTATATGATTTTTAATTTCTATTCAATGCAAAGATGTATATATATATATATTATATTAATAATATTTTATTGAAATAGTGGGGTACTCACGTCATATGATAGTCACTAGAATGTATTGTGCATATTTGAGTTTGTATTATTATTATTATACTCTGTATGTTTTAATTAAGTCCAGAACGCAATGGCAGGAAGTACCTACTAACACAATTATTAACTGTTGCCAAAAATTGAGCGTCTGTAATCTGTTTATTAATTGAGTTTTATAAATCCTTCGATAAACTACAGTTTGTTTTTTTCAAGGCAAATTTAAATTATCAACATGTGTTTTCATTGATTTAATTATTATTAAAATATTCCGAAGAGCAGTAGAGTGCCTCCTTCCTCAAAAACCAATATCTGTATGCAGATAATTTATATATGATATTATACATTTATTTTATTTTTTACGTTTTATTGTAGTTATATCATTAGTAACACCTAAGTAGGAAGGTTACAATTTATTTCTTTATACAATATAAATAACTCTCCTTTATAAATTGTTTTAAAAATATTTTTTATCAAGTCGTATTATATGAATATTTTCGATCTGAATAAACAAAAAAAAAATCTTGGCGTCAATTATTGTGTTTTTAATATCGTGGTTCATGGTATAAAAACTGCAGTTTTATCGACATTATTCAACAGACGGGTTTGTGGTATTGTCCTTGAACGCCCTGTTGAAATGTCGAATCTTGACAATAAACTAAAAAATATTAAATTGTATAAGCTTTTGTTGAGGGAGTATAAAATTTATAGGTATGTCAAAGTGAAATGAAATTCTCGTTCAACAAGGTAAGAAAATACACCTTCACGTAACACGAACAAATATCGAAAACAATTTAACCTAAGATAATAATTTGGTATAGATTGTAGACGGTTAACTTTATTGGTTTCTAGATATTATATACAAATATATACAATATACAATATTATGTATCTAAGATGCTACGATTTAATGTTGTAATTTGTAGCTGCAGAAAAAAATGGTCTATTAACATTATATTGCAAGTAAGTAAGCATATAGTGATATTAGTGATGACTGGTGATATAATAATCGAAGGAGTACAACGAATTTGTAGGTATCTACCTATAAAAAAAAACATAAAACCCGTTAATATTTTGTATAGTGAGTCCGTCTATGGTAAAATTTAATATATAATTGGCACCAATCTTATTATTATAATAATATCTAAAAATAATAATTTAATGTCTTTAAAAATATTATTTTTTTTTTTACAAAATTGAATATAAAACAGCACTTTGAAAAATAAATTTTTATGTTTTTAGCAATTTTTATCATCATTATTTATTAAGTTGCTTATTTTTTTGAATGATTATAAACGTATTTTTTTAATTTAGTTTTCAAAACTGAATATATTCTGAGAATTTTGACGTATAAAAATATTTTATGTTTTAGATGAAGAAAGTTGTGATATGATATTACAATATGATATTTGTATTTTGTAATTTTATTCATTATTCGATTTTTTCATCAAAATTTTCAAAAAAATATTCTGCTTTTGGATGTGAAATAAAAAAAATGAATCAGCGGGGTTCCTGCCCTGGATCTTGCCCATTTGTATGACATTTTGGGCCTCGCGTTTATAAAATTATACATTATTTAATACTATAGAAAAAGGTTTTTACTATATAGGCTTTGTCTAAAAAAATTTGCCCTAAGCCTCGCTTCAGGCCAGCTTTGAGTTACCTTTCTGCTGTATAGTATAGGTGTCGAGTGAGTCACTGTAAGGTATGTGTTAAATTTGAGCTCAATATTTTATCGTTATAATTTATAATTATAACATACTATCATTCATAATTATACTATTGTATACGAAAAATTATGATGAATTTATCAGCTTGCTATATCACTAAGTACATTTTATGATAGGTTTTTAATATTGAAATTTAAATAATTTATTTTATTGTTAGTATTAAGGAAGAAAGATTTAATTATTTTACCATGTTATATTATATTATTAGCTTTAGTCAGTATACCAACTTATTGTACAACTATAGTGTATAATTTATTGTAATAGGTTTATGGTCTAAATATGTGATTTTGACAAAATTTTGATTTTACATGTCTATAAAAAATAATTATGTTAATATATAATATCAAATATATATATTATATTAATCTGCTAAAAATCTAAAACTTACGCTGTTATAATTTATAAAAATAAAAATAATTATAATGAAAAAAATTGCAAACAATTTTTTTTCAAAAATGTTGGTTTGGATTTTTTATTATTATTTCAGGGCTTGCTGTAGAGCATATTTTAAGAAATTTTTATGCGGTGGCGCTATCATTATAAGTCATAGTGATTTTAATTGGGGGAGGAGAAGCAGTTGATAACCTCTTTTTTTTGCTATTTTCATTTTATAGTAAAACTTACAGCCCATTCTTGCCGGGTATATTTTATGTCCTACTTTGATATGGATTACGAGGCACATTCATTAGACACTAGGACTAGGTAGCACTAATTTTTCACTAGGTGGTACTCATGCCATCTATTTTGTATGTTAAAATATGCTCTGGGGCTTGGAAATTATAGCATTAAAATAATGCTAATATTATTTAATCTTATTATTAAATAAGAATATTTAATGCTTTATATAAGAATAGAAAATATGTAAAATAAAATTGTTAACAAAACATTTTTTTTTTTTTCAAAATAATTTTTAAGTTTTTTTTAATTCTATAAATTTTATATTTTTCACAGAATCTAGTGGTAGGTATTTAGGGAATTAGGTAATTGGTCCCGCTCTGAAACATAGATACGACGAATCCGATAATTGCAATAAGATGAGTCTGAAATGATTTGAAGAATAACCAAATCAATGAAAACGATTGGAATTATCTAATAATGAGATTAGTGATAACAATCGATAGATAACGTAATTACTATTTGAGAATAAAATACATGGTTTTATTATATAAAAATATGTCTATAAATAGTATTTAAAATTCTAAACCCATAAAAATTAGAGTTAAAAGTCATAAATATGTAAAAATTAACAAAATAAAATTTAGTATAGATATACCAAGAAAGTATTAAACAAATTCGTATCACACTTTTGATGTTTTTGAATTACCAAAAAATGTATGCATTTGTTAGAATTTTCTAGTCCTTGTTATCATTATGTATTTTATACGTTAAATTTAATCGAGAGGATAAAATACATTATAATATTATATATATATATCTGTTGTGCGTTTGTCGTGCATTTTCTTATTATATACGATGTGTTTTTGCTTATACCTATATATAAAATATGTTACCAGTTTTATTATAAATTTACAAGTATAGAAACTTGTTATTTTTTTGAGTTGTAATAGTTGTATACTCATGGATACTAAAGGTCGATTAGACTCTATCAACTACATAGGTACTAATAATAAATAGTACAATGTTTGAAATATTTTAATAATTTTAAGCTTGACAATTTTTCAAATTTTTTATTTTTTATAATTGTTAATAAAAATGTATTCGCTGTATTAATATTCATAGAAATTGTATACAAGACTTCATAAAAGTTCTTATTTCTGTTTAAAAATATTAAAAATACATTAGCATACCTTTTTTTTATGCAATTTAAGTTAGAATTTTGATGAAATTCATCAAAATTGTAATAAATTGCATACTAATTTGTTGTAGTTGGAAATTCATCAAAACTTTTCTTTTACATTTAAGTCTTGAAAATAGAATATACTATTTATCAAAAGTAGCTTATACTGAAAATATAAAATCTAAAAATATATAAAGACAATTATTTTTTATTAATATTTGAAAAATTTCAAATTTGAGCAAAATGATGTAATTTAACGATGAATAATGATGTTAATTATTTTGTTAGGAATGAAAAATATTTTGTGGGGTAACTTAAAACTTTTGTTTATTATATTATTATAAATTTTACTACACGCAATGACATTTTTGATTTATTTTAAAATATTATCTATTTATGGTATGAACCTATTTTTGCTATTTTACGGCATTTACAGAAAGATGCTATTAAATTTAGATTTATATAAATCGATATAATATGATATATTATGTAAATGCATATTATTATTATTATAATTAAATAATGCATTATTCAAGAACTAATGATGTCAATTTACTATAATATTAAAAGTAAAATTAATAGTTTTAATTACTATATTAAAAAAACATGACACGAAATATGAAAATATAGGCTGAAAGACTGTTTCAACTTAGAATCGTTTTTCGTATATGATGATATATCTTTGAATTCAACTTTAATTCATCTATTAAAGGATTCATTCAATATCTAATGTATAGTAGAGCTGTATGCATTTACTTACCGACTACCATTTTCTCATGTATATTTTTAAACACATATTTTATTCACAGTTACAACTTATATTTTGTATTATTTTAAACGTAAAGTTGGTATTAATTGATTTTAAGTTATTAGAGAAAAATTTATGACTTAAAAATATATATGTACATATTATGTGTAATTTATATAGAGTTACACTAAAAAACAATTTATGTATTAAAGTATTTTTTAGAAAATTCCATGATATTAGTGGTGGAAAAATCGATTTTCATATAACTATTAACTACACAATTAAATCGCGTGAAAATGTCTTCAACATTATGACCCCTAAAAATGCATTAATAGAAAGGACTAACAAAAAATATTGTTCATAATCTATTATTAAGATAAACATATAATTATTTATAATTAATATTTATTAATTATATTATTAATTTATTAATATTACATAATGAACATAATTCGCTTTTGAAAATCCTGCAATTTATTTTTGGTAGAGCTAAATTTAGCATTTTAATAAATTGAAATTTATTTCAATAATAATTCAAAATATTCAAGAATATTGAAATTATAATTTCAATGTAAATTTATTTTGTCAAAATTGAATTTTTAAAAAATAAATTGATTAGTAAAATCAGAGATTAGTCTACAAAATATATATTATTTTTTTTTTTTTTTAACATTTATTAGAATATATACAATCTGTAATAATGGTTACAATAAGCATATGGGTTGAAAATACAATTGTTGTGAATGCGTGAGGTGAGTAGCAACCCAGCGGTAACACTCGACATGATATTTAAGGTGAATTTTACATTACATTATGTACATTTTACTTAAGTATATACATATTTTTTTTATATTTTTTTTTCTCTTATTTATTTAATTTAAAGTA